>NW_022436959.1:22343623-22508648 GCF_009761245.1 Sapajus apella | reverse complement strand
TGTAGATGCAACCCAGATATGCACACATACAATTGTAGATGCAACCCATATACACACATATACAGGTGCATATACATTCTGGAATATCGTATCTCAATAGACTATGTATAATTCAACCATATCTTAGGCCAATGATACAATGGAAGGCAGAGAAAAACCATTTCAGTTTCTTCCACATAGGCTTCTCACACAACTTTAGAGACACTGCCTAGATGGCTTTTTCATTTCAGGTTTCTGTGAGAGTAAAAATCCGGTAATTATTGATAAATGACACAGAGAAAGGGAAAGCTCATGAAATTATTCCTATCATATTTTACTAGTTTACTGGTCATAGTTCACACTGAATATTCTTAGTAGGGAACTCATGAGCTAAATTAATAGCCACAAACCCCTAGATATATGACTGCCCTTTCCATGAACTGGAGCTCAATAATGACTTGGTCTGAGACAATTTGAGGTGCTCTGGTTGATATTCAGATGAATCACTATCAATTCAACTCACTGCCTCTCCAATTCTCAAATTCAGTTCTAATATCTTAATATCTGAAATTTAACTATGGCCTGATCTCTACTACACAATCTAGTTTAAAAACTGCAGCATTATCTTGTTCTTATATTCCTCACTTGACTGGTCAATCTTCTAAAGATTAGGATTTGCATATGGAACACCAGAGAGTTCCGGATATCCATAACCTTTCAATAGCTTTTTTTTTTTACATGCATTATCTACATGTCTTCTTGGGCACCAAAATTACACAAGGCTTTGAAAATCCTACTGCTATGTTTTACCTTCTTTCATGGGAGAGCACACATTTATTTGTAACTTGACTGCTTGTCCACATTTCTTCCTATCACCTATCACCATAAGCATTCCTATCTTTTTTATCATGCCATCTCTGAGTTACATTCTGCCCAAAACTACAGTGGGGCGGTGGAAAGGGGAAAGGATCTATAACTGGGCCTGATCTACCTTCTAAGACAAAATAAACAGAGGAAGTTATACCTGGATGGACAGATAGTAAGACATGGCCTCAGTCATAATTCAGCTAATAATAGAGCTTCAAGAAAGAGCAGTGACAGATACTGGGCTGGGCAATGCTGAAAAATCCAGGCAAGCAGCCAGCCAGGCAGGCAGCTGTGAGCTGGGAGATCAGTTCAGTAAATACACGTCTGTAATGGGAGTTAAGAACCTGGAAGATTGGCCAGTGAAGTGCTAGGCAGCCCAGTGCTGAGCAGCCAGGTTGAAAAGACCAGGTTCAGTTCTTGGGATAAGGGAGCTGCACAGACGCACAGTACAAAAGATTGGGTCCACTGGAAAGCAAAGGAAGGGTATGACTTGGGCAATTCTGAAACATCGGGCTAATTTCAGAGGTACCTGTACTTGGCTTGACCAGGAGGGCAAGATACTTGGAAAACAATAGTCAATACAAATTATCACCCTTTGACTAACATAACCATTTTCCCAGCAAGTAATTTAACACTGTATCAATAACAACAGTGAGACAATGGGCTGTCTTTTTCATCACTATCAGAATCACCTTAGAGCTGAAAATGGTACTGATCATGAAAGGGGGGGGTGTGTTTTATTAAGCAAACATTCTTGTAATGAGCAAGGAAAGAACAAAGAAAATGTTTACGGGGAAACGAGTTGGCTTTCTCCTATACTTTACCTTTCTATCACCTGCTGTGGACTTCAGCAATTCCAGGGGTCCCCAAAAGTGCACACACCCTACGAATCTTCTCATTTCAGCCGAGTCATGTAATAAACAATGCCAGGAAAGTTAACTGGACTACATTTTAGGGATCAACATTAAATTTTTATTTACTTTTACAACATTCAAAATTTTTATATGATTTTCAAGCAAAATTAAATCTCCTTTACTTCAGTCTGAAGTGAAAATAAATGACTAATTGCATTTGGTAATGTTTAGAAAATAGCGAATGGATCCTGAAAAGTACTACATGAAAAATGAGACATGTTTAGTTCCTCTCACATGTCTTTAGGCATCTGTTATATCCTGAGTGAGCTTCCTTTGTGATTTTCCTGTCTCTTTCCCTCTTTCTTCCAAAAAACAATACATACTTGTCAGATTAATCTCAAAGACTCCATAAAGTAATGGACAGATTTAAAGCCAACTAGATTTAGATTTGAAACTTGGCTTCAGAATTCTTGGCTGAATGTCCCCAGGCATATTTTTAACCTCGCTATGGTTCAGTTTTCTAATATTTAAAATTAGAATAACGATAGGGATCTGGCAGTACTGTGTCTAGCAAAGGGCCTGTTGCCCAATAAATCCTTGTTCCTTTGTTCCATCCTAAACGTGAGTTTTAACAAATCATCACCCTTCAAGTTTCCTGTTGTCTTCAGATTGAAGCACAGACTCCTCCTCTTGGCACCATAGGTGTGTCAAAATAAGACCCAAACCTATCTTCCAATGGTTATTTTTGTATATCTACCATATTTACTATTCAATATCCAGTTATCCAATTCCGAAGCCATTCTATGACTTCAGAGCTCTTACTGATGATTTTGTGTGTGTGTGTGCCCAGGAATCCCTTCAATGTCAACTGAAGTTCAAATATAATGTATGGCATGCTTTATCTGTCACCTAATCCACAAAAGCTCTCAGGATCTCCTCAAACACAGTAGGTCATAACTCATTCTCCGTGGGACACCCCATAATAACTCTTGAATCTCCATCTGATTTGTGCATTGAGCACCAGTAACACTATTAATTATAGCTTAAATGCACAGAGCATTTTAGAGTTTGCAAAGTGTTCTATTATCTCATTTAAAACAATAACACTAACAAATATTCCCTCCACTTAACACATGAAGAAATCAAAGTTAAGAAAATCATTACCCACTTAAGATCACACAGCTAAAAGAATTTGATGCAGTGATTCAAGCTATTGTATATGATCCAAACCCATTCTCATCATTTTGGAAAAAGAACAAATACGAGTTTATAATTTGGCTTAGGAACCACATTACTACACAGCTAAAATCACAGAGCCAAAGAGTGTACAGTCATGATTCAAATTCCTGCACAATAAATATATTTTAAAAGCCAAGGCCAATAGTTTTGTCAACTAAATAGTAGTCGTAGCTGCCGTGAGAAGACTATCATATATTCTACTGTTAAAGTCAAGATCCAACTTATAAAATTCATTTCTCGTTTTTATAAGTAATGTGTTTTTAGTGGACTGTCTATAGGTTCATTATCTGGTGTTTTGTTTACCAAAATAGACAGTGCCATGTTTCTCACTTTCAGTGAAGATATTGGTTTTCCAGGCAAATATGATAGTTAATAGAAAGTCAGAGAGGTTGCCGGGCGTGGTGGCTCACGCCTGTAATCCCAGCACTTTGGGAGGCCAAGGCGGGTGGATCACGAGGTCAAGAGATCGAGACCATCCTGGTCAACACGGTGAAACCTCGTCTCTACTAAAACTACAAAAAATTAGCTGGGCATGGTGGCGCGTGCCTGTAATCCCAGCTACTCAGGAGGCTGAGGCAGGAGAATTGCCTGAACCCAGGAGGCGGAGGTTGCGGTGAGCTGAGATCACGCCATTGCACTCCAGCCTGGGTAACAAGAGCAAAACTCCATCTCAAAAAAAAAAAAAGAAAGTCAGAGAGGCTCACTAGGACCACAGAAAAATCATCTTTCATGTCTCTCAATTCAGTGCTTTCAAAAGTTTCCTTTAAAATTTAAGCTTCCCCCCATATCGCTTTTTCCTCTTATCACAAAAGATACTCATGGCCTAGAAGACCTTTCCTGTGCTCAGCAAAAAGCATTTTTTTCAGGAACTGCATCAACCCTATAGTAGACAGGGTTGTGCAATTCCACCTGTTAGAAGACTGTTTAAAGAAGTGATAAATACTTTATCAATTAAATCACAGTTAAAATTAAAGTTATAATTAAATTATATAACTATATAGTTAAATTGTATAACTGCTGTACAGACAACAGAGTAGCATTGACTCCAATGTTACATTTCATAAAGTTTCCTTTAGCTATGTAGTATTTAAAAACAGTGAAATAGCGACTTATCTTCATCTAACCCAGTAATACTTAAACCTGCATCCATACCAGGATCATTCAGGGAGCTTTTAATGTAACTGATGTCTGTGCTCAAAACACAGTGATACAGGTTTAATTGTTCTACATCTCCATGACTGGCTAGTCATGAGGACCTTTGAAAAAGCCTCTCAGTTGAGTCTTATATGCCGCCGAGATGGAATTAATCACTGCTCTGATCCTTAAATACATGCATAAAGAAAGAGAGAGTTAATCAACAATTTTTATCCTGCTAAATTTTGCTATGTATGAATATATATTTTGTCTGATTGCTATGCGGGGAACTTCTTATAAGGAAGGAAAGAAAAAAAAAAAACCTCATGAGAACATTTTATTTAAAGATTTATTTACCCTCACCTCAGGTCACAATAACAAAAATAGCATTTTGGAATCCAGCAGAGAGATCCAGAAAATAATATTGCCATTAAATGAAATTCCCCAGATGATATAAAAGAACTTCTACTTATAGCTGGCAGCAGAAAGGAAATACCTACAGGACTATAGAATAAGAGATTTAGAGAACTAGTCACTAAGAAACAAGTTTATATCTACTTGTCTGAAAATTTAAATAAAAGTACAAAGAGACTGAAAAAGACATATGCAACAATTCTTCAAAGTAATGAGGGCCACATTGTAGCAGTTTATATGCTATTTGAAATCTATATACCTGGAATTTTTTTTAAATCCTAAAAAGAATATTCTAATGATACTACTACACTCAGAAAAGCTGCACAAAAAAAGCAAACCCTCTGTTCAGGTCTTTGCTCCAGGCTCACCACATGATTCTGGGCAAATCCTTTAAGTTGCTCTGAGTACAAGTCAGTCTCTACATTTTCCTGCTAAGCTCTTGGGATCACTGTTAGCTTAAAAAGGTAAGGGGCACAGTATCTTTGAGCAAACTGTTATTCATATAGCAGTAGTGTCTCTACTTGCCAAGAACAAAAGCTAATTCCAACATGACTACATATTTGAGAATATGAAGAAAATGTCCTTTCTTCTTTTCATATTATCGTTAATCCTCTTAAATATCAGTTTTTATTAAATCTTTCTTGTATTTGCTATTTTTTACTCCTTTATCTATGTACATTTAATGTTTTGATGTATGAATTTAGTCCAATGCCTTGCACAAAATATTTGCCAAAGTGACTTAATAACTGCTAATTTAGTCAGCAACCCTATCCAGACATTAGGAGCCTATGAAATAATTTCCAACTTTATACATATTTGTTTATTTATTTATTTTATTATACTGTAAGCTCTGGGATATATGTGCAGGTCATACAGGTGTGTTACATAACTATATATGTGCTATGAGAGTGGTTTGCTGCATCCATTGCCCCATCACCTACATTAGGTATTTCTCCTAAAGCTATCCCTCCACAATCCCCCCATCCCCTGCTATTCCTCCTAGCCTCCTAACCCCCAGGTCCCAGTGTGTGATGTTCCCCTCCCTGTGTACTTGTGTTCTCATTGTTCAACACCCACTTATGAGTGAGAACATTTGGTGTCTGGTATTCTGTTCTTGCGTCAGGTTACTGAGAATGATGGTTTCCAGTTTCACCCATGTCCCTGCAAAGGACATGAACTCATCTTTTGTTATGGCTGCATAGTATTCCATGGTGTATATGTGCCATATTTTCTTTATCCAGTCTATTACTGATGGGCATTTGGGTTGGTTCTAAGTCTTTGCTCTTGTGAACAGTGCCACAATAAACATACGTGTGCATTTGTCTTTATAAGAGAATGAATCATAATCCATTGGATACATTTTATTTTGTAGAAAATACATTAAGAAAAAGAGTATACTCACCTTTGAGCCATTCCTCTATACTATAACTAAAAACTTCTATTGAAAATATAATTGATAATTAAGAAATATTATTAGGGACAGAATTGACTGGTTAGCACCATTAGTGTGCTGGTAAATGTTTAACAACTATTCAGTATGCGAAGGGGCTGACTGTAGTGTTTACCAATTGCTGTGTTGTAAATATTTCCACCATGACAATTTCAAGTCTACCAGATGACATCATTAATGTGGAGTTGGGAAAGACTGCTAACATTCAACTCTGATAAGCAATAATTAATGAATCAATCTATATTGGAGTTTTTGTATTTTAGAAAGAATAGGTCTTTCAAGACAAATCTGGAGATAAAGAGTAGAAATAAAAGCCTGCAGCTAGCTATGACTTAATCATTCTTTCAAATATTCTCAAGCCACCTATTGAGAAAGTACTGTTCTAACTATTGGAATATATCATTGAACACAACAAGAAATATACCTACTCCTGTGGTTCATTTTCTAATATCAAGCTAAATGAGGAGCAGATTTAGTAGGATTTTTAAGTTTAGCAAGATGGAAATCATTTATGTCCCTTTAAAGAAGTGTTTCAGTTCAGTAGTTTGGAAAAAAATAAACCCAGACTGAGTTTAAGAGAAAATACGGTGAGAGGAATGGGAGGCAGCAAATACAGGCAACTCATTCAAAAACATTTGTTTCCATAGAAGGAAAAAATTGGGGCAGGAGCTAGACTGCAAGAAGTGAAGGCAAGATAATTTTTTTTAAGAAAAGAGAAAATAACATAGCATGCTAATAGAAATTATCCAGTGGAGAGTGCAAAACTGAAAATTAAAAAAAATTTTAACCCACTAGATTGTTGTCCTTCAGTGGGTAAGAGGGAATGCAATCTTCTTCACAGCAGAAGATCTGGCTTAGGATGGAGGCACGGACAGTTCACCTAAGTAGGAAGGCAGATAGACAAGGGCTGCTTAACCCCCATTCACAATTTGTGGTGGCATCATTGCTATTGGTAACTGAATATAATGTTTTCTTTGTCCTTAGGCTGGGATTAGTATCTGATGTATAGTACATATCCATTGGCAGTCAGCCCTGATCATCTGTGCCATCAGACTTAAGCTAAATTCTGGGGATTTCATTTTTCTATAACCTTAATTTCAGATTATTCACAATTTTCTTAATTTTCTTTTACATGTTCACTAGATGCTTTTAACTTCCTCTCTTAAACCCACAACTTGACTACAATATAATATGTCTTAAAGTTATATTTAAAAGAGAAATGGCATATTTTTGTAATGGAAAATTCACTTTTGTGAGCAATAAAATTAAATGCAGTCATTTTATGTGTTTAAATCAAAACGTTTAAGGAAATGCAAGTATGAGTTACATTTTTGAATGTGTACATTAAAAATATTTAAACCCACGCTAGTTCAGAAGATGACAATTTCATTTTATTTTATTTTTTAAGTTCTTATGTGGGTTGCAAAACACTGTGAAACCAAACATTCTGGCAACAATTCCGTATTCTCTAGTTACAATGCTAATAATGTCCTGTTTTAAGACAATACAAAATTACTAAAGTTTCCAATTAGTTTCTGAATATAAAAAGATTCAGCTCTCTGTACACTTACCAACAAACACAGTATTAGGCAACATGGAGAAACCAAAGTCTATTTATCCTGTGAGCATAGACAGTTTAAGGAATATTATTTGCTCACATATGTATTTTAAAGAATATAAAACTACAAAATATTGTTCCCGAATCCTGCATTGAGACCAAAACTCAGGAATGTGTCATATTTACCTCGTGGCTTTATGCATCAACTCATTTTTATGGTATTTCAGGAGGCATGAAGCTTTAACGTGAGAAGCAGGCTATAACTAACTGGACACATAATTAAAAGTAGTTAAAGGATTTGCTTCCAGATCTAGGCTCTTAGAAGATCTATAGGATAGCCTTCTCACAGAGTAGACCTTCATTTCCTCTTTCTAATACTTCAAAGAAACAATACTTAAGCACTCTTCCAGCTACAACATTCTCTGATTCTATGACAGTGAGTATCTCCAGACACTCACCAGTACCTGCAGCCCCACACCTCCTAACCATTCCCTTCCTAGCATTCCTGTCTTTAATTTTCACTCCTCTAAATCCCTACCACACTTTTAAACAGTGAGTTTACATTGAGGAACTTGGCAATTTCTAATCCCACCACCAGGTAAACTGAAAAATACAAGGAAGGAGAAAAAAAATTTCAGTTCAGAAAGAAATCCATTTTCTGGCATGTTAAATTTCCCAATGATATCAGATCCTCTAGTGATATTGGCACTGGTGTTATATTTCAGGAATATCTTCAGAATTATAGTTATTAATCTAAAAAATATTTGATCAAGCTCTCTAAAAGCTTATATTGATTATATTAAGCTATGAATGTTGCCTATAATGTGACAATCAATCTTTATGTTTTTAAAAAATTTAGGGGAGAAGTGACTGGAGGCAAAACACTGCAGGTATGTATATTGTTTTCCAGTTCTAAAAAATCCCTGTGGAATAGTAACTAGAAGAGAAATCTATAATCTTGATTTGTACAAAATGGCACCTTTCACAATCTATATTCTTACATTGGAATATTTGTTACAATAAACTTTGTCATAATTTGCTCTCAAGTTAAAAAATAGCTGCCCAAATACTAGCTAAACGTGTAGGGTATTTTAAGTGAGATGATTTATGATGTGTCTAGGCTGCGTTTCAGACATTAACCTGCTAAAATCAAAGCTATTCCTACCTTGTTTAAATATTTTTTTAAAGGAAGGAATAAAGGAAGGAGGGAAGAAGGGAGAGAGGGAGGGAGGGAGGGAGGGCAGGCGGGCAGGCGGGCAAGGGCAAGAGAAAGGAAAGGAAAAGAAAAGAGGGTAGGAGGGAAGGAGGAAAGGAGGGAAAGAAGGAAGGAAGGAAGGAAGGAAGGAAGGAAGAAAGGAAGGAAGGAAGGAAGGAAGGAAGGAAGGAAGGAAGGAAGGAAGGAAGGAAGGAAGGAAGGAAGGAAGGGAGGGAGGGAGGAAGGGAAGGAAATGATGATTTTGTAAAGAAGTTTAGTTGCAAACCCAGTATGAGATGGTTTTAGAGATTTATGATCCGTGCAACATTGCACAATTGGAACATCAAGGATGAGCAGTTCCAATGAATGAGGCTGCAGCAGTCTTCAAAGTGAATTGCAGAATTCCTTTGACCAATGTGCTTATATTACAAGAGAACATTCTCAGTCATGTTGATACTGAGATTTTTTTTTAACAAACACCATCTCACAAATTTATTTAGTAATGAAAAAAAATAACTGCCGAGAACGTAAAGCATAAAATCTGCCAAAGGGAAGCTAACACTATTTATTTGTTTCCTAGGGCTGCTATAAAAAGTTACCACAAACCTAGTGACTTAAAACTGCAGAAATTTACTTTTTCATAATTCTGGAGGCCAGAGGTCTGAAATCGACGTGTCAGCAGGTTGTTTTTTCTGAAGGCTCTCATGAAGAATTTGATCCATGATTCTTCTCTAGTTTCTGGTGGCTGCTAAAAATCCCTGGCAACCTTTGGCTCGCAAACCCATCCCTCCAATCTCGCCCTGTCTTCACACTATCTTTTCCCTGTCAGTCTTTAATAAAAACGTTGATCATTAGTCTTAGAGCCCATGAGAAATGCAGGATAATCGCATCTTGATATATTTAATTTGATTACATTTACAAAGACTATTTTCCCAAATATAAAGTCACTTTACCAGTATCTAGGGGTTAGGATTTGGACATATGCCTTTTAAAGGGGACACTAATTGATTTCAATAGGCAAAGCTTTAAAGGTGATGTTCAACCAAACCTTCTCTGACACACAGCCCTAAAATCCCAGGGCCTAATGGAATTTTGTAAAACTGCTATGTAGTATGTTCATTTAGGGCCTCTGAGAAGCACATGCAAAGAGCTGGAAGAAACACCCGTGAAAGATAAAGAGGAGCAGGAGTAGGCAAGGAGCACCCTCAGGCTGTGATGCTGGTCTAACAGCTGCAAGAGGGGACAAGAAGGACAAGACTGAGTAGCAAGGCTTCAACTATGGCATAGCTCTGAGAATGTCTCCACCAGGCCAGTGAGGGGCTCTCCAGCAAACATCATTCATCAAGAGGATTCTCTGCTATAAAGAAATGTCCTGGATTTACCATCACAACTGCACTTGGTCACTGCCTAGGAGCAGTCCAGGGAGAGCAGGCCTCCACGTACTGTAGCAAATCTAAAGCATCTTGTCTAAATGAATCAAGAGAGTCAAAGCTCATGAGCTAAGTTTTCTGTAATAATTCATCAAAACTCCAAGAAAAACTCAAGAAGAAAAATTTTGCAAACATGGTTCCTTTGATATCTCCAGGGAATTCTAGAACATCGCAGGACTTCCTTCTAGGATTGGTGATTATAAGATGATATCCAAGAGATCCTTATGTCTTCCAGCACTACTGTTACGATTACAGTCAAGAAGTATTGGCAACTGCGAACACATATTGTTGCAGGCCAGGTCTCACTAACAGCTGAACAGATAGTTGTCCATGACAGCTGTTTCAGCACTGAGTTGTTAATTTAAATATTAAAAGCTGATAGAGCCAGTGCTCTTCCACAAAGGGTGGAATGTAAGTAACCAAAGCCCACCAAGAGTTTTGCCATTCCTGGGCCATGAAGCATGAAAAGATAAAGACGGAATTTTTAATAGGATTCATTTAGGATTAAACAAATTTTATTGGGGTATCTGAAGGAGCTCCTCATACCTCCACCTCCACAAACAAGTGTTTTTTTTTTGTTTGTTTTGAGGCAGTGTTTCACTCTGTTGCACAGGCGGGAGTGCAGCTGCATGATCTCAGCTCACTGCAACCTCCGCCTCCCAAGTTCAAGTGATTCGATTCTCCTGCCTCAGCCTCTCCAGTAGCTGGGATTATAGTCATGTGCCACAATGCTCAGCTAATTTTTGTACGTTTAGTAGAGGTGGGGTTTCACCATGTTGGCCAGGATGGTCTCAATCTCTTGACCTCATGATCTGCCTGCCTCAGCCTCCAAAAGTGCTGGGATTACAGGTGTGAGCCACTATGCCCGGCCCCAAACAAGTTTATTGGGGTCTAAATCAACTCCCCAAATCTCCATGATGTAGCATGAGCTAAATAAAGGTAATCATCCCTGACACCTGGACCCATCTGGATAAAGTAAATTTACTGAGGCTCCAGAGGAAGGTCTCAGGACTCAGACCTGTTATAGAGTGGAAGTTAATCACTTATGTCTTTAGATGAATATAAATTTACATGTAGACATATAGCTTAGAAGATATACCAGCTCTGGAAAACTCTGTAATTTTGAGTTGGTCTGGTGATATTTTCCCAGCATTCTCCTTGTACCTGGTAAGAGAAATAAACTCTTTTTTTTCCCCCAAGTTCATCTGCATCTTGTTATTGGGCAGCAAAAATAAGCAGCCTGACCCTCATTTTGGTCTGGAACAATATACCTGACATTGGTGATGCAGTATCTGAAGGGGGTGCTTACGGAGATGACTTTGCTTTGATGAAGGATTAATTAAATGTTCCTGATAGCAATGAGGACTAAGCTCTGATTTCTTGTCTTGCCCAAATTCTTTTATATGGGGCCTGGGGAGTCATGCCCTACAAACATAAATTCTCATCATATGGGTTTTATTTGACCCTGTATATCATGATTTACTTTCTAATCTGACTCTGGCATAACAAGGGAAAAAATCAAACATATTTTCCCTAAAATATATTTCCTTGCCATACCTTGAAATTGCCCTGCCAAGCCTCTTGTGGGAAAAATCCACATTCTATAGAGAATCCTCTTCCTCCTGGGGAGTCATGCCCTACAAACCATAAATTCTCATCATATGGGTTTTATTTAACCTGGTATATGGTGACTTACTTTCCAGTCTTGCTCAGGCATAACAAAGAAAAAATTTAAATGTATTTTTCCCCAAAATATGTTTCCTTGCCACACCTTGAAATTGCCCTGCAAAGTCTCTTGTGGGAAAAATCTACTTTCCATAGAGAATCTCCTTCCCCCTTTGTTTTCCTTCCTTTATTTCCAGATCCAGGAGATAATCAACAAAGAGCCATCTACACTTTTAAGCTGATAGGCAACAATTTACAACCTGCTTTCTCTCTGAAGTCTGCTATCTAAGAGATTTCTGTGCACAATAAAACTTGATCTCTGCAATCCTTTATCTTAACCTGATTATTCCTTTCCATTGATCCAGGTCTTCAGATAAACTCAATCAATTGTCAACCAGAAAGTGTTTAAATGTACCTATTACCTGGAATTCCCTGCTTTGAGTTGTCCCACCTTTCTGTACCAAACCAATATATTTCTTAAATGTATTTGATGTATCATGCCTCCCTAAAAATATATAAAACCAGGCTGTACCCCAATGACCTTGGGCACATGTTCTCAGGGCCCCCTGAGGGCTTTGTCAAGGGCCATGGTCACTCATATTTGGCTCAGAATAAATCTCTTAAAACATTTTACAGAATTTGACTCTTCGTCAAGAGCAAACAGTTACTCAAATTGGTCGCCTGGGCTACTAAATGAATCTCGTGCCTAACAATAAATAAAGCATGAAAAAAGAAATGGTTCTATGGTTTGTCACTAAACTTCCAAATTTTTTTTTGAAAAGAACTACAAGAAAACAGATAATATGGCGTGAAGGCCTGCTTTACCACATTGGATAGTGAAAATGTTGAAGCATTTTTACGAAATACAATTACAGAAAAGAATTGCTAAACGTAATTCCTGTGAATTAGAAGAAAGCATGCATAGTTCATGAAATCTTTAAAGTTTAGATCATGTAGATAATGTGGTAACTGGATGTGACTGTGACTTGAATGTATCAACTACTCTCCATATCACCTGTTACACTGACACCAGGAAAGTGAACGGAAGGAGACACAGAAGGTGAACTTGAACGCTCCCATTGTGTTTGTCTCGGTATCAGTAGATAGTTGATAATGGACAGCCATCCATTTCCAGAGTAGAAAGAACCCGGAGGAAACTGTCCTTGTTTCCTTGTATCTGGACATGGCCAGACCTCAAGCATTAACTTTCTTCCTTTCCCATCCCTCACCAGCTCCCTTCTGCTCATCCTTCCCCTTCAGCAAGCAGCAGCACTGACTCCATCTTCCAGCTTTGTCTTTTCACCACTGTATCTCAATTGGGATATCTTCAATGCTTTAATTTTCAAAAGAAACAAAACAAGCCTTGTCTCCTTATGTTGCTTTGTTAAGAGTTAATTCTATTCCTTGTGTCTTTAACATATTATTTATTCTTCAGGTTTCTGCTTAGAAGAAAAATGTAATTTGTATCTAATACTTTACAAGTCAGCATCATTGTACGTTGCATGCATATGTACTAATAAGCACATAAAGTGCTAAATAATTAGGTATTAAATGATTAAATAATTGATGCTTTTGTGCTTCATATTATGCAAAAGTCTTTGTTGACTTTTATATACTTGTTTTAGTACATATTATCACTTGGGAAAATTTGATTGGGTGTTTTCATAGCTTCAGAATGCATTCTTATTTTCCCTACTAAAAATAACAGTATACAGGCCTCTACTATTACAAATAAAAAATCAAGCTGGTCTTGAACTCCCAACCTCAGGTGATCCACCAGCCATGGCCTCCCACAGTGCTGGGATTACAGGTGTGAGCCATCGTGTGAGGCAACATGGAGAAACCCCATCTCTAGTAAAAAAACACAAAATTAGCTTTGCATGGTGCTGCATGCCTGTAATCCCAGCTACTCAGGAGGCTGAGGCAAGAGAATGGCCCGTAGCTGGGAGGAATAAGCTGCGGTGAGCCAAGATCATGCCATTGCGCTTTTGCTCTTGGGCAACAAGAGCAGAAATCCGTCTCAAAAAAAAAAAAAAAAGAAATCTATGTTTCACATGTTTACAATAATGTATTAGACTCAGTTAATGAAGGATATGCATTAAAGTTATTATGTAGAACTAGAAGATATAGTCAGTGAATTTAAATTTAATGAAGAATTACAGAGAAGGTAATGAAGAGACGACAAGAGTGAGAAAAGCTAAAAATAGCACTGGACGTTAACCAAGCAGATGGGACAGTCCAACTAAACCTGAACAGTGTGGTCCCCTATGTTAGCTGTTCTAAACAGGCCATTCTATCTTCATGTGTATAATAATATAATCAAAAATGAGGGGCACAAAAACACACGATCAAAACCTTCTTCCTTAGAAAAACTTCCGGAGAGGAGAATGAGATGGCTTTTGCTGTGGGCAAAAGCTGAGACCACCAGAACGTGTAAACGGGTCATAAATTTTAAAAAATTATACTTGTCCTACATTTGTGGGAAATGCTTTTACATTGCAACCTGTCATACATTATGACAGAGGCATGTTAGTGCTAAATAGTTACATTTTCGTGAACCCGCACTGTCTTTTTTTTTTGGAGTCTCTCTGCAAAGGGAAAAAATATCTCCTAGACAATCAGCTTTTGCAAATGGACTTAAATTACTAGAATTCGTGACAGCCATTTGCCTTGGGTTTTTGTCTGAGTGTTTGTTTTTTCCTTGACACTCCATTAGTATTATTTATTCTCACTCCTAGGCTTGGGAGGAGTAGAAAGACAAGTTAAAAATCTGTCTGAATGACTGGGCAGAAAAGATTTCTAAACCATAGAGAAATGGCATAGGCATTGTTTCTGTAATAGGAAGAGCCTGAGAAAAGACTTGGAAAGTTATCTACTCCAAAGTTACAGTTGGTTTGGAGAAAAGCCATCTAAATAAAGAGTATTTCAAGAAGTTACATAAACTTTGATTGTTACCTTGCAAGAGCTTTGACTAAGGCACATACAAAAATATAAAGAAGATTTTAACTTGATTGGATATTTGTTCGACTTGAAATGTGAAGTTACAGAAAAGCCAAAAAGAGAATGTATGAAATGGAATATGCCAACAATCTTAGGTCTCCTCTTATTCACCTATTGTTATCACTATTATTTTGGTATAGCATACTGATGATTTTACTTGAATGCTGCTATAAATGACGTTATCTAATTGATGGCTTAAACCACTGGTGCTTTGAAAATGTTATTTAAAACTTAAATAGATCATAATTGAATATCAATTATTCGTTTTTCAACCTTAGAACAGATATAGTCATGTGCAACAGTCTTCTCCCAATTATTAGATTTTCTCAGGAAATCCAAGTTAATAAGACAGATGGTGAACTAAGTAAAATTGACAGCAAATTCATCTCAATTTCTGAGATTTTTAAAAAACAATTTGTTATTGTTTTAGAATCCTCTAATTTCTTTCCTCCCTGTCTTAAATCTTCTTTCAATCACAGATTTCTTTGCATGCCTTGTCTGTATTGTCCAGACTGACATCATATTAAGTGGAATGTGTTTTTGCTTTTAAGCTGGAAGTGGTTTTTATGTTTAATCGCAAGATCATTGCATTTTTTATGATTGTATAATTAATGCCCATTTCATAAAAACAGTGCTTAAATATAAAAATATATAATCATCCATGATTTCTCTACCTGGAATTGACTACCATTATCACTGTATTGATATCCTTCTAAAATATTTTGTGTACAAAATACATATTTAGAAAATTAGAATCCAAAATTACAAAAATTGAATTAGGGATTAAATGGCATTTTCAAGCTACTTTTTAATTTAATATATTTAAATTTCTTTTACTGTTAATACACATATATTTATACTATCAACAGTATTATTTGAATGATAATTCCTTTATAGCTGTATCACAATTTCATTTACTTCTACCCTCTTATTTGAAGCATTTCTATTACTGTTAAATTTTTATTAACTTTAAAAGTAAAATAAACATGATATACATACACTGATAGGGTCTGGTTGTGTCCCCACACAAACCTCATCTTGAATTGTATTAGGTTGGTGCAAAAGTAATTGCAGTTTTGGCCATTGAAAATAATAGCCAAAACTGCAATTGCTTTTGCACCAACCTAATAGTTCCCATAATCCCCACAAGTTGTGGGAGGGACCTAGTGGGAGATAACTGAATCATGGGAATGGTTACCTCCATGAGGTTTTCATCATAGTGGGTTCTCATAAGACCTAGTGGATTTATAAGGAGCTTCTCCCTCACTTCTCTCTGCACTTCTCCTTGATGACACCACGTGAAGAACGGCGTGTTTGATTCTTTCACTGCCAGGATTATAAGTTTCCTCAGGCCTCCCTAGCCCTGCGGAATTTTAATTCATTAAAACTCTTTCTTTTATAACTTGCCCAGAGTCAGGTATGTCTTTATTAGTAGCATGAGAAAAGACCAATACAGTTAATTGCTACTGGGAGGAATGGAGTGCTGCTGTAAAGATATCTGAAAATGTTGATGCAACTTTGGAACTGGGTAACAGAAAGAGGTTGGAAGAGTTTGGAGGGCTCAGAGAAGTCAGAAGAATGCGGGAAAGTTTGGAATTTTCTAGAGACTTGTTGAATGGCTTTGACCAAATTGCCAATAGTGATATGCACAATGAAGTTCAAACTGAGGTGGTCTCAGATGGAGATGAGGAACTGTTGGGAACTGGAGTAAAGATCACTCTTGCCATGCAAAGAGACTGGTGGCATTTTGCCCCTGCTCTAGAGACCTGTGGAACTCTGACCTTTAGAGAAATGATTTAGGGTATCTGCTAAAAGAAATTTCTAAACAGCAAAGCATTTAAGAGGAAGCAGAGTATAAAAGTTTGAAAATTTTGCAGCCTGATGATGCCATACAAAAGAAAAACCCATTTTCTGAGGAGAAATTCCAGCCAGCTGCAGAAATTTGCATAAATAACAAGGAGCTGAATGTTAATCACTAAGACCATGGGGAAAATGACTCCAGGGCATGTAATAGACCTTCATGGCAGCCCCGTCCGTCACAGGCCCAGAGGCTTTGTAGGAAAAAATGGCTTCCAAGACTGGGCCCAGGGCCTACCTGCTGTGTGCAGCCTAGGGACTTGGTGCCCTACATCCCAGCTCCTCCACCCATGGCTAAAAGGGGCCAAGGTATGGCTCAGGCCTTGGCTTCAGAGGGTGCAAGCCCCAAGCCTTGGCAGCCTTTATGTGGCATTGGTCCTGTGAGTACACAGAAGTCAAGAATTGAGGTTTGGAAACCTCTGCTGCGTTTCAGAGAATGTATGGAAATGCCTGGATGTCCAGGCAGAAGTCTGCTGCAGAGGTAGGGCCCTCATAGGGAACCTGCTAGGGCAGTGGAGAAGGAAAATGTGGGATTGGAGTGCTCACAGAGCACAGAGTTCCTACCAGGGCACAACCTAGTAGAGCTATGAGAAGAGGGTCACACCATCCTCCAGACCCCAGAATCACAGATCCATCAACAGCCTGTATAATGTGCCTGGAAAAGCCACAGATATTCAATGCCAGCTGTGAAATCATCCAGGATGGGGGCTGTATTTTGCAAGCCATGGGGCTGGAGATTTCCAAGGCTGTGTGTGTTCCACCTCTTGCATCAGCATGGCCTGGATGTGAGACATAGAGTCAAAGGGGATCATTTTTGAATTTTGAGGTTTAATAAGTACCCTGTTGGACTATATACTTGCATGGGCCCTGTAGACCCTTTTGTTTTGGCCAATTTCTCCTATTTGGAAGAGGTGTATTTACCCAGTGCCTGTACCCCCATTGTATCTAGGAAGTAACTCCCTTTTGATTATACAGGCTCACAGGCAAAAGGCACTTGCCTTGTCTCAGATGAGGCTTGGACTTGCACTTTTGAGTTAATGTTGGAATGAGTTAAGACTTTGGGGGACTCTTGGGAAGGCATGATTGTATTTTGAAATGTGAGGACATGAGCTTTGGAAGACCCAAGAGCAGAATGATATGGTTTGGCTATGTCACCACCCAAATCTCATGTTGAATTGTAGTTCCCATAATCCCCATGTTGTGGGATGGACCAGGTGGGAGGTAACTGAATCATGGTGGCAGTTACCTCTATAATGTTCTCATGATTGTGAGTGAGTTTTCAAAAGATCTGATGGTTCTAAAAGGAACTTTTCTCCCTCTTCCCTCTGCACTTCTCCTTGCTCCCGCCACGTGAATAAGAAGGTGTTTGCTTCTCCTTCTGCTGTAATTATAAGTTTTCTGAGGCCCACCTAGCCATGCTGAACTGTGAGTCCATCAAAACTCTTTCCTTTATAAATTGCAGTCTCTGGTATGTCTTCATTAGTAATGTGAGAGCAGACTAACACATAAACATTTAAATCATATTTTATCTGAACCTTACCATAAATTCTTAAAGGTAGTGTGAATGGGTCAAAGGGCTCACAGAATTTAAGGTGTTTTTTCTTTTTTAATATCCTGCTTAATTTGCCCTTCAGCAAGTTTGAACTAATTTAATTTGTCATAGCAGTATATCAGAGGGAAATGTTGGCTGTTGTGTATAGAATCTGGAAATAATTCTAATGTAAAGCAAATCTATTTTAATCTAGCTACAATAATCACATGCTTAAGTAAAAATGTCACATTAATTCAGACTTCAGATCGCTGTGAATTAATTAAAGAGACATCAGTATTAGTAAATTTTCTGTTTTACTTGCATTGTAGTAGTGTGACTAGTGAACACCATGTTCTTAAATATAAAAGGCTAAAAAAGAAAACTGCTTTGAAGCAGAAAGAGGACAGGATTCAGAGTTAGAAGACCTGTGCAAGTGGGGCAAATATATTCCTTGGACTTTATTGTTATTTTATCTGTAAATAAAGATGACAGACAGCTATCTCAAGGTCTTTCCAGTTCTAAAACACTCCCTGTATGCTATATTGAAGTCTCCATTAAGCTAATAACAACGATCTGTTTTCTTAATTTTTTGCATATAACCTAGGGCATAAAGTACCTTGCATAAAATAGTCATTTTTATGTGCTACATGCACCACATTACAACCTATTTTTAAATGAGCATGCTAGGCTGCTTATTAATCAGATTTCATTTCATAGGACTGTAAAAATAAAGTAAGAATTGATTTTCCAGTATTAATTACTCTGTAGCCTTTGGCAGATGGAATCATTCTTCCAGTTGCTTGATTTTTTTAGAAGGCAAAGATAAACTAGAAGGCAAAGAAAAACTAGTTAATTGAGCTCTCATGCAAAGTTTTTTAATAGGAAAATATGCCTAAACTAAGAAAGGATTGGTTTTATTTAGTTAGAAGAGAGGGCTGAAGAGGGAGTTGACTTGTAACCTTGACTCTTACAGCTAACCGAGTATTGTAAATGTAATCATGAGTTCATTTTTGTGACTCTTCAGTATAATATGAATCACATAGTTTAAAGAAGAAAGTATTTATTTTTATTTTTATTCCAATTGCTTAAATTAATAAAAATAAATTATGGGCCAGGCATGGAGGCTCACACCTGTAATCCCAGCACTTTGGGAGACCAAGGTAGGCAGAATACCTAAGGTCAGGAGTTCGAGACTGGATTGGCCAACATGGTGAAACCCCACCTCTATTAAAACTATACAAATCAGCTGGGCATGGTGGTACATGCCTGTTGTCCAAGCTACTCGGGAGGCTGAGGCAAGAGAATTGCTTGAACACAGGAGGTGGAGGTTGCAATGAGCCAACATTGTGTCACTGCACTTCAGCCTGGATAACAGAGTGAGATTCCATCTCAAAAGTAAATAAATAAATACAATATGAAAGATATGTCATCTTTAATTAAGACAGACAACTACTCTGTTTTAACATTATTCTATTTTTAATTGTACAAGCAGATAGAGAGGGGTGGGGTTCATGCCTGTAATATCAGAACTTTGGGTGGCCGAGGCTGGTAAACTGCTTGAGTCCAGGAGTTCAAGACCAGCCTGGGAAACATGGTGAAACTCTGTCTCTACAAAAAAATACCAAAAATTAGCTGGGTCTGGTAGCACACACCTGTAATCCCAACTACTCAGGAGGTTAAGGCTGAGGATGGCTTAAGCCTAGGAGTTTGAGGCTGCAGTGAGCCAACATAGTGCCTCTGTATTCTAGCCTAGGCAACAGAAAAAATATATACATATAATTACAATCATCATTTAAGATTCAGCTAATTTAAGCAAAATAATCAAAATATTCAAAAATAACAAAAGGTATAAAATAAAAAGTAAAGGCTCCCACAAATTCCAGAATTGAATATTTTATCCATTTCTGTTCTGTATAGCCATTTGTTTCTTGTCACAATATCTATTTCCTGCTATAAAAGGTGAGAATTATACATTCAACACATACAGAAAGATTCGAAATTTTACTGGTTATGTTTCTAGTTTTATTCTTCTGATTGGCACTTTAAACCATAAATATTTCACTAAGAACTCTAGTTGTTAATTCTGCAAATCCAGAGTATCTATCGTCTGTTCTCTACCAAGTCGGCAAAAATTGGTTTAACCTAGCTTTTTTTTTTTTCTTTCACCACTCTTTTCCCACCTTTTCTTAACTATACCTTTATTTTTACATTTGTATTCCTCCACGGAGATTCCTCTTCTTCTATATTTAATTTTGTTGCTGGGTGCATGGCCCGTTTAGATGTAGAAATGGGGCATAGAATGTATGGAAGTGATCTGTGCTGATTCTAAGTTGGGACACTTAGTGATGTGCCTCCTGCATGCTTTCTCTGCCTGCTTTTGCCAGCTGGAAAATAAGCAGGACTTAGACCCAGCCGAAAGCACATGATGAAAGTAACATGAGTCTATAAATGACCCTGTGATGGAGAGCCACCCACAGATCTGGAACATTCTCCAGCTGACTCTTTTGTGCAGGAAGGATATAAATGTCTTTGTTCTTTAAATCTCGGAATTTTTGGTCTCTCTGCTTTAGCATTTTCGCCCACCCTAACAAACACATTTTTGT
This sequence comes from Sapajus apella, assembly GCF_009761245.1. Taxonomy (NCBI): domain Eukaryota; kingdom Metazoa; phylum Chordata; class Mammalia; order Primates; family Cebidae; genus Sapajus; species Sapajus apella. The sequence continues at coordinate 22,487,872 of NW_022436959.1, read as the reverse complement.
ATTTTGCTTACTTTTTGATTCTACAATTTCAAAACCACTTAGCACCATTTACAACAATAGACATAAAATAGTATGATTTATTTCTTAACCAAATAGTGTGGCTGGCCCTGAGAGGAGCAGTTGTGATGCTAGGTTAATTCTTTGTCACTTGGAGACTGTTCCAAGCATCAGGTAGATTCCATTTTCTTATTCTTATATTCAATCAGTAGCTCAGCCCATGCTGTGTTTTAGTTTGCATAGCATTTTGAGCATGATATTCTACAGATTTCTTTTTCAAAATGCCTACGTTTCTTTCTTTATTCTTGCTAAGGTGCTAACTATATGAACAGTAGAACTTTCATATTTCTCATATTATGCTCTATGTTCAAAATAGATCCAGGGTTTATAGTCAGATAATTAAGGTCATATTCACCCATATAAGTTGCATTATTTAACATTTTTTATGATAGCATCACCTCAGCATACACTTGCCTTTTTTATGATGCAGCTCTAACAATAATACGTAGGAATGCATTTTGCTTTCCAATGAGCTCTTTTCCTCCTTGTTATGTGCTTGTTCCAATTCAGCTCTGTCACTTTTTATTTTGATGTTTCTCTTTCTGGCTGCTCATTTTCTTCAAATATTTTGTGATTCTTGATTAAACATTTCAAGTTGATGGCAATAAGAACCTACAGCTTATTTCTTTCACAATTTTGTAAGTCTGTTTAACCACAAAAGTCTGCTTCTATCAAAAGGTATGTTCCCCTTAAGAAGTGTGGTTGAGCAAGCGGCAGACTAGCTCACGGCCTTCAAAAATAACAAGAGTGAAGGGCAATATTCTGATATAAATTGCTCTTGTATATTTCACTCCTACATGCGATTTGCTTCATTCCACTTATCTTTCAATTCAGTATTCACCTCCTGGGTCCTCCATATGCACACTTTGATTTTCAATTAGAAATTACTATTGTTTACACCAGCTAAATGCAAATGCTTCACATCCAACCTCTTTGATTATACTGGAAGGCAGAGAACTGCTGCAACTCACCACCATTATCCCTGCTGTGAACTATTCTGGATGCCTCCCCTCAGCTCTCCTCACCTGCTAATGTTCTTTCTAAAGCCAGTGGTTTCTATATTCACTTTTTCCTAATTACAATTTTTCCTTGGTTTTCTTTTCTTTGCTCTGGGCTGTCAATTAAATCACATTTATTTTGCAGTTGTAATAGAAATTTCTCAGAGACTTGTTTTTAATCAGGAAATTTGAGCTTGCCTGTCTTTATTTAAACAAAGTATTCCAAAGTATTCTACTTGAAAAGCATTGTAGTTATGTTTAAGCACCATTCTTATATGTAATATTTATATTATAACATATAACTCTGGGCTTATCCTCATTAATATACTCTAAGATAATCCTTATTAATGTACCCTAAGATAATATATTTATCCTGGTTATATCCTTGCAATCCTTTTGAATAATGCAGTTTTTGTATAAGGTCATAACCAGCTAAATCAGAGAATGGTGTTTTCTTTCCTCCCTCCCTTCTTCTCTTCTTCCTTCTGAGAAGGCACAGAGTTTAATCAACTGTAATCCTTAGTGTTTAGCAGAATACCTGGCCAAAAGTAGAAAGCGTTTTTTAAAAACTGTGATTGATGGAATGATTTCATTTTATTTCATTGAGACAGAATCTTGCTCTGTCACCCAGGCTGAAGTGCAGTGGTGAGATCTCAGCTCACTGCAACCTCTACTTCTCAGGCTTAAGAAATTCTCATATCTCAGCCTCCCACGTAGCTTGATTACAGGTCTGTATGACCAAACCCAGGAAATCTTTTGTATTTTTGTACAGAATGGGTTTCGTCATGTTGGCCAGGTTGGTCTTGAGCTCCTGGCCTCTAGTAATCAGCCTTCCTCAGCCTCTCAAAGTGCTGAGATTATATGTATGAGCCACTTTGCCCACGACCTGAATTTTTTAGTGAATGAGTGAAGTAATGAATACTAAGATTACATCATACTTGACTTTATTACTGTTTTTCTTCAAAGTTGGAAAAAACTTTCACTAACTGCATACATCACATTTGTGATAATTTTATTTTTTTCGAGAATATTTATTCAGTGTCTACACTATCCTTTACTCTAGGTAATGTGGAATAAAAGCATAATGAACAAAAATATTTACTTTTTGGAAAAATTCATGGGGAAGGAATTGAAGGAAAAGAAGACAAATATTACACCAATAATGATAAAATTGTAATAGAGAGTTATAGGTGATGAAGGAGAGAGCGAGCGTATGGTGGAGAGTGAATTAAACAGGGGGATTAGAGAATGTCGTTCTGAAGAAATGACAATTCTGGAAAGATCTAAAGGAGAAAGCCCCATAGAAGGTGGGAAAGTCTATTCTATGTTAGTGCAAAGGCAAACAGTAAGGAGGCTGATGTTATTGTACCTCAATTTGCTCACATAATTTTTTTTTTTTTAAGAGAGATGGGGTCTTGTTCTGTGGCCCATGCTGGAATGCAGTGATGATTATAGCTCCTTTCAGCCTCAACCTTCTGGGCTCAAGAAATCCTCCAGCCTCAGCCTCCCAAGTCACTAAGATTACAGATGTGAGCCATAGTGTTCGGCTAAGTGAACATATTCTTTTATACTATTCTCTATAAGAGTTTAAGAAATTTGCCTTTCTTTTTTAACTTTTCATTTGGCTATTATGCAAGTGTTCTGTAAGTTTTTTGAAGGCTCAGATCATTTCAATCCTTCCATCATCCCTGGTAAGTAAGAAACACATAGTAACAAGATTAAATATTACTTGAAATAATGGATAAAGGAGCTGATTGTCTACCTGACCAAATTAATTTTAAGCACATGTACACGAAATGGTTACTCAAAATATGGCTCATTCTTCTAGCAGAGAGAATACACTGAGCAAGAATTTGAAAACTCAGATTCATTTGTCACACCACATAAATGAAAGAGGAAGAAATATGTACCCATGAATTATTGTTCACAAAATATTTGAAAGATTTTTGCAAGTTTTGAAACACTTGCAAGTATGAATGTGGAAAAAAGTTAACTTGTCTTCCCTTACACCTGAATTTCTTCTCATTTATTGAAGTCATTTCATTCTGCTTTCACTGCCTGATTTTGCTGTGTGACATCAGGCAACTAATGAAGTGGTTATGTATGGTCATTTCTATCTGCAATAAAGTCTGTTAGCTATAAAACTCCAGTGCAAGAATTATTATTGACATTGACAAGTGCAAATGGCCTTTCTTTTGTCATCATTAAACTTGGCAATTACCTTTCTCCACAAACTGTACATTTATAAGGAAAGGCAAAAAGTAAATACCAAGGATGTTTAGTGCAATTTATTTTCCTGTGAGAAAATAGGCCTTGATAGATTCGATGATTTCCTGATGGCTTCCAAAGTAGGTAATGAAAGAGATTGGGTATTCTTCATAGTAAGTAATTATTTTTATTATAAAATATTTCACACACATGGAAGAATAAGCATAAAAATAATCCCTTGTTAAAATTTTCTGCTAAATACTTATAATCTATTTGAGGAAATATTCTTGTTTTCCTGGTTTAAAAAGAATTTTATAACATATATATTCAATATTGAATTCTGAATCATGAATATAACGTTCAGTTTTATTGAATGCTTTTAATGTTTTTAATATGACTCTTTTAATGTAAGTTGTGGTTGCATTTTAAGTGTGAAAACGCCCTTGCATTCTTGAAGAAAATATAATTAGATTATGACATATATTGCATTTTTGTTTCTATAATCTATTAACTTATCCTCTTCAGCTGAAGTTCTTTTCCGCTATTTTACTTTACTGCCTTGTATATTCTATTCTCTAAGCTTTTCTTTGGTTATACTGAAGACAATAATATACATTCTTACAATATTAAGTCTATTTTTAATCAAATCAGAACAATATAAAAACCTATTTGACCACATTCACCTTTCTTCCAAATTATATACTTTTTTTTTTTTTTTTTTGAGTCTCAGTCTGCAGCCCAAGTTCCCAAGCTGGAATGCAGTGAGTGGCAAGATCTCAGCTCAATGCAGCCTCTGCCTCCTGGGTTCACAGAATTCTCGCACCTCAGCCTCCACAGTAGCTGGGTACAGGTGCACACCACCATGCCAAGCTAATTTTGTATTTTTAGTAGAGATACGGTTTCATCATGTTGGTCAGGTTGGTCTCAAGCACCTCCTGGCCTCAAGCAATCCTCCCACTTCAGCCTCCCAGAGTGCTGAGATTATAGGTGTAAGGCACTGCGCCCAGATTATATGTTATTTTTGATTAGGATTTTTGTTATCTGGTCTCAGACATTTTAAGAAATTATTACAATTACTTAAGCGCTTATGGTCTGTTGAATTTTGTGTGCCCGAGGCAACCTGGCTTCACTGTTCTTTTACCTCCTGTGTCAACAGCTGTTTTTCTTTTTTTATTGTTTTTTGGCCTTTGGTAATTTTTTGAACTTCTTGTGATCCCAACGATATATTTCCACTTAAGTTTGTTGCTGAAATATTTTTCAATATGTCTAGTCTGCCACGCTACTGGTCTCCCATTCTTTTATGACAGCACAGCTATTATAAACTAAGGTTGTGTATGTATCACACTAATATGCCCATTCTCTTCTGTCAGCTGTGGAACGGAGGTCACAATGTGCCTTCTATGAAAAAAGGGCAAGAAAGGGTCAACTAAATATCATGAACGATTTTATCTATATTTTTCATTTTCCCTTGACATTTTCTACTGATTTTATCACATAACTTTCAAAGTCTCAGAAAAAAATATAAAGAAAAAAAGTAATGTATAAAAATATGGTACTTTAAGGGTTTATAAATAACAAATTGCATTTTAAAATCCTTTTCAGGTATCTTATTACAAGTATTTTGTGAAAAGTATAGAAAATGGCAGCCAAACTCACTAGCTCATTGAAATAGTGTCATTATCTAATATTCTTGTTATTTGACTTATTTTGGCTCTTAATATCTATTCGCTCATAGATCTGTTCATTAAAATCACATGGATACATGCATGATATACATGTATATAATCATATACATACATGGCATAAACCTTATGGGTCATGATTAAATTAAATTAAATCCATTCACTGCTGTACTTTTGTCTGCAGAACTAAAAGAGACAGGTTTTCTTAGAACTGAATTAAAAATTCAAGGCCACCTGCATCAAAAACATGTGGGAGAAAGCATATAACTGGAAGAGAGCGTGTCACAAAGAAATGTAAGCCTGCTCTGCCAAGCTGAAATTAGAAAATAGAAAATTAAATATTGACACACAACCTTGAAATACACAGCCATTGTATGTTCAAAAGCCATATGAGCTATTATTTCTGAAACACCACATTAAATTAACCATTTATTTTACATTGCAAAAGTAGACTACATCAAATTTATCTGAATATTATTAGAAAGTACAATTTTCAGATATGAAAAAGTTTTTCTTTTATTTTTTGCAAGAGCTGTAAGATCTATGGATAAAGAAAGTCATCTTTCAAGTTTTTATACCATGAGCTTAAAGAATTATTTACAAAATAGTTTTTGTATTCCTTGGCCAAAAATCCTTTTCGGAAGTCAGCCATCTTTCCTCTTTTTGATCTTCATGACATTTATAAGCAATTGTACAGACATTTCCTGTGTCATAAACTTCATAGGAATCAAAGATTAGAAAAATTTCCAGAAATGTGCACACACACACGCACACACAGCCTTACAATATTACATTCTAGTATATAGCGACTAATTTCCTATGAACTTAGATATGTACAAATAACTAATTTCTAACTGTAACTGGTTTTAATTGATTAAATGTGAGCATGTTTGTGGGTGTGTTTATATTTTACCAATCAGGTTGTAATGTCTTTGGAGCATTTTTGCCATTCCTCCATATTTAAACTGAAAATACCTAAAGACCATGTCAATTACATCTCAAAACAGACTAATCAACTCCCGTAAAATTGATGACAGCTGCTCCCAAAAGGAGTGGCTGCTGCAAAGGAGCAGGCTGCAGCTGTGGAGGCACAGCCAGGACGGTGCGCTCCTTGGAGCTGACGGAAGCAAGGAACAAGTGGAATATCCATGCCCTTAAGATTTGGTGGACCAGGAGCCCCGCACTCATGACAGACACAGCTATAGTTGCCCAGCTATAGCTGCTGACCCAGGCATCCCTATGCCCAGAAGTACCTGCTCCCACTGCCTGGCTTCTCCTAACTCCCAGTACCTGCTCTGATTTCAGAGCAAAGTTGTGGCCAAGCCTGTGTGCTGTCACAAACTGGCCAGGTGTGCATGCGCTTGGGGTGATGCTGACATGTTACCCCCCTGTCACCTCAGCCCTCTCTGGACTTTGGGTGCTGATGAGCAGGGGAGGGAGGACAAGGGGCCACTGAGGGTGGCACAGCGTAGGTTTACAGGTGCTTCTGTGCATGAACAGCTAAAAACCTGAGACTCAGCCAGACTTGGGCAGACGATGGGGGTGATCTGCCTGTGGAAAAGAGCTACCCGCTGTGGATCTCCTCTCCACTGAGAGCTACAGAGACATCGGGACCACCTGACCGTGGAGAGGAGCTACCCACTGTGAGTCTCTTCTTAGCTGAGTGCTGAGCAGATGTCCGGGTGACCTGAATAGGAGCTACCCAGTTTGGGTGTCCTGAGAACTCAACTGTCACTCAATAAAGCACCTCTTTGCCTTACTCACCCTCCAGTTGTCTACATACCTCATTCTTCCTGGATGTGGGACAAGAACTCAGGACCAGGTGGATAGTGCGACTGAAGGAGGTCTAATAAAAATGGGACTGACACACACCTCCCTTGCCACATTTCATGTGACAATGAAGGAGAGAAGAGAGAAGGGGAGAAAAGCTGTAGCCCAGCTTTTCAGGAGGCCCAGACCTAGGAGCTCCTTGAGCCAGGGCTGTGACACCCTTTTTGAGGCTCTGTGGTTTCTGGCATCTCCAACCTTCCGCATGCCACTGTGCACCCTGGTGCCAGCAGTGGAAGCTGCTTGTAGTATGCCTGGTCCAGCTGCAGCCTCGCAAGAGCTGGCACCTTAGCGGGCACCTGGAGCTGCCTGCCCCACCACAGCCAGCATGGCCTAATGAGCCCAGCGGACCTGAGCAAAACTCAGGCAAGGGCATTACCAGCCACAGAGCTTTCTGGCTAGCAAAGCAACACCTCCAGGATCCTGTGACAAAATCCAGCTATTATCACTGTATTATGAATTTCGAAGTCATTCTATTGGGTACATTTAATAAAACATATGTAGATCTTTATCACAAGTAGTGTATTTTCAAAATTTAAAATACCTAACATCATACTTCAAAAGAACTCTACTGGACTCATAAAACTATTAAAGGTAATATCAACTATTAAAAAGATGTATTACACTTGTCGAGAAGGATTTGCAGTAAAAATAACAATTGTTCTTTCTACACTGTGTATTGTAAAAGCAACACTATGTTTGGACAAAAGTATCTCAAGTTTTCATGTACATTTTGCACGGTCTACATAACAGCATAAAGGACAAGACAGTAGTTTAAATCAGCAATGTTTATACAACTGCCCGATTTGCTGAAATGCCAGCCTTTTCAATGAACACAGTGTTGCTTAAGCAATAACAATAGGACAAAATTTTATAGTGGAATATTGGGGAAGAAGACATACCATTTCAATTATTTATACATTGGCAACTTATTTCAAAATAAATTAGCATTTCACCAGCAATACAATTATTTAGAAATCAAGCTAAGTCCAGGGTTCTAATTCTACTTATTACATAGGGACTTGCAAGAGAATGCCACTCCCATCAAACAAAATAAAAAGGCATTTAGTCTAACATTGTGTATCTTTTATTTTAATCTCATAAGTAAGCTGAGACTTCAAAGCAATATGGTAAAATTAATTCCAGATAGTGACGAGATCCTTGAACGACACATACATAGTTTCATCACTCACAGAGGCCAAGAAGAAAGAGTGATAAACATAGAGATGCATAAAAAGAAAACAACAGATATATTTTTAAAATTCTTAAAGGCAAAGTGTGGTCAGGGATGACAGTTTAGTCCGGAGAACCCAGATTCACCAGCTCTTCTCCACCTTCCTCTGCAGTTGCTGACAATAAATAATGTGGGCAGGCAAGAGATTGAGAGTTGCCCTAGTGATTGTTTTTTGCTGAGGATCAAATACAAATTCTGCATAGATTCTTCACCCAGAGCAAAAGCTGTCTGTTACTGGAGAAGGGACAGAAAACCTCTCCTGCCTATATCCTGCAATGAAACAAAGCAGTTTTCAGCTGCTGGGAAAGGGGATGAAATTCCCTCTCATTCAAGATCTACCAGCGTAACAGGTCAGCATTTGACTGCATTTGAGGCTGAGGCACATCAGGCCTGGCTAAGAATGAAGCTATGACAAGAGGGTGAAGACATGACCCAGGTCCCTTGAAGCATCGTGCTGAGTAACAAGCCACAGCAGGGTGGCTGTTGGGAAAGGGTCCCCTCTGGTAACTTTATCCCAGACAAAACCTTCTTGCTATTGGAGGATGGCACAAACAGCTCTAAAGCCTGTGGCATTGCCCTGATACAAAACAAGATCTGTTTGCATCTGGAGACTGAAAGAGCCCCATCCCTGAAGGTCAGGTGTGCAGGATCTTTCTGAGGATGTGGCAGAAGATCTGAAAGCCTCCACCACCACAAACCCCACCAAAGCCTTGCATGTTAACCATGCCTTTTGTTTTGTGTTTTCATGCTTTGACATCTTGGGGTCTTGCTAATGCTGAGGAAAATGTTCCACTCAGGTTACCTAATTCTTAGGAACAGCAAAACAATTTCCTGTGAGCATTCTTATCAAACACAAACCCATGAATCCAGAGTCTACACTCCAACACCTTTTTAAACATGGTTTTTACACTCTCTGCCACTACCTGCCCTAATCACTTCAGGGCCAGGTACCAGACAAATATAGGTAGTACATATCACTGGGAACCTGCAGAAATTATTCAAACTAGCCCACCCCAACCCTGCTTAGCCTCTTACTTCCTTGGAAAACACAATCAAGTTTCTTGGTCACCTTTCTCCCTACCCTCTCTCCTCCTGGTCTGCTCTGATGCTTCCCTGGGTACTGCCTGCCCTATGGCATAATGGATCCCTTTCTCTTGGGATTTGTGAGTACAACAAACTACCTTCTCAATGGCAGTCAGCTCCTAACCTGTTGGCCTTGGGATACCTAAATAGTAAAACTCGTTTTTTAAAACACCCTACGCCCAGGAAAATACAATAGCAGTCTTCTCCCAAAAGATGGGAGGCAGCACAAAGTCCCCTCTCTGCCGCAGGCGGTCTTGGCCTGCTGAAGGAGATCAGTGGGGCAGGAACACAGAAAAATGCAGTACTCCAGATCTAACCTCAAGCACAAGAAGCTGCAACTTACTACTGGAGGGAATTTTTAAAATTAAATGTTGAAATTTGAGATAATTGCAAATTCACTTATAGATATAAGGCATAGAGATCTCATGTGTCCTTCCCTCATTTTCTCTAAATGTTAATGACTTGTGAAATCATAGTACAATATTATAAGCAGAATACCAACCTTGATATGGTGAAATACAGCTCTGCATCATCACCACATGGGTCCTTCATGATGCCCTTTAGGAGTCATACACTATTCCCTCTGTCTCTCACTTCCTCCACAAACCCTGGCAAACATTCATCTGTTCTTCATTTCTACAATTGCATCATTTCAAAAATGCTATGTGCATTCAGGTGGTTGCATTTATCAATGATCCATCCATTTTTTATCACCAAATACTGTTCTGTGGTACAGAGTCACACTACTGCGTCCAAGCATTCACCAGGTGAGGAATATCTAAGTTGTTTTCAGTTTGGGGCTATTATAAATGAAGCTCTTTTAAAGATTTATGTATAGGCCTTTTAATCTTTTTATGAGAAAGTCTCATCCTGTCTCATATAAAAAAGACATGCTCTTAGTTCAGTGAAGCCTCCATCTCCTGACTCAAGTGATCCTCCTGCTTCAGCCTCCCCTGTACCTGGGACATACAGGTGCATGTTACCATATCTGGCTATTTTTTAAAAAAATTTTTGTAGAGATAGGGTCTCATACAGGCTTTTATATGAACATATTTTCATTTCTCCCAGAGTGCATTTCCTGAGTCATATAGTAGTGCCATGTTTAGTTTGTAAAGAAATGGCCAAAATGTTTTCCAGATGGCTGGAAAACCATTTTCAATTCTCACCAGCAGATGATGACCAAAACACCGTCTCCACATCCTTTCCAGAAGTTGATGTTGTTACTACTTTCTGTTTAGCTGTTCTAACAGCTAAGTAATGATAACTCATTTTGCTTTTGATTTGCGTTTGTCTAATGGGTAATGACGTTTAATTGCATTCTATGTGCTTATTTACCATCTGAATATTCTCTTTAGGAAAATATCTGTTCACATCTTTTGCTCATTTTCTAATCAGATTTTTTGTTTTGTTTTTTACTTCTGAATTTTGTGAGTTCATTATATATTTTATATGCTAGTCCTCTGTTTCATATGTGTTTTGCAAATATTTTCTCCCAATGTCTACCTTTTTCTTCATTTCTCTTAACAGAAGCTATTGAAGACCCCAAGTTTTTAATTTTTTTTCCTTTTATGGGTTACACTTTTGGTATCAAGTTTAAGAAATCTTTACCTAGCCCTAGTTCCCAAAGATTTTCTTTTCTGTTACGTTTTTCACCTAAACATTGTTCAGTTCTATGTTTTAAATATAAGGTCACAATCCATTTTGATTAATTTTTCTGAGGTGCACAATTTAGGCTCATTTTTTTTGTTGTTGTCTGGTTTATTTATTTAACGGATGTCCGATTACTCAAACACATTTGTTTAAAAGGGTATCTTTCTAATATTGAGCTCTTGTCCTTTTGTCAGAAATTAGTTGGGCATACTTTTGTGGGTTTATTTTAGGATTCTCTCTGTCATTGTTGATCTATGCTTTTATCCTGCAAATATCACAGGCTTGATTAATGTAGCTTGTACATAGTAAGTTCTTAAAATTGGGTAGGCAAATTCCTCCCACTTTATTCTTATTTTTCTAAATCATTTTGGCCATTCTAGTTCCTTTGCCTTTTTTTAAATAAAAACTTTAAATAATCTTGTCTATAAATACAAAAAAAATTGCTAGCATTCTGATTGCCATTAAATTCTGTATATTATTTTAAGGAGAATTACTATCTTTGCTAAGTTTAGAATCACAACCATGAACTGTATATCTATCCATTTATTTAGATTTTATTAGATTTCCTTCATCAGAATTTTTTATTTATTTTTTTTTTGTAAAGAAGGGGGTCTGTCTGCTCATGAACTCCTGTGCTCAAGTGATCCTCCCACCTCTGCCTTGTTAAATGCTGGGATTAGAGGCATGAGTCACCATGCCTGGCAGATATTTTAGGTTTTACCATACAAGTCGTGTACATATTTTGTTAGACTTACACCTAAGTATTTTTTAAGAATTATAATTGATATTGTATTTTGAATTTCATTGTCCATATATAGAAATACAATTGACTCTGGGATTTTATCTTCTATCCTGCAAACTTTCTAAACTCAGTAATTCTAAGGAGGTATTTTTTGAGACTCCTGGAGATTTTCAAAATAATCATGTCATCTGTAAACAGTGGTAGTTTTATTTTGTTATTTCTGATATAAATCCTTTTTTATTTTATTTACTTCTCTTATTGCACTGGCTAGAAATTCAAGCACTATGTTGACTTAAAAAGGGGAGAATGGGCATCTTTCTCTTGGTCCCAATCTTATGAGAAAAGCCTTCTTTTACCATTAAGTAGATGTTAGTTGTGGGTATTGTATAGATGCTCTTTGTCAAGTTGAGGAAATACTCTTCCTTGTTTTGTTTCTTGCTATTTTACAAATGGATGTTGGATTTTGTCAGATACATTTGCTGTACTACTTAATTATAAAATTTTGATTTTTATCCTGTTAAAATGAAAAATCACATTGGTTGATTTTCTAATATTGAACTAACCTCCCATATCCCTGCACTTACCCATAATTGGACATGACGTATCATTATTTTATGTATTGCGGAACTCTACATTAGGCATTTTGTTTGGAATTTTTGCACTGTATCCACAAGGGATGTTAGTCTGTAGTTTTCTACATTTTCACTCTTTGGTTCTGGTATCAGGGTAATACAAGCTTTATAAGATGAATTGCTAATTATTCCCCTCCCTTCTATTTATTGGTAGAAACTGTGTAGAACTGGTATTAATTCTTTAAATTTTTGATAAAATTCCTCAGTGAAATGATCTGTGCCTAGAGATTTCTTTTTTATAAGATATTAAACTATTAATTTAATTTGCTTAATTGTTGTAGGACTACTCAAATTCTCAATGTCATACTGGGTTAGTCATGGTAGTTTTTTTTTTTTTTTTTCAAGAATTGGTGTATTTCATATGTGATCAAATTTCTGTGTATTGTTTCTACTATTCCCTTATCCTTTTTCTGTGTAAACAATCTGTAGTAATATACCCTGCTTCATCCTTGGTATAATTTCTGCTTCTCTCTTTTTACTTTGTCACTCTTCCCAGAAGTTTGTGATTTTTATTGATGTATTCAAAGAATCATCTTTTTTAAAAATTTAATTTCCCTAATGCCCTTCTGTTTTTAATTTCATGGATTTCTGTTCTTACCTTTGCTGTTTCATCCCTGCTCCTTGCTTTTAGATTATTTAGCTCTTGTTTTTCTAGGTTCTTGCAATGAAAGCTTACAGTATAGATTTAGAATTTTTCTTTTTTTTAAACATATATATTTAGTGCTCTAAATATCCCCCTCAATACTTCATTGCCTGTCTTCCACAAATATTGATATATTTGCATTTTATTTCAGTTCAATATGTGTCATTTCACTTGAGAGCTCCTCTTTGACTAGTTGTGTATTTGGAAGTGTTTGTTTAGTTTTCAATCTTTTTACGATTTCTTATTATATTGCTATTAATGATTTCTAGTTTGATTCATTGTTGTTAGGAAAACACAATGTTTATTTCAATTCTTTTGTTAAGGTTTGTTTTGTGGCCCAGGATATGCCTATTGATATGATCTAGGGCCACTTGAAACAAATGTGTATTCTTCTATCATTGCATGGACAATTCAATAAATAGAGATTAGATCCTGTTGGCTGATAACAATGTTAAGTTCTTTTGTATCCTTGTTTCTTTGTTTTATAATTGTTCCATCAACTGTTGAGAAAGGAGTATTGAATGCTTCAACTGTAATAGCAGGTGTATGTTTGGAATTTCAGTTCTTTCAGTTTTTCCTTTACATTTTAAAAAGGTTTTTTTTAAAATTCACAGATAAAATTTTATGTATTTGCCATGTACAATCAGTTTTGAAGTACATATACATTGCGGAATGACTAAATCTAGCTAATCAACATATGCATTACCTCATATAATTACCACTTCTGTGGTGAGAACACTTTACATTCACTCTCTTTGCATTTCTCAAGAATAAAATATATTCTTAACTATACTCACCATGTTGTATTAAAGTCTTCTTGAATTTACTGGTCCTATATAACTGAAATTCTGTAATATCTCTACAACCCCTGAATCCAACCACCCAGTCCCTAGTAACCACCATTCTACTCTCTACTTCTATGACATTCATGATTTTAGAGTCTACATATGAGTCCGATCATGTGGTACTTGATTATCTGTGCCTGGTTTATATCACTTAACATAATGTCCTCCAGGTTTCTCCATGTTGTTGCAAATGACAAGATTTCCATCTTTTAATGGCTGAACAGCATCCCATTCTGTATATATACGATATATATTTTTTGACATTTCCTTTGTTGGACACTTAGGTTGATTACATATCTTGGTTATTGTGAATAAAGCTCATATGAACATGAAAATACAAATAGCTTTTAGACATGTTGATTTCATTTTATATATATATATATATATATATATATATATATACACACACATACATACATATATACACACCTAATAGTGTGTTTGCTGGATCATATGGTATTTCTATTTTTAATTTTTTGAAAAACCTCCATAGAGTTTTCTGTAATGGCTGCTCTATTATAATTTCTATCCCTATTAGCAGTTTACAAATATTCCCTTTTCTCCACATTCTCACTAAAACTTGTTACCTGTTATCTAATAGGTGTGAAAATATATCTCACTGTGGTTTTAATTTGCATTTCTCTAGCACCCAGTGATGTTGGGCATTTTCTTTTCATATACCTGTTGTCCATTTGCATGTCTCTTTTTAAGAGGCATCTATTCAGGTCCTCTGCCCATTTTTCAGTCTGGTGGTTTTCTTCCTATTGAGTTGTGTTCTAAATATTGTAGATATTAACCCCTTATTGGATGCACAGTTGATAAATATTTTCTCCCATTCTATAGATTGTCTCTTCATGTTGTTGATGGCTATCTTCACTGGGGAGAATCCTTTTGGTTTCACGTAATCCCCTCTGCCTATTTTTGCTTTTGTTGCTTGTGCTTTCAGGGTCATATCCGTAAACTCATTGCCTTAGATTAATGTCATGAAGCTTTTCCCCTAAGTTTTCCTCTAGTAGTTTTACAGTTTCAAGTCTTACATTTAAGTCTTTAATCCACTTTGAATTAACTTTTGTATGTGGTGTGAGAAAAATATCTAAATTCATTCTTTTGCAAATGGATAAAATTGACTTTTGTATGTGGTGTGAGAAAAATACCTAATTTCATTCTTTGGAAATGGTTATCTAATTTTCTCAGCACCATGTATTCTGTTCTATACCTTCTCTTACATCTCTTTACCATCCCTCATTAATAACTGTTTTAAATATTTACTCTGCATATCTTTATGTACTTGTCAAGGAAAATGAAAATGTTTATAGATACAAAGACTTGTACTTAAATGTTCAAAGCAGCATTATTCATAATTGTGGGAAAGGAAACAGAATCAGTAAGGCTGGAATTGAACAGGCTGATCTCTAAGTCTTCTATATATCATTCACTTAAAATCTTTATACTAGTATGCTATTCCATGCTGTATATGGTTTATAAATCTTCCCACCTGAAGTAGAGTGGGTGTTCCATGTAAGTCAACAAATCCAACCATGTCTTTTAAGATGGCTTTTACAGGGAAGGCCACAGGAGCAATGGGGTGAGACACTAACACTGACAGGCCTATGGAGGCACAAACCAGTCCTTGAAGACAAATAACAAAAGCACAATAAAGGTAGAATAATCAGCTATATTTTGCTGATAGGTATGCATCTAGTTTAAATAAATTTAAAAACAAATCTGTTTGGCACATCTTATAAATTAGTTTAATCTACCTTTATGAATAGTTCACAGAGGTTATTTTCAGCTTTAATATAAACATCTAATACAACCTACTGGAAATTAAATATGAGGACATCGTTCTTCTTATTGGCTATTCTTTTGCCAAAGGTTTCAAAGTGATCCCTTTTTGTGGCAAAAAACACAGATCAAAGGGCATCTAGCCAGTTGGCATTGTCTAAAGAATATTCTGACAAAGTTTTCAGTAGTGTGTTCCTTAAAATAGGCAGGTAGGTGGGCGGGGTTATTATTACAATTCTAGAAATAGATTTGCTTACGAAAGTCAGGGAGCCTTGACAGAATTCTGATTGATAGTTTTACAGTCACTCACCTTGTTTCAGACCTATTATTTGTTTTGCCTTCCCAGAACAAAATGTTCTAACCATCACCAAATATAAGAATGAGGAAGCGCTGATGTTTATGCATGCCACCCTAATCCCCAAATCCAATTAGTATTCAGCCTGGCCTGATAGGTACCCTTCTAATGCTTTTTCAACTATGTGCAGTTCTGGAGCTCTGATTAAAAACAGTGGGTGGCCTTGATCACTTATGATGACTCTTATAAAATCACTGGAAGCCTAGCAGAGAATAAGATCTAACAGAAGGACAGAGACTATGTAATAGATGAAAAAGAAACCACATTGATATATTCCAAGAAAGACATTTTTGCCTTAAAGAAATCATTGATAAAATTACACAAGAAAGAGGGAAAATCATAATACTCATATAATTAAAATAACAAATTTAAAAATATGATCTAGAAAGAAAAAACATAATTATGTACCTACTATATATCACATACTGTTTAGAATTATTTTAATCATCTTGTTCATCCTCACAATGATCCTCTAAGATACGTGTTGTTTTCCCCATTTCACAGAGGAGATAAATGAAAAATCAAAGAGGCTAAACAACTTATCTATGTTTGTAGATCCAGTAAGTAGCAGATAAGACTTTAAATATAGGTTTCTTTAAGACCCAGGTGTGATAAAGACCAAGGTGTGATTAACATAGTTATGGCTGGTATTCCATATCTACTTTATGTATTTCTATCTTCTAATTATCAGTTAAATTCTTTGCTTCTCAATCATTTTACGTTATTTCAGTAACCCTGCTGCATCTTTGAGATAACTATTTTAAATGACTTTATAATGAACAATGAATTCATTTAATGTGAATTTATTTGATCTTCTAAGATACATGTCATTTTCCCAGTTTTACAAAGAGGATAGCCTCTTTCATTTTTATTTACCTCCTGTGTAAAATTAATTTGATAACTGTCATAAGTCAAAGAAGGATACTGCCCAATTAACAAAGCAAATATATATAGCTTTGTGGATACTCAACAAAGGATTGTAAGATAGAAAATTCCATTAAGTAATAACGAATACAATGTAGCTATAAAGAAAAAAATGAGAATAGATTTTGTAGACTGCTATAAGAATAGTTCCAGGATTTAAGTAAAAAAGCAAAGTGAAAGAGAATATCTACCTTATAAAAGTTGCCTTTAAGAAGGGGAAAATATAATAATATATTTTAGACTTTGTTTATATTATCAGGACAAAATATTGGAATGATAAATAAGAAACTAAGAAAAAGAGTTACCAAGAGAGAACCATAGGTGAGGAAAGGGATGAATGGGGAAACCCCCTTGTTGCTATGGCAATGAGACTTGCCATAGCTAATTTCTTGTTTCACTCAAATGAATGGTTAGGAGCCATAGTTGAGATCTCAGTTGGAATCAGATTGAACACTAGATCAAACAACTCTGAGTTTAAAATCTATCTTTTGTGTTTTCTAGTCACATAACATCTACAAGTTACTCAGCATCTCTGTGAGCTTCAACTGTATTATTTGCAGTAATTATGCCATTGAATTCAAAAGGATGTAATGAAAGTTAAATAAAACAATGAATTACGGTATTTGATATATATTAAGTACTTGATTGGAGTTTTAAAATATCCATTATTATCACCATCATTCTTATCCTTTGTTTCTAAATTTAGGTAATAGAAGTAGAAAAGAAAATAGAAAGGAAATAGACAATATCTCTTGGAAGCCACTCAGGGAAGGCCTGGGACTAGTAAAGTCTCAACTCAAGTAGGTGGACAGTGATAGGCAGAACTAAGAAAAGGTAGTCATCTGTTTTGGGCAAAATGAATCTTTTTTTTCTAATCTTTGTGTAAATGACAACCCTGGTTCCCTGAAATATCTTCATACCTACAGTAAAAATACGCTGGCAGAGAGTCAAGTGAAAGCACACACACTAAACCAAACAAGAAGGTATCTGCTGAGCAAACTTTGAAATTTACTTTGCAAATGTAAGTTAAAATATGTTTTGCTTGTTTTATGTAGGTACACTTCATCTTTTTGTATAATCTTTTAGGAGAAGACACCATATCTACAGTATGATTATTATTCCCTGACATTTTGTTCTATTCAAATACTTCCATTTCAATCTACTTGGAGAAATGTATCTCATAATACCAGTCCCATTAAAAAAAACTCTATAGGAAATTCTACTTCAAGTTTTTTTTAATTCATCAGTTAATGAACATACAAATTAAATCTATAAAGCAAAATGCTCTTTTGACTTAAGGACTAATATGTGAATTAAATAGAGAAGAAAAACACCGGTATATGAAAATATACACAGATATAAAAGGTCACGAGAGGCACAATCACCAAATGAGATGTTTGCAAAAAGACTGCCCTTGCCAAACATATGTGTATGTAATACACATTTTAGAGGAAAGAGAGTAAAAACAGGAGCCACAGACTTATTAGAATGCCTAAAGGGTTTAATAGCTACTCAACATAAATATTACGATGATACTTAGGAAAAATACTGACGTTATTCTCACAGAAGTCTATTAGAAATGTATTCTATAAGATAGAAATGTCATATGAAATTATTTAAATTCAAAAAAGACAAGGGTTGAATTGCTCCCCAAATCCTGCCTGATTGGGACATGCATTCCGAACACCGCTACCCCAATCAAACATTCCTGCCTTTTCCCCTACACATCTCAGTTACGACACTCAAATACCATATTGCTCCTATTTCTGGAAAGCATTGAAGATGCTTTGCCTTCTGTCTGCTTTGTATTCTATGCCTAGGCTCCCGAGCCTCAGGATCTTCAGCTGTTAGAAATGAGAGATGACTACACACTTTTTAAAGTATCACTCAAATATGTTCTGTAATTAATACTCAACAGTTTTAATGATGATAATACTGCTTGACAGGAGGAAAAGGAAGTACATACATCTCTGTTTCTATGAAGAGAATATGTATAAGCTGACAAAAATTATGACTTAACTATGATGGTTATTACATCTATTACAACTATGATGGTTAGTTTTGTATGTCAACTTGGCTGGCCATGGGATACCCAGACCAAGCATTATTTCTGGCTGCCTCTCTGGAGGAGTTTTGGTATGAGACCAGCATCTAAATCTGTGGGCTCAATAAAGTAGATTGTCCTCCCTACTGTGAATGAGCATTACCCAATTCACTGAGGGCCTGAGTAAGACAGAAGTTTCGGGAAGAGAGAACTTGCTTCTTTATGCTTCCTGCCTGCCTAACTGAAATACATTCTCACCATCCTACCTCAAGATTAGATAAATTCTCCCACCCTGCATCATAATTTAGTTCACCGGGATCTTGATCACCTTTCCCTTCTGTAAGATACCACAGCAGTCCTTTACATTGATGACATCATGCTGACTGGATGAAGGGGGCAAGAATTAGTAACTACTCTAGATTTATTAACAAAACACTTGTATTTCAGGGAGTAAAAAGTAAATCTGACTAAAATTCAATGTCCTTCTGTCTCAAAGAGATTTTTAGAGGTCCAATAGCATGGGCAATTCAAGATATCCCTTCCAAGGTGAAGAAAAAGTGGTTGCATTTGGCTCTCCCTACAACTAAGAAAGAGGTACGTCTAATGCACCTATTTGGATCTTAGAGGGAACATGTTCTTCATTTGGATGTGTTACTTCAGCTCATTTAATGAATGACCTGAAAAGCTGCTAGTTTTAAATGGGGCCCAGAATAAGAGAAGGCTTTTCAGCAGGTATAGGCTGCTGTGCAAGGTGCCATGCCAATTGGCATATGAACCGGAAGATTGGGATACCGTGAGGAGTCTTTGGTAGAATTCTATCAGGGAAGCACATTGTGGGCTTTTAGCATATTGAAGCAAGGGCCTGCCATCATCTGCAAATAATTATTCTCCTTTTCTTTCTTCTTCTTTTTTTTTTTTGGTACAAAACCTCACTCTGTCACCTAGGCTGAAGTGCAGTGGCATGATCTCAGCTCACTGCAACCTCTGCCCCCCAGGTTCAAGCGATTCTCCTGCCTCAGCCTCCTGAGTAGCAGGGACTACAGGTGTGTGCCACTACTCCCAGCTAATTTTTTGTAGTTTTAGAAGAGATGGGGTTTCACCGTGTTAGCCAGGATGATCTCGATCTCCTGACCTCGTAATCTGCCTTCCTTGGCCTCCCAAAGTGCTGGAATTACAGGCGTCTCTACTAAAAATACAAAAATTAGCTGAGCGTGGTGGCACATGCCTATAGTCCCAGCTACTTGGGAGGCTGAGGCAGGAGAATTGCTTGAACCTGGGAGGTGAAGACTGCAGTGAGCCGAGATCCCATCACTGCACTCCTAGCGCCTGGCGACAGAACAAGACTCTATCTCAAAAAAAATAAATAAATAAAAAGATTTAGTTATGGCATCAGCTGCATAACAATACTTTGCAAGGGGGGCAATGTATTTCAGAAAGCTGTAAATGCTCTGAATCAATGTCCAATAATAGTGTCCTTTCTCTCATGGCCAGGATTCTTGGGTCCATGAATCAAGGGGTGGAAAAGTGAGTGGTATTACTCACTCTTACTTTTAAGACCCACTAGCAAAAATTCTTTCTGTTCTCCTGACCTTATGCTCTGCTGGTCTAGAGGTTTTGGTTCTAGAGGGAGAAATACTTTTACCAGGAGACCCCGTGTTTCTACTGAACCAGAAGTTAAGACTGCCAGGCCACTTGGACTTTTCTGGCCTTTGTGTCTACAGGCAAATAATTGAGTTACAATGATGGCTTAGTATTACCATGCCCTGTAATTAAGGTCAATGGAAAAGTACAAGAATCCCATCCAATCAGAAATAGTGATGGCCCCAATCCTTCAGCAGTGGAAGTCTGAGTTGTCCTACCAGGTAAAGAGCCATGACCAGTTGAGGTACATGTTGAAAGCAAAGGGAATACATCATGAGTAGCAGAAGGAGGTAGCTACAAATACCACTTATGACCGTGTGATCAGCTATAGAAACAAGGAAACAAGGACTGTATGGTCATAAATGTTTCCTCTTTGATTATGAATAAGTGTATGTGTGTGTATGCGTATGTATATTTGATTTCTTCCCTTTTTTGTTCCCTTATTGTGTGGTATAAGACATATTAATTCTACATCATAGGACTTAAGTTACAGGATACCAAGGAGAAGAGTAAACATTACTCACGAACTTTACTTTCTATTCTGGGAAAAGGCCAGTGTATTTTCAGTTGTATGCAGGAAAGTTGCATCATGTTAGGTAGAATTACGATCTTGTTACTATCTTTGGAGATTAAGAATGGTTTCAGGGATGTGCACGGGTGCTCAGCTGATAAGAGGTGGACATGTGATGGTTAGTTTTGTGTGTCAGCTTGACTGGGCATGGCTTGCCCAAATTAAACACTGTTTCTGAGTGTGTCTGTGAATATGTTTTCATATGAGACTAGCATTTGAACTGGTAGATTTAGTAAGATAGACTGCCCGCCCCAATATGAGTGGGCATCATCCAGTCCATTCAGAGCTTTAATAGAACAAAAGGTGTAGGAAGGAAGAATTTGCCCCTTTTTTTCTCTGTCTGCCTGATTGAGCTGGAACATCTTGTCTCATTTGCTCTAGCTTTGAGACTGATAGTTACACAATCAGTTCTCCCCGTCTCAGGCCTTTGAGCTGGGTCTGAATTAATTACACCACCATCTTTCCTGGATCACCAGCTCGCAGAAGGCACATTGAGGGACGTTACAGCCTCTATAATCTTAGAAGCCTATTACTCATAATAAATTAGTTTTTCTGTCTCCTCCCCATATACATATATGTGCCTATGTGTATATATTTATAATATAGACATATGTGTATATATATATACACACACACACGCACACGTACACACACACACACACACACGTGTTTCTGGTTCTGTTTTTCTGAAGAAAAATATATGCTTCTGGCTCAGTTTTTCCAGAGGTCCCTGGCTAACATGTAACGTTACGACTGCTGTCCGAGTCTGGGAATTGTCCCACTTATTTATAGTCCTTAAAGTAAGAGTTTTCTCACTTTAACTTTTATTACAAACTATTAAGATAATTTTAATCATTTCTAATCTTGATTTAATTTCCAAGTATTCCAATTACTGCCAACACTAATACTGAAACTGAAAATTTTAAGTAGTAGTTATAATTCATTTTTGGCTTTCTCTTGTTCTCTTATTAATTTTACAAAAGCAAAACAGTCTTCTGGAAATGTCCGCTATAAAGAGTACGCTATAGTGGGTGTTATAGCACTGAAATGAGTAGACCCACTAAAAACTTGCCAGATTAATCATGTCACTATTATGTTTTCTGGCTTCTCTCAGGCTAATTTTTGAAAATTTTGCAAGTATTATTTTTAATTTCTGCACACGTCTCTGAACATCTAAAAAATGTTGTTAATATTCTGGATATAATTCATTCTAAATGAATGCTGAATTTAAGTTTTACCAAATTATGATAGATGAAATTATCATCCTATTAGAAATATTTCAAATGTACAAGTTTAGAGAAGAAAACCATGAATATTTGTGAGCCCACCACATAGATTTAACAAATACTAAAATGTTCATTTTTCAGTTCATTTATTAAAATCAACAGAAAAATCACAGATCTGCTAATATCTACATATGCATTCCTCTCATCTTCCCTTAAAATAACTACGTTCCTAAAAGCGAAGTGTCTCTTTGCCATCCCATCTTTTTATACGTTTGCTGCATGTGCTGCATGTGCTCACATAGAAAATGCTTCTTTTTCTAGTATTTACATAAATGGCTATAAAGTTTTCCAAAACTATCTCACTCATACAATAAAAAAGCATAAAACAATTTTTAAAAATATTAGAAAATGAGACTGCTGTAATAAACAAAGAAGATAAAGAAAATTTGGAGTTTGTGAACTGGGAATAGATTGCAATTTAAATAGAGACATGAATGTAGGCCTCTTGGAGAAAGTGTCATTTGCACAAACTTTTTTTTTTTTTCATTTACTCATTTATTTATTTTAGAGACAGGGTCTTATTAAGTTGCCCAGGCTGGTTTTGAACACCTGGCCTCAAGCGATCCTCCTGCCTCATCCTCCAGAGTAGTTGAACGTATAAGTGTGTCACAGCACCAGGCTTGATCAAACAATTAAAGGAAAAGAGAGAAAATGAATTATTTTCCTCATCTATTATTACATTGGTCTGAGGCTCCAAATACAAGGACAAAACCTTCTTTTTCCTTATCGATGCTTTTATTTTTAAACCTTGTATCTAATATTAATATTAATATATCAGTTAATTCTATGTGAGTGTGTTTGTGTGTAAGACATAAGAAGCGTAAACAGTGATTACAATGTAACTAAATATGTACCAGCATTATTTTATTTTTACCTGTTTGTTTGGTTTTTTTAATTGTATGTTTCTGATTTGTTAGTTTTTGGTTGATTTTAAATAATCAAATGGCTTTCTGTTTGTTCGACACTGTTAAAACACTGTACCTTCTGGGCTGAGTTGGTATGTTTGAATTTATTATGAAGACTTTTTAATGGAATTTATTTCTGCCACCTGTTGCATATGCATGTGTTTTTGTCTACTAAGATCTTTTTTTGCTCATTTGTTTTTCCTCTCTGACTTCTGAAGACAGATAAAGCTTTCTGTGTTTTCTTAGTATTTACTATGGTCTTTGAAAACTGGGTATACCACTTTTCAAATTAATTACCCTTATATGTTTACGGCAAATCATCAATATCATTTTTAACAAAGTCTGAAGTAGTTCAATATCTTTATTACTGTTCCAAAGGATTTTTCACATCATAAATGAACATCTCCTCTAGCTTCTGTGCAATCATTAACCAAAATTTTAGTACTTTCTTTTAAAATGTAAAGAAATTACTTATTTATACATGTCAATAACTCACTAAATTTGCCAGTTGTTTCTTCCCACTGAGTTCACTTTCTGGGTGTATGTGTGTGCTTAGCAATCTATTCACTGACAGCCTATTGATACTGAACTTTGTGACTGCATGCTTTATTTCCCTCCATTCCTGAACTGATTGTCAATTTATAGAATTATATTTTACAGTTAATTTGCTTGACAATTTTGGATTATTTTTCCATTGTCTTCTGATGTCTCTTATTGCAGGGGATATCTTCTCTCTTTAGAAAACATAGGTAACTTTTCCTCTAGTCACTGTTAAGATTTTTTCTGCTTATCCTATATATTTTGCAGTTTCGGCATGATAGTCTAAGTATATATTTTCTATGCTTATATTTTTATATTTCTTTGTATCTACAAACATGAATACTTGTATGTATTATTATTTTCATTTATTTCTATTAATTCATCCATCCATCATTTGTCTATTCATGTCTGTCTTTCCAGGTCAGCACTAGGTATTCACTTTTAGGTAGAAAACGTGTCCTCCTTCAATTCTGGACAATTCATGAAAATCTTCTTTCAAACATCAACTCTCAAACCTCTATTCTCTTTAACTGGCACTCCTAATAATCTTTTTTTGCCTATTTTCAATCTATTGTTGGTCTCTGTTAACTGTTCCTTTGTTACTTCAACTTCATCTTTGCTACTTTTGGAGAATAATCCTCTACTCCCTTTCAATTCACTAATCACTTTGACTGTTTCTAATATAAGAATTTTTTTTCCATCTAATGAGGTTATAGCATCTCAGTGACTACATTTTCTTGGATTTGACTCTTTTCAAGTTCACCTGCTATTGTCTCATACTGTTTAATTCATTATTTTTATTATTATATTTTTTATTTCTTATAAAAAATATAATAAGAATATAAAAAATATAAATGTTTGGTCATTATAAAATTATTATTCATTCTTGTCTTAGAGCTGATTTTTATTGTCTGATTTTCATTCAGTTGGTTTTATTAGCTATTGTGCTTTGATATTTTAGGCACATTTTGAGTAGAAGATTCTTCTCCTTGTATTATTCGCACTTCTTCCTTTATAGAAATTTTTTAGTTACCTCCATTCAATCCTAAATCCAACTGATAAGAAACAAAATTTATGTTAGTTAATCGCTATTTCCAGGACTGCAGCATAGTGCTATCACTATGCAACTCCAATGCAGACATTTAACTGGACTCCAAAGTGAGTGATAGCCCTGAGAAATGTGTAATACAGCATCTACACACTGCTGGATGCTGCCTTAGGGTAAACCATCCAACAGTAAAACAGGGAATACACCTCTGAGGGGATTCGTATAAGATTCTAGCTGCTTCTTTCTTTTTCTCTGTATATACTGTCCCAAGCAGCAGAAATTTCATTTTTAAAGTTCTTTTCACTAACTGGTTAAATTAATCATAGTACCTAGATTGGACCTTTGAACCTGCTTCTGGTGTCTCATCTTTCATGATTGTTTTCAGGTGCCATGGATTTAAAGCAACTGAAGCTTCAGCTTCTTTTATTTGAGCAAAGGGCAAAGTCCAACATACCTGCATATTTGGTTTATACATATTTTTTATTTCTCCCAATTTTTTGTTCATGGAGATGTCTATCTTATTCTTCAGAGAAAATTTTTTCCAATTTTTAATATATCTAGCTTATTAAAATAGTAAATGTTTGTAATAAAATTATATAAACTTGCAATTCTATCTTGAACAAGGATCTCAAGGAATTTATTCTTCTTGTTTCTGGTTCTCAAATTTTCTAAGCCGAAACTTCCATATAGAGTAATTTTGCCAGAAATTTAGAGAATTTGAATCTAAAGTGTATTTATATCCTTTAATTAAAATATATTTTATATTTCTAATATTTTAGAAAAGGTCCTATACCAATTCAAATGGTTTCAGATTATTCTAAACTTGAGTTTTTTTCTAAAAATTTTCATGTAATAATTCCAATAATATTTTTATATAGTCTATATTAAGATTACAATTCCTCATATTTTACCCACAAAATAGTTGAAATCTTTTTTTTTATGAATTTACATTACAAAATGACATAATATTCTTTACTTCCCACATCACAGGTTTTCAAAGAAGCTTAGGTTCTATTCTTGTTATGACTCTATCTTCATTTGCAGTCTTCATGAAGACCTAACATTAACTTAAAGTGCCATGCTGTGATGTTTATAAAGATCAAAACATATTATTTATCCAGTTGATATTTGAATTGTTTTAATTAATACTTTCATATATATGTTAGGATTATTATCTAACATTGTACTATATACACATTATATGGCCATAGAATCTACACTAAAATTCCTAAAAATAATCTGAGTCTTGTATATATATAAATTAAAATTTAGTTAAGCTCATAACATTTAATACCTAGCTATTTGCTACCAGTGATATAAATATGTAATTTCAAATTGAGAGATTAGTAACCATAAATGGGCAATTAATAATCATTCTCTAGTTTGTAAAAGTATTGTTTTAGGTTTTAAGGTAAAAATTTTAAAATAAGGCATTGTACTCATGTTCTTAACTCAAGTGGCATCTCCTTTATGGATATATAGTGTCTCTTCTACGTTTTCCTGTAGTATCTTGTAAAAGTCACATCTTTTTCTAGACAATGAGAATCGGTTATATTTGCCTATTGGGTATTCATAAGCTGCCCTCCTTTTCCTGATAACATAAATTTTGTTTAAGAATCCCTGATGCGCCGGGTGCGGTGGCTCACGCCTGTAATCCCAGCACTTTGGGAGGCCAAGGCGGGTGGATCACGAGGTCAAGAGATCGAGACCATCCTGGTCAGCATGGTGAAACCCCATCACTACTAAAAATACAAAAAATTAGCTGGGCATGGTGGCGCGTGCCTGTAATCCCAGCTACTCGCAAGGCTGAGGAAGGAGAATTGCCTGAACCCAGGAGACGGAGGTTGCGGTGAGCCGAGATCGCGCCGTTGCACTCCAGCCTGGGCAACAAGAGCAAAATTCCGTCTCAAAAAAAAAAAAAAAAAGAATCCCTGATGCGCCTATTCTCAGATCTTTTACTCCAGAAGTACCCTTTATTCCAGGGCAGCAGGGATAAATACATAACCTAGGACCAGAAAATCATAGCCAAAGCATTTGTTGCAGGGATAAACAAGGTTGCTGAGAGGCAAATTAGCATCATCAACTCCAGGACTTTCCCCGAAAAATGAAAAACAATCATAGCCTATTCTGTCAGGTTTGCAAATTAGTATTCACAAAGTAAATACGAGGGTATTCATTTATCACTGATGGAGTAATCCTGCTATCAGAAGGGAAGACAACAAAGCTCTTGGAGAAGAAAATTTTTTAAAAAGCTGAGAGATAAAGACAAATTCCTGAGGGCATGAAGCTATGTCTGAAGCTGTAACAGTTCTGGAATTTTTCAGTTAAGTCTATAAATTCTCTCTGTGTCTCTGTCTGTAGTACTCAGAGTTTGGTTTCTCTCTAACTGCAGGAGTTCTACCTCACACATTATGTAATTGTCTGGTCTCTCCTCTGTATCACCTACTATATTTTATTTTTCTTAAGAACAGAGATCACTGCTTGTTATCTATTTTATGCACAGTTCTTATCTCAATGACCAACTTAAATATTTAATAAAGAATAAATATACTAATTTTCACAGATATATTACCATAGTTATTAAGCAAAATGATCAATAGATAATTTTGTATAATTGTCAATTCCATATATTGAGTTGGCAGAAAATAATTATGATTTTTCTTCTACTCTGTCCCATGTGAAATCATTAAGAAGAATTAGAATTCAAATTAGAAAAACAGTTATCAACTATAGTGTCAAATCATATTAATTAGATAAGATCAGTATAGTGTTTCACAAGTGATATAAAATGAAGTAGAAAGGGGTGGATTTGAAACTATAGTCCTGGAAATAGCTCAACAGGCATCCTCTCATCTCTGCCATAGAAGCTCTTGCTTTTAATGATGATGTCATCAACCATCCATTTTACGGTAGAAAAATTTTGAGTGTTATTGCTGTTTAAAGCATCTCTTTTTGGTTTTTCTTTTTTGTTTTTGTTATCAACATTTTTTTGTATTATGAAAAACATGTCCTCAAAATAACTCTAACAATTTTAATGTTTTGTCATATTTGTTTATATTTCATTTGTGGGTATACCTATTTTTGTGTCACTTTAAAGCCAGTAATAGATATATCATGATGTTTCATCCAAAACTTATTTAATATGTAATTCCTAGGAATAGAGATGTTCTCTTACAAAGTTACTATGTCATTATAACAACTAAAATAATTGTCAACCATTTACAATCTAATATCCAAGCCATACTCTAATCTCTTCAGTTGTCATTAGAATGCTCTTTAGAGGTTCCTCTTTTAAATAGAATAATGCACTGAAAATTACTGTTTTCTTTATTGTAGACTAACAAGTCTTTTGTAAGTTATGTTTATATGAACAAATAGATCAGAATACCATTTCCTGAATGTTCCCCAAAATACTAGAGCCAAAAGTGACAATATTTGCCACATAGAAAATAGTATTAAGATGCAAGTAAGTTTTTACAGAAGAAAGTCCTATACAAAACTAATAAATATTTAGAAACATAAAAATGGTAAGCAGACTTTCAAGTTTAGGTAGTTGCAGAGAATATCCCAATCTTTTCAAAAATCATGCATTAATACTTCCTAAATGCTCATCACCCTTCACTGTAACTATGAGGAATCCAAATGAAATGTAATAAGGTACGATTGATGAGAAAAAAAGAGATTTCACTGTAGAGTTTCAAGGATAGAATAAGGACACTGAACTTGAATCTGTCATTAGTGAAGGAGTTTTGTACCGTGTAAGGACTTGATGGAAATAATAACTGGGTAAAAAATGAATGTAGCAGAAGATATTGCAAAAAAGAAGTGAAACACAGGCTGTTGCAGTAAGCCAGGTGAAAACTGATGAGAACAGAATGTTTGCTTTTAATTTATAGGTTTCATTTGGCCAGCAAATGCCAAGAGGCTCTTGAAACACTGAAATTAACTAGGATATAGGTACTTCAAATCCTTACCCTTGATCTGTAATCGGCTGAGTGGCCTTGTGTAACTCAAGAAGTAGATCTAGTCCTCAACTGAAAACAAAGGAATGAAATAGATGACAACTAAGGTACAGTTCCAAATTACTATTAATTCCAAAATATCATCCTCCATTACACAGGTAGCTGCCTGAAGTTTGCAAATGTTGCAGAAATAAAAGTACTTATTTTTAACAGAGGTTAAAAGAAATCTAGAAACAAACCATGAGAAAGTGATAACTTCAATGTAGGCTGTTTTCTCTTAGTATTATCTTTATAGCTACTGCATTATAAAACAACTTTAAAAAAGCAATATCTCATAAGATCAGAATACCTCTTAAAAATTCTATCTGGAAATTTAAGAATTATATTATTTATATCAGATGCTTAATAATTTTTTATATGTGCAGACTCTGGTTTACTTTACAATAGTTTTAACTGCTCACCTGGTGGCACTTGGATTCCTGCTATAGTCCTGGCATTCCTCAAACTCTGGCATTTCAGATCAAATAATAATAGAGGCCATGTACTCAACATTATGAAACATGGAAGTGAAATGAAGGAGGGAGGGAGTCATGAAGTTTAAGACTTCAAGTTCAAGTGAAGCTAGGAACAAGGAGTGTGTAGATTATGTAGGAGATGTCACTATCCCCAAGAACACCAAGACCATATTTTAATAGCATACATGTAAGAAATGTAGGGCTTTTCCAAGGGACAATTAAGAAATTTGGGGGCTGTATGCAGTGGCTCATGCCTCTAATCCCAGCACTTTGGAAGGCCAAGGCGGGCAGATCATTTGAGGTCAGGAGTTCAAGACCAGCCTGACCAAAAAGGTGAAACCATGTCTATACTAAAAATTTAAAAAATTAGCCAGGTGTGATAGCACATTCCTTGAATTTCAGCTATTCGGAGGCTGAGTCAGGAGTATCATGTGAACCTGGGAGGTGGAGGTTGTGGTGAGCCAAGATCAAGCCACTGCACTCCCGCCTGGGCAGTAAGAGCAAAACTCCATCTCAACAACAACAAAAACAGAAATTTGGAGTCCCCTACTATGTTTGAACGAGTAAAGAATACATAACATTGGGACAATTTTTTTGCCAAAAGCATTTTTCTTAAGTTTTAAAATATTTTGCAAAATTCCCTTGAATCTCTGCCTGACAAACATCTCCAATGAAATGTGTGTAATAATTCAGTGCCAATTATGTAGACAATAAAAGTGCAAGGAGTGGGGAACATTAAAAATAGGGAATGTAGTTGCTATCTCAAGAAAATTGCAGTCTTATTGCTCTCAACTACATGGATGAAAGTGAGCAATCGATTCTTTACTCAATATCCCCTGGCACATTTTAGGAATAACAGGGTGTTTGTATTAACCAGAAAAATGTATTTTGTTGATTTTCAACCTGATACATTTAGGATTGCATTTACTTCCCCGTTTTCCACTAAATCTGATGCACAAGGAAATCAGTGTTAAACGTGTTCAGATTCTGTGTTAACTCCTTCAAATCAGATTCTTCTTCATCAAGTCCTTTAGTTTATCTAAGTTTTAACTGGAGACTTGAAAGAATTCATGCATATTGCAAACACGAATTACTTTTTATATTTAGGAACTGACCTGAAACTAAGAAATGTGATCCTTAAAGGCTTAGGCTCAGAAGTCAATGGCACAAGCACCCATGGTGCCATTCTCAAGATGCTACCATAATTTGGAAACAAGTGACCTATTGTCTGGTTTCTACCAATCTAGTGAAACCTAATCACTCAAGGCAATAAATCCGAATGGAGACTGAATGGATCTTGGTTTGAACTTGACTCCCATTGTTATTCTCAGCCATGTTTACGCTACAACATTATGGGACATCTCAATGTCATTTAAATATAATGCAAGCCATAAATGTGTGCTGCAAAAGTCAAGTTGAAGTTTATAGCAGTCACATTAAAAAAGTAAAAACAGATAATATTAACAATTTATTTTATTTTATTCAATATGCCCCAAATATTAACATTTCAAAATGTCATTTTTTAAATACTAAGGATTAAATTTTTGTT
Organism: Sapajus apella; assembly: GCF_009761245.1. NCBI lineage: Eukaryota > Metazoa > Chordata > Mammalia > Primates > Cebidae > Sapajus > Sapajus apella. The sequence goes on along the minus strand of NW_022436959.1, from coordinate 22,457,146 downwards.
ACTAAGGTTTTTTTTTTTTTTTTTTTTTTTCTTGAGACAGAGTCTCAGACTGTCAGGCAGGCTGCTGAGGTGCAATGGCACAATCTTGGCGCAGTCTTGGCTCACTACAGCCTCCATCTCCCAGGTTCAAGTGATTCTTACGCTTCAGCTTCCCAAGTAGCTGGGATTACAGGCATGTGCCACCACACGGGGCTACTAACTGTAGTTTTGGTAGAGATGCGGTTTCACCAAGTTGGCTAGGCTGGTTTTGAACTCCTGGCCTTGAGTAATCTGCCTGTCTTGAACTCCCAAAGTACTGAGATTACAAGTGTAAGTCACTGTGCCCGGCCTACTTACAAAGTCTTTGACATGTGATATTCATTTTATATTTATAGCACGTCTCTATTTGAAGTAGCCACATTTCACCTCCTCAATAGACATGTGTAACTAGTTTTAGAATGTTATATTTTCAAAGACTTGAAACAGTCGAAGCACAGCAGCATGAGCTTGAAGATTATTAAAATGCTTTGATTATAATGGTGTAACTAAAAAGTGGCATTCTGGAAGCTCAGAATAGATCTCACTGAAATATGGTAGATTTCTCCATATTTATTAGTATAATCCCTGTAAAAGTTATCTATTTATTTATTTCAGAGATGTAGTCTTGCTTTGTCATCCAGGCTGGAGTGCAGTGCTATGATCATAGCTCAGAGCGGCCTCAAACTTCCAGGATCAAGTGATCCTCCCACTTCAGTATCCTGAGTAGCTGGGACTACAGGAGCACTCCACTACACCTTGCCTACTAACAAAAATTTTTAATAATACTTAAGTTGATCTCAGTTTTAAATTATTTACTGAAAGTTACAAAATAAGAACAACTACATGCTTTTAAACATTGGCTTTTCCAGATGAAAACCCGTGCTTCTCATGAAATTCTTATTATTCAAATGTGAAATTATCCAACGTGAAATTCTTTTCATATGCTTTCTCATTATTCCAAATACATGATAGTAGAAATGAAAAATGAGTAAATCATATCAGCTTCAGGTGAAAGTGACAATTCAAATTACTTATGTAATAGCTTAAAACAATATTCCAATATCAGAATTCCCTGAGTTGATCATTTTTAGCCTGCCACTAGAGTCTTAAAAACTAGACTATCACTTATTTTGAGGCAAGTAAATATATATGTAACATAAATATATATGTATGTATATACACATACACATAAAAATTGTATTTTTAACCATTTTTAAGTGTACAGTTAGTTATGTGGCATTAAATATATTCACATTATTGTGCAGTCATCAGCACTACGTATCTTTGGAACTTTTTTATTTTCCCCAACTGACATCTCTTTATTCATCAAATCAACTCCCTCTCTCCCACTCCTCCTCAGCCCTGTGAATTTCACTAATCATACATTAGTATTTTTGAGGACTGGCTTGTTTCACTTAGCATAATGTTGTCAAGCTTCATTCATGTTGTAGCATGTGTCCAAATTTCCTTCTTTTTTCAGGTTAATATATCTTTATATGTATGAGCCACATTTTGTTTATCAAGTCATGCGTCTATGGTTGCTTTTGGACCTTTTGGTTCTTATGAATAATGCTGCTTTGAACATCATTTGCAAATACCTATTTGGGGCCCAGTTATTTTTCATGCCTTTCCCATTAAAATGGTATTGAAGTGATTTTTTCACTTTAGAATGAAACAAAATAAAGTCTTTTTTGTTTGTGTGTTGATAGTATTTATAGTCCTTCCTAATAGAACAGACATATTCACTCACACGGACGTTTTAATTCTTTTCTGTCCCTTATTTTTAGTTCTGATTCCACTATATTTTTCTAAAGTCATTCTTCTTTAATATTAAATTATTTCACCTGTAGAAATATTAGCATATTGAATTCTGAAAATTAAAAATGTCTATAGAATAAGCTACAGCTCCCAGGGTCCCAGGTAAATTACCCCAGATTCACATTTTCTGGTGGAATTTATCTTGTCAAATATCCCAGGCTTCAATCTTTCAACCCTCTTCACTCTATTAATTCTCTCTTAGCTCCCACACGTGAACTATTCTTGGTATTGAAAACTCATTTTTAAAGCAATACAATTTCAACAACTAAAATACCATGTGTGCTTGATAAGGATAAATGTAGCCCTATGAAGCTGTACCTTAGCAAGTCTGCAGCATCAGTAAGTGCCTCCCCTATCTCCAATTCCCTTTATCTCCAATCCAGGACTCACTTTCCATTGTGATTTCTTCCCCTCTAGTAAATATGACTTTGAGGACAGATGATCCAAACCAAGGAAAAAAAAATAAACGCAGTGAAGCAACAAATATGATCTAAAAATAGGAGAACAAAGCTCATAAAATCCTGAGAAAAAGTATTCTCTAACTTTTTGAATGCCAAATTTGGAAAGTTCAAAGATGTGTGAGAAGCATTCAGTCATTTTATTAATAACCAGAACTATTTGAAGGACCTTCACTGACAGAATTTCTAACACTCCGCATTCCTTGCTTTAAGCTACTTTTATTTGTAAGTCTTAGAAGAAAAGGAAGAGACATATAGACAAGCAGTTGTAAATAATGCAATGTTTAAGTTTTGCTTCAAGTTCAATAAACAAACTATTCTCCTATTTAGTATTCCTATGAAGCACATTTCTCCAACTTTTCCCAATCAGGATTGCTCTTGGGAATGTCAAACAGCTACATAAATGAGTAGCAAAGAGTGAGATAACATTGATACAAATTAATCTGCAGCATAACACCCAGGCTGTCAGGGTGTGCCTGAGAGCCACCGGAATTGATGACTGTGGAGCCCTTTAGCAGCCAACAGATATTTTCTACCCAAAGAACATTTCTCTCCTCTTTCTCGTCTAACCTTTTTACTTCACCTTGCATTACCTCTGTCTCTTATAGATTGTATATAGCTGGATGTTAATTTTAACTCAAAATGAAACTGTATGCCATTTAATAGAAAAATAACATCTATTATATTTATTATAATAACTTACTCCCATCATCTTATACTTTTAAGCTTTCTTGTTTTATATCTTTGTGACATATAATGTTTTCTTTCATTGCTTCTTTTATTCTAGTAATTTTTTAAAATCCTTCATTAACGTCAGTAGTTATGACCCATTCATTATATTATTTACACATTTTTATTGTTATCTGAGAACTAAGAACTTAAATTGTTTACTTGTGTTTCTGTATTGTGTTTGCTTTTGATGAACAATTTTGAAAATTTCTATTCTATCATCATATTTTAAACAAATATTTACAATTCATTCTATATATATTTACTTTTAGTAATTGCTATTAATCTTTATATGCCATACATTTTCCCAATTCTGTATATTAGTTTATTTTCTAGTCTTTGGAAGACTATAGTGAACATTACAATTGATTCCTCAGTATTTATTATACCCAGGCGGGTAATCCAAGCCAGTGAGAGCCTGGTTCAGGGACGGTGAGTGGCTCAATTCTATTTAATGAAATACAAGGGGGTATCTTTAAGAGAGCTGCCAGAGAAAGTGTCTTCTTTCCTAAGACATAACCACAAGAAAAGTTGCCTCTTGTCCTTCTCTGGACATTGGCTGTGACTGTCACAACCCTTTATTACCAGATGGAGGTCAAGCCAGTACCAAGAACAGAAAAGGACAGTGATGGAAAAAACTGAGAATTTTAAAATGATAACACTGAGCTATTTTTATCAGGCCTGGAGCCCACATTACCTCTTTCTTTTTGTATGAAAAAACACATACATATGTGTTGTAGCCACTTAAGAGGCAGGATTTTTGTTACTGTGGCTGAAAACATTCCCTACAATAAGAATTTTTTAATTAATTTTTTATTTAAAATGAGTAATTTTCAATATCAAAAGACCTTACATAAATGTTCGGGTATCAGTCTCTGTTACATTCATTTATGAATGGAAATGTGATTGAGCTAAGAATTTCAGACTAATTTTCTACTCAGCATTCAACTGACAAACTTTGTTTTTCTCTGAAAATTGATTGTGAAGAGGTAAAGTACGAAATCTGACCAAATATACTTCCTTTAGATTACTTGCTTACGGTGCTTGTAAATGTTTTCTTTATCCTTCAAATTTAAAAATGTTATGAACATATTCTCGGTAACTTTATTCAATTAACCCTTTTGATCAACAAAGTTATGCTCTTCTTCAGCTCAGAAAAGTTTTATTCTAATACATAACTAATATTTGGGATCTATTCCTTCTGCACGTTTATTCTGGCATTTTAATTACAGCATTTTATACTTTCACTAACCTCCACATTTCTTCTTTTCTCTAACAGTTAATCCTTTCCCCATCATTCGACATTATTACACATGAAATATTATAAACTATGAATAAATGCAGAGGGGAATAAACAGAAAATGGATTGATATAGAAAGTAAGAAAACATGTTCTGCTTTGTTTTTTGTTCATTTGTTCATTTTTAGACGTAGTCCGTCTCTGTAGCCCAGGCTGGAGTGCAGTGGTGAGATCTCAGCTCACTGCAACCTCAGCCCCCCAGATGCCGATTCAAGAAATGCTCCTACCTCAGCCTCCCAAGTAGCTAGGATTACAGGCACGAGACACCATGCCCAGCTAATTTTTGTATTTTTTTTTTTTTTTTTTTTTAGTAGAGATGGCGTTTCACCATGTTGGCCAGTCTGGTCTTAAACTCTTGATCTCATGATCCGCTCGCCTCGGCCTCCCAAAGTGCTGGGATTACAGGTATGAGCCACCTTGCCCAGCCTGTTTTTTAATGTTTATTGAAGCCTCCTTGTTTTCATATTTATTGTGACTGCTTATCTAACTGTGACTGCTGATTGTCACTATTCATTGTGGAACGGGTATCAAATGTCAGCAATCTCACATGCAGGTATAAAGTCTGCATAAGGGCATCTCATTCACAGACCTTGGCACAGAAAATGTGTCTCCAGCTCATCCTCTCTCGCCCATCCTGTTAGTAGAGTCCTCGCTCTCCGGTACCCTTGTAGCAGGCCTCCAGATTGATTATGGCACTCACAGAATAGCTCAAGTCCGGATATCTTTTGGCAAATCCATTTAACCTTCAGGGGACTCACACATCCTTTCCATGCCAAAAGATGAGATACAGTTTACCCCATTTCTGGCCTCCCTTTTTGCAGCTATTCATTCCACATGATTATTTCTTCTCTTGCTGACATAGGTGCTATGGCACAATACCAAAGACGAAGCGGGGATATGACGAAGAGTTATGTGCCTTGTTCTCTTCCAGCCATCCTAATCTCTAGGAATGATTCTGTTGGAGACCCCATAGCCTGGCTTACGTGTTGGGGATGGAGAACTTCAAACCACAGAACTACTCACTAAGCAGGCTTAGAACTCCCTCTTCCTCCATTTGGTTGTTTCCTTATTCAACAACAGCACAAAAAGAGGTCATAAGGAGGTCACAGACTGTGTACAATCATGAAAAGAACACACTGCTGGAAACACATTGTGGGAAAGCATTCCCTGGACCAGATTTGCTGGGCAACAGAAGATGGATAAAACATAACTGCTCAGGTGAAACTGAAGGAAGAATACACAGCTTTTAAATGTAAATGACTCATGTTGCAAGCTGTTATAATATTAGACATGGATATATTTTATCGCTGTAGAGAGTCACCACAAAGTCCTATTCTTTTACTAAAAATTATCTCAGGTGGTCACAGTGGCTCATGCCTGTAATCCCAACACTTTGGGAGGCGGAGGTAGGCGGATCACTTGAGGTCAGGAGTTCAAGGCCAGCCTGGCCAACATGGTGAAACCCTATCACTACTAATAAAAATACAAAAATTAGCTAGGCACGGTGGTGTGCACCTGTAGTCCCAGCTACTCAGGAGGCCTAGGCAGGAGAATCTCTTGAACCCGGGAGGCGGAGGTTGCAATGAGCCAAGATCATGCCATTGCACGGCAGCCTGGGTGACAAGAGCAAAACTCCATCTAGAAAAAAAAAAAAAAAAAAGGAAAGAAAAGAAATAATCTTTATGTTCCTTTTCATTCTCCAACCAGACCGCCAATTTGCTGTTTCTTTTTCTCAACTCTTATCCATGTTGAATTCTGTAAGTTATTGAAACAATCCTTGATCATTGTTTTTAGTCTCTAGTTGTTAGTTAAAAGAATTTGTGGCTATTCATCAGAATAGCAGGTGAATCAAGAGTACAGATTACGGAATTAGACTAGATTCACATTTCTGACTGCATGTTATGCCTGTGCCACCTTTCTAAATCTTAATTTTCTTGGTTGAATAAAAATAGTAAAAACAATACTATCTCATATGTTTGATGTAAAGATGAAATGAGATAATGGAGCAAAGGATTTAGTATGATATTTTACATAGGGATGAATTTAATTATTCCAGTAGGATGGTATCTACATTCTGTCAATACTTTGTAATAGCTAAATAGAAAACCACCAGTGAACAAATACATGCTGATAATAACAATGACTTTCTTAAGGTACCCAGCATACTTAGTCAACGTTATTCCAGGGTAAATGGTGACTTTGTGTTCTCTTCTGCTGGTGGGACACACTAACATAAACACTTGCAGATTATTAACACAGTTTTCTGTATGTAAGCTGTTTCTTTTCATAATATACACTAATATTTTGTCTTTTTATTTTTCTACTTTCAAATCCCTTCTAAAGCTCAGATCCAGTTCCAATTGTTGAGATTTCAAGAAATAACTAAGGGCTAACAGTTTCTTAAAGCCCATTTCCAGGTTACCTTGATTAGATGATCATCTGCCTCAGGAATCTTGACTTTCGATTCTGATAAAATATTCACTTTTTGAACTTTCACTTCTGATAATCTTGACTTTCACTTCTGTGGCATGGTAGTTCCTACCACATGCATGTATCTATCTACATGTTATTGAGATATTTCAGTTATTTCTTACACTGAGAGTGCATCTCATAGTCTGATCAATGCTGTAAACTTTTAACTTGTCAATCATAATACATATATAGTTACACCAGAATAAGAGTTGATTGGCAAGTGTCTAGGCTAAAAATTTGGTTTTAGTCTGAAAACAACAAACAAAAAAGATGAAATCTAGCCAGACATTATGTTTTTTTTTTTAAATCAAACAAAACCAAATAGAAATAAAAACTATAAAAGCTTCTAAAGTATTAATGAATATAAAAAACAATCAGAATGGTAAAAGAGTAATTTAAAAATAAGTAAACACTGGGCTTTGATTTGTAAGTTTTTTATAATTTTTCTCTTTTTTGAGGCTTTTCATATCTATGCTTCTATAGTAATTTACTCAATTTTAGAATTTGAATAAGAGTTAGGTCTTTTAATTAACATACATTTTTCCTTCTTGCCAGGGAAATGCATGTTTTCATCTAAAATAAGCACAAATGACACAATGTTTAGATTATATTGTCAAAACCAATTGTCTACTTAGTGTCTATTTCCACATCCCTGCCATAGATATTGACAATAATGATATAGTGTAAAGTGAAGTCTATTTTTAAACACTTCCTATTGAAACGTAATAAAGCAAATGTACATGTGCATATAGAGGCTCACAAATCATGGCAGGACGCTGACAGCAAGAATCAATTCTGGTGGCAAAAAAAGTCAGTGGGCGTTTCATGTATCTGCCAAGCCTAATTCTGACTTTCCCTACTAGCTGCTAATATAAGAGAGAGCAACTCAGATACCAACTGGGAAAAGCTCCAGATTTTCTCTTAGGTACACAAATTATGACTTCTGCTAGGAAACTGTGATAATAACAATATTCCAGAAGATTAGAACGTGAATTCTTAAGAGCCTTAAACCTCTATAGGCTCACTGAAGGGGGCCCCTTAACAACTAAGGCACATTTATTTCAAAAACATCAAGGGAAATAAGGCCATTGAATCATCCTCCTACAAGTGACTCTTGAAAGTAGTTTAAAGGTATTTCCCAGAAATATAAATAAAGTGACTAAATCAAGGGAGGTCCTATTTCTGTTCTTTATTAATTCAGATACTTAAATCCACCCCCTCTAATGTATGCAGTTCTAGAATCTTGAACCAGCAGGCTCTGATGGCAATGCCAGCTTGCAAACATAAAGGGTGAGTGATAAATAGCCAGACTGGGTGGCACACTGTGTTCCCAAGTTGTAATGAGGAACAGCCCATTATACTTCCGTAGGCACCCTTTCCCTTTTGCCTCCCACCTGGTTCCCACAGTATCCAAAAACTGGGTAAAACTCTGAGTAGAGGACATGAAGAAAGGAACTACAGAACAGCTACAACATAATGAAAACAGAAATAGAAGCAATGGCTGTTTGGAAAAGAAACAGAACCGAAGAATACAATTACCACCAGTAAGATTAGTTCATCGGTCAGGATTCTAAATGCAACTTTTTGTTGTGAAATGCAAGTTTTCTGGTGAGGAGAAGGGAATAGGGATAAAGACAATAATATGTTAATTGCAGTTTAATCTATATTTGGACTACTGTATGCTCAAAATTCTGTATATTAGAGGTGGTAGGATTTGAGGAAGAGAAAAAAAAAGATAAGAGAGGATGGTATTATCTGGAAGAACCAAGATTTAAAGTCAGATTTAAGTGTGTACTACACAGATAGGCATAGCTCTGCAATTTAAAAATAAATGTGAGAGCAAAGATTTAATTACTGACCGTGGAAATGAATGTATCAAATCTTTAGGCTATTTGCTCTTTCCTTTACACAAGTCCTGTGTCCACCTTCCAGTTCCTCCTGGCTTCCTGTTAGTCTATGCCTCGTCATTTCTAGATGTCAATTATTCATTCTATTTCTTTTTTCCACTTTCTTCCATTCATCTAATACATATGGAGTATCTAATATGCATAATTCTGGTGGATAAACGGGACATGGGGGTCTTGTATTCAAGTTATATATTTTCTTTCTGGATAACTAAATAATTTCCTAAATGAACAACAATAGTGAGTGATGCTAATAATAATTGTTGGTGGGGTGTAGTGGCTCACGCCTGCAATCCCAGCACTTTGGGAGGCAGAGGTGGGTGATTGCTTGAACCCAAAAGTTCAAGACCAGCCTGGGCAACAAAGGAAACTCCACCTCTACAAAAAATACAAAAAACAAAAAACATTGGCCAGGCATGATGGTCCATGCCTGTGGTCCCAGCCAATCTCAGCCACTTGGGAGGCTGAGGTGGGAGGATTGCTTGAGTCTGGGAGGCAGAGGTTGCAGTGAGTTGTGATTGCACCATTGCACTTCAGCATGGATGACAGAGTGAGACACAATCTTAAAGAAGTAAAAATAAAATAATAATCATAATTGCTAGTACTACATCCCTGTGACATACTTATGATACTATAATTACCCACATTTTATGGATGTAAAAACTGAGACACAGAGATTAAGAAGCTGAGACATAGAGACGAAGTTGTATGATTTGTAGAGTTAAAATGTAAACCTAGGCAGTTAAATATCAAGCCCATGTTCTTAACAGTTACACCATACATCTTTAAGAATAATAAAAATAGTATATGAAGTAAACACACTATGTTAAATATTAAAACTAAAGGAAGGGTCAAATAAATGCCACAGGCAAAAATGTAATAAATTCCAGAGACCAAGATTAGAATAGGTATAAATATTCAGAGAGTTTTTTAAACAGCCGCAGTCCATCCCAACAAACACACAATCTGTATCATGTTTTGGGTTCTTTTAGGGAGAGAGATTTTTTGAAAAAAAAGAGAAAGTAAAGAGAAGAGAGGTAGAAATGACAATTTTTTTCTCTCTCTTTTAATACTGGCCTGATGCTAGCTCACTGTAGTAGGAATTACCTAGTATCATTCAAACATCTAATGATGCTTTATGGCTTTAAGCCATGCTTGGTCACCTTTTATATAAATAATATAGATTCTAGATAAATTAAAAAAATCTTCTAAAACAAATTTAAATGTACGTTTTTTTAAAACACCATTTAGAAAATACTACGCCTGGCTGCACGCAGTGGCTCACACCTGTAATCCCAGAACTTTAGGAGGCCGAGACTAGTGGATCACAAGGTCAGGAGATGGAGACCAGCCTGACCAACATGGTGAAACCCGGTTTCTATTAAAATACAAAAATTAGCTGGCTGTGGTGGTGGGTGCCTATAATCCTAGGTACTCAGGAGGCTGAGGCAGAAGAATCACTTGAACCCAGGAGGCGGGTTGAGCCAAGATGGTACCATTGCACTCCAGCCTGACAGAGTGAGACTTTGTCTCAAAAAAAAAAAAAAAAAAAAAAAGAAGAAAGAAAAGAAAAGAATAAAATACTTCTACTTTATTATGATAATATTGAGGCAATCTTGTATTAAATAAACTTTGGATTTAGTAATGTTTCTTTCCTTATTTTTCAAATTGCTTGTGTCATAGTATATTGTTAAAACTCTATAGCATGGTGTGCCAAATGCTAAAATCCTATACAAACCTTGGCAATGATATTCTGCAGTGCCTCTTATTATATTGCATGCAACAATTTTCTTGGGTTGGGCATTTTAGAACGTTTCAAATCATTTTAAACTGCACATATAATCACGAAATTATGTTTTACCATTTATGGTTTTCAATTAAAGTTTTGCATTAGCTAAGCTTTTTGAAAACTTCAAACTATTTCAAAAAGAAAACTACAAGAAAACAGCAAATGCTCGGAATATCACTGGATGGATAGTTGGAGAATGTTTCATATGAGTGTGTTGTATATGAAATGTTCCTTCCTTGACATGACCATTCTGTTAGGTTTAAGGCAAGAAACTCTTAACTATGTTAACCCAAAATTAACATAGTAAGTTATCTCAGAGACAGAAGTTTGAAAAATTCCAGAGCACAAGGTGGCTCTGTAATTAAAACAAGCTGGGCCCAGAGAACTGCAATGGGTCCACAGAAGACTTTTTGGGCCAAATTTCATAGTTATTATCTTAGACCAGGGCTCTTTAGAAACAACTCAGGTTCACATAGTAAATATACTGAGTTGTCTGTCCTCTCCAGGAACATGTTTCACCAGATTCCATAAAGGTCTACGCTCCTACCCATAATCACTTGATTACTTAGAGATAAAAAAGGTCTATTCACATTTAAGTCAATAACATACCTTTGACTAAAAAGAGCAAAATCCTAAAGTTAGAAAAGTTTATTCTTGTATCAAAGCATTATTTATCCCCAATATGTTTCTTTCCATATATGAATACTATAGCTATTTTTTTCTATTTCTCCTAAGTGTCATTGATTCATTTGATCCATACTTATTGAGTGCCCATTATATATTAAACGCTATACACTTTTACACTGGATTTATACAGGTTTATACACTGGATACATATTTGTGAATCAGTAAACTATCCTCAGAAACTGAAGATGATGACGACAAATAATTTAAATAGGAAATACACAAATCCAATCACATTAACTGTGTAAAAGAAAATGAACGGGGTATAGATATAGATAACCCCAGGGAGGAATAACTTCAAGTGGCCAGGAGAGGTCTCATGGAGGGGTTGGGATTTCGGCTGAAAACTGAAAGTTGAAAAGGAAGACTGGGAAAAATAAAAATAAAAATATATTCAGAAAAAGGGGGCAGAATACGACAAGCCTAGTGTGGCTGATCATAGAAGGCAAAAGAGTGTGGTTGTCAGATGGGTTTGAAAGGTGGGCCAGAGAACGTCCATATACGTCTTACAGGGCATGATAAGGATTTGGTATCTTGCTTCATGTGCAACAGGACATCAAAGTTTTAGGCAGGGGAATGACATAGTTGGATTTTTATTTTTCCAGGATTTCACTGACCTCTCTGTGGAGGACATATCGGAGAGGGACATGGAGAAGATATAGGAAGACCAAGAAGGAGGATGCTGTGGTAGTTCAGGAACGAGCGGTGACTGACCTCACAGTGGGAACAGCATAAATTAAGGGAAACGGTGAAATTATTTTAGAGAGTTGACCTGCTGGTAGTTGGTATGTTGACAGCGAGGACAAGTCATCTTGGATGCATTAAGGATGAGTCATAACTTTATTTTCCCTCAAAGTTATGGAACGATGGTAGCACAAATTAAACATGCAATAGCCTAAGGGATAGACAGAGATGTATTTAATTTTCAGTTTAATAGGGCATAAAGGGAAAAAATAATTCATTTTTAACTCCTAAATGTATAATTCCAGTGAGCCATCCAATTGAAGATGTCAATTAGACAGCTGTTTATTAAAACCTGAAATTTAGAGGAGAGGATTGGGTTAGAAATATACATTTGGAAGTCATTGTCACATATGTGGTATTTAAAGCTTTGGAACAGATGATCACAGAGGAAATGAAAGTTAAGTTTTAAAAGGGAACACAATACAGGACCCAGCCAAGATTTAGAGGTCAGGTTTAAAAGGAAGACTCTAAAAAGGAGAATGAAAAGGATGATCCAGAGATGGGCTAAGAAAGAGGAAATTATGGATCTAGAAGCAAGACAGATGAGTGTTTTGGGGAGAAATGATTGGTTACTAACTCAAATAATTTGAAGAGCTCGGGTAATGAAGTAAAAATTATTGACAATTATAATCTTAGCCTTAATAGTTTCAGAGATTGTTAAGAACAGAAGCCAGACAGTTAAGTAAAACAGGAAGTAGATATGTTTGGTCAAGCTGTTGTATGACAGGCTATTCTAGGGTATATTTGGAGGTTGACAGAATCATAGAGAAATTAAGAATTGTAGGTGAGGGGCTACAGAATAGAGGAAATTCTTGAAATCAATAAACTTGAGAGCTAGTGAGATGATGGATGGTTACGTATTAACTACCAAATAACAGACGAAAGTGTTAGTTTCTTCCATAACTGTTCTAACAAACCCAAAATTGCAATTTAAAGAACTGAACTTCTGATTATGAAAATCTGTTTCTAAGGACTTTGTTTTTTCATCTCAGAAATCAGAGATGTCTTCAAACATATTTTTCTACTTAATACCTTAAGTTTAATTGAATGATTCAATCCATTTTCAGCTGAATTTACTAAGGATTTAATCCAATTTACATATTTTATTGTAACTAATACTTTTTAAAATTTAAGAATTACATATATGTCTAATCTCATTTCATACAATTATAAAGAGTCCAAGATACCTTTGTATGTTAAAAGAAAATTAAGTAAAAAATTATTCAAAATTTGTAAAGAAGCAGTGAGATTTCTATATAAACTAAATTAAGTAGGGTATAAAATTAGGCACATTAATGGATAGAGTATTGAAATATGTAGATTGGCTACAACACATAATTATTAAGTCCTATTTCTGCTTAATTACTAATTTTTTATTTATAAAACCATCAGATTAAAAATATTTTCTTAATTTTAAAATTCCATCTCTGTGGTAAGATTAAATATAATATGTTTTTGCTTTGTTAAAAATTAGACTTTGGAGAAATAACAAAGTCATTATAATATATTGTTCAAGGTAAAAATTACCAAGACATAGAGATTTTTACATTTTTGCTAATTTCAACTGAGAGAACTGTTTGGGAAAACTGAGAGAACTAATGAAAGAGTTGACTATCCATGCTTTAAAATGTCAGAATTTAAAATTTATCTCTACACTAAAGACATCATTATTTTTGACACTGGGAAAAAGAAAAAAACAATGTTTAAAATTTGTTAACCCAGAACAAACTCCCACCAAAACAACAGCAATTAAAAAAAAAAAAACAACAATAAAACTAAGATTGAAAATAATTATAGAGGAAAGTGAGGCTAAGGGTATTAAATTTTTCCCTGCTTCTCCACATACTAGGTTACATAAAAGGGATTTATATAGCTTTTAAAAACAAAGAGTAATTTCATCTGTTGCCCTCGCTTACTAATGTATACTAACATAACCTATATCACCACTGATTTTTCTTTTAGCTCTACGTATTCATCTGTCTTCATGCTGCTAATATAGGCATACTTGAGACTGGGTAACTTATAAAAGAAAGAGGTTTAATTGACTCACAGTTCCACATGGCTGGTGAGACCTCACAAGCATGGCAGAAGGTGAATGAGGGTCAGAGTCAAGTCTTATAAGGCAGCAGGCAAGAGAGCCTGTGTAGGGGAACTCCCTTTATAAAACCATGGGATCTCATGAGACTTATTCACTATCATGGGAAAAAGCACAGGAAACACCCACCCCCGTAATTCATTTACCTCTCACCAGGTCCCTCCCATGACACATGGAATTTATGGCAGCTACAATTCAAGATGAGATTTGGGTGGAGACACAGACAAATCATATCACTCTATAACCTTGTTCTCCTCATCGCTTTTTTTTTCTTTTCTCTCTAAACAGTCATTGATACATTAAGTTTGCATGTTAAAAAATATACTAATTTTGTTTTTGCCTTTTAGAATACTTGTTTTGTTCTGTTTGGCTTCAAAATTGGATAAGGACATAGAAGGTATGAGACAGAAAAAATAGGAGAGAAATAGAAATAAGTGAGAAGACAGACTGAGCAAAAGAGAAAGTGGGAGATTAAATCAAATTTAGGTATTTTGTGAAATGAAATTACCAAGTTATTTTTATTCCTAATCAGAATTCAGAAAGTGACATTATATAATACAGTTGAAAAAAATCATCAAGATCCTCAAAAATGTCTTCATTAGTCTAGACTTAAAGAAATATTGGTAAAGATTTGCTTTGTCACAGCATGTCACAACATGTTTTCTGAGCTCTGATGCAAAGTGTATTACATGAGAAATTAGAATATGTTGTTTATGTATATTTACCCTCTTAAAAGTTGTTAAATTGACCTAGTCTTTGTCTTTCAAGATCATAGTGTATGAAGTTATATGAAAGATCATTTAAAGGTCTACTTTTATTCATTACAATGTTACATAATTTTAGATTTTTTGATTATCATAATATAATCTATCCCATATTAACCAGTCCCAAGAAAAATAGCTGATTTGCTGCACATATAAACTGAAGCCAAACTAACAAACTAATATGTACATAGATCCATATCCATACATTTATCTCATATGTATGTATATATCATATGTACTAGGTAAGCAGAGACACATAGAGCACTAATTTATTAACACTGTTGTTCTGTAAGTGTTACTTAGTAATGTGAAATGTATGTCTGGCATGCAATAGGCTTGAATTGAGAAGCTTCCCTCCAGAGCAGGGCTGTGTTCTCAATCACTGGTTCTCAGACTTTTTGGCACTAGGGACCAGTTTCATAGAAAACAATTTTTCCATGGACCAGGGAGTGGGGAAATGGATTCAGGATAATTCAAGTGCTTTACATTTATTGTGCATCTTATTTCTATTATTATTTCATTGTAATATATAATGAAATAACTATACAAGTCATCACAGTATAGAATCAGTGGGAGCCCTGAACTTGTTTTCCTGCAACTAGAGGATCCCATGTGGGGATGATGGGAGACAGTGACAGACCATCAGGTATTATATTCTCATAGAGAGTGCACAATCTAGTCCCTTGCATGAACAGTTCACAATAGGGTTTGTGCTCCTATGAGAATCTAATGGCACCCCTGATCTGACAGGAGGCAAGGCTCACGTGATAATGCAAGCAATGGTGAGCAGCTGTAAATACAGATGAAACTTCACTGTCTCACCTGCCCCTTACCTCCTGCCGTGCAGCCTGGTTCCTAAACAGCCATGGTACCAGTACAGGTCAGTGGCTGGCGAGTTGGGGACCCCTGTTTTAGATCAACTAAGCTCTCCATAAATACGTTGGAAAAGGTTCACAATTTAAACAAATGATCCAGGCAATTTTTCCCTTCCTTAGAATTAACTCTCTAAGCAAAACAAAATTATAAGTGAGCTCTTATCTTGGTATCGTATCAACAAATACATACTATTAGGAGGAGGATTGAAGGAACACAAACTCGAAGGTCCCTTGGGCTTTCTGACTAATTCTTGTCATTTCTGTCAATTGCATTAACTCTCCAAAGTTCCCTTTGCTGGCTTATTGGATTATAACTTCAGCATTTCTCCTTACTGCTTCTGCCTGAGGCAGCCTATTTGATTTTGCCTACATCACTCTGGGGCTTGCACAAAGTAGCAGTGTTAAACTTGCAGCGAAAGTGAGCCAAGCTTTCAAGTGCTTACTCAAATGACTTGGCTGACTTCATCATCCTTCTTCCTACGAACGCCTGGAAATGGATTCTGCCTGGGAGAAACAGGTCCTTTTCTTTGTGGAAGCTTCTGCCTATAACTTCTAATTATTTTGTGAGACTCTTGATACTTTCAAAATTACTCCATATTCTCTGTCAATCAGAACTATCTCAAACCTGTCTTAAAAGAAACACTTTCAAAAGTATCCTTTCTTGGCCCAGTTGATTCCAGGAAATATCATACTTTATATTTTGTCTTCTTAGTCATATCAAACATTTTATCTTTTAAGAATAATTTGAAATTATAGCAGAATAAGGCTTCCTGGTCCCTATATTCATTTTCTTTCTTTCTATTTGCACTCTTGCTGGAGAGCAGCTTTGCTGGTTTGTGGTTCACTTCGATGCTAATGATCACCTAAAAGGTAACATATCAAGAGCCAGTATAGCAGAGTGATGAAGAGCATGGTCTCTGGGAACAATCCACATGATTTGAACCATGACCCTAGTGTTTAAGCTCTCTTTGACCTTAGGCAAAGAAACTACTGAACTTTAGGCTTTAATTTCCTCATCTGAAAAATGACAATAATAATAACTAATGGCTTGGCAGAGTTGCTATAAAGATTAAATGTGTTGATATAGTTAAAATTTAGGCATTTAGAATAATGTGACCTATAATAATAACTTCTTTATAAGTTTGAAATATTATTTTTGCTAATATATGCTCTGAGTGATAATAAATATCAGCATGTAAACATTCAACTTGTCTTAAAAATGCACTACTGTGAATACTCTAAAATAGCCCAGTAAGCCATCTTTTGCTCTTATGGGTACATCCATGAGTAAGGGCTGACCCTAAAGGCACATGACACCAAAATAATGGTGTTTCCAGCTCTGACCTTGTGTGATTCAAGCAGGATGGAGCCAAAACACTGAGAATGGTATACAAGAAGAAAGAAGGAAAGAAAACAGAAGAAAGGGCACACAACCATAAGCAAGTGTTCTGATCCATCGTGTATTCTAGGTGTGTTTTTGATTAGGTATTCACAGTATCACATTATTTGTGGAATGTGGACTGTACAGGGACTACCTTTAAAACATTGCATGAAATAATAAACAGCTTGAGAACAACTAGATAAAGCATTACTCAGAATTTCTGAACTGTGGAATGGTCACACCTGAATACACCTGAATCTAAGTACGCCACTGAAAGTTTCAGAAGCCTCTTCTGTGGCATTTAAACTGATCATAGAGCGGCCTAGAGCATTTGCGGGGCAGAAAGAGAAGGATGAAGAGAGAGAGAGAGGGGGAGAGAGAGAGAGAGAGAGACAGACAGACACACTAACAATATGGAGCAATCTCAGCCTCTAGCAGTGGGCTTGCTAAAAGAATCTGAACTTTGAAAATACTGTTTCTACTCCAAAGTCATAACTAACCATTACTACGTGTGTTTATTAGATTGATCCCTCAAAGAAATTTCCTGCAGGAAATAATGGGCCAAGGAGCCAGTTAAAGAATAACTTAGCCCTTATTTCTGGTGTGTTGTTTTTTAAAATGTGGACACTCTTTAGGAGAAGAAAGACATATGAGGGGCATAGTTTAGTTTGGGTGGCCTACATAATATCTGCATAATCTACACAGAGACCCTGTGTAGTAGACAATGATGGACAAGTAGCATAGCTTCTGCTACATGTCACTAGGCACTGAAAACTCAAAATACTTGTCAGGTTAGTAAGAAAGTTCTAGGAGAGGAAAACTGGAATAAGCAGTAGATACACAACAGAAATATGAACTCCAAAATTAACATGAAATGTGGGGAGGCTGGAATGTCAGCTTTGAGGTGGCTTATGGGGGGAAGTCTGGAGGAACTTGGGCAAAGTGGTAGCACCACTGTTTTGCTGAGATCTCTGTGGATTCGTACTTTAGAAAGTA
This sequence comes from Sapajus apella, assembly GCF_009761245.1. NCBI lineage: Eukaryota > Metazoa > Chordata > Mammalia > Primates > Cebidae > Sapajus > Sapajus apella. Next base: position 22,439,120 of record NW_022436959.1, on the reverse strand, counting down.
AATCTTTAGTAATTTAGAAAATGCCAAGATATATATGCAAGTTCTTAACCACCTAGACAAGAGATGATAAAATATATGCAATTTTGTGATATACTAGAAAATTTTTAAAAAGGACCCTAGAGAGGAAGGCTTAAGAAAATAGAACCAATTGAGATTCAGTTAAGAGCTGGTGGGAGTAATATATAGCCTAGAGCCAAGCTCTGACTAATAACACCAGTCTCTCCAAGATGTCTGAGCACCCCTGTGATTTTGATTAATTCAAACAGAAGCAAGATGAGAAGTCAGAGATTATTGACAACCAAGAACAAAACTGGAATGGTTGAAGAGGCAAAGAGCACAAATCAACCATATGATGTGTCTTATTGAAAGCTGACATTTTGGTAGATGCCTTAGATAGACTGAATAAAAATTTCCAATCCTCACCTTCATGGGAAGGAGTGTAACATGGGCAAGCTCATGGAATTCCTCTCAAAACGACACCCCACACTCTGCTACCAATACTGTCTTGGAAAGTGTTTAATGCGTGCTAGTAAATTATACTTCTAAGAAATCCTTTCCTAGAGTTGGGCCAAAGGTCATGGTATTGGATTCGGTTGAGTTCTGGCAAATGCGTCCTACTGGATCTCCTGTCTTGGAATGCTCTGAGAAAAGTGTAAGCACTCCAAAGTTTCTGCACCAAGAGATGAAGAATTCTGGACAAAGAGTCTCAAGGGACCGTCATTATTTAGTCCATTTCTGGGCATTGGTGTTCACATTTTCCCACAGTGATTACTGACATAACCCTCAGTAGTCTGAATGTAGGAAAGTATCTGCACCTGGTCAAGCTGTGCTGAAGAGCCCCTGAACTTGTCAGAAGAGATTGAGGAGATGAGAGAAGTGATACATATGAAGCTAGAACTTGGAACCAGACAAACGTTGCTAAGCAAGAAGAAAAGTCGAGGTTTATCGAGAACCTAGAAAAAAAAATAGAAATGGTTCAAGAGGCAAAGATCATAAATCAGCTCAGATGATGTGACTTACTGGGAGCTGACAGGTTGGTGGATGTGTTAGATGGCTGGAATGAGAATTTCCAATCTTCACCTTCATGGGGAGATGTGTATCACGGGCAAGTCATGGCATTCCCCTCAAATAGGCACCCCACCTTCTGCTACCAGTGCCATCTGCAAATTCTAAACTATTTTTGGTGTTGACCCATTATTCATTACCACTTATGGGAGAGTGTGTCTGATATCTTATCATGCTCCCCTTAAATGCCTTTGTGCCTACTTGTATAATCAGATAAAAGTCAGAAAGTACCAAGGGAAATTTTCAGATATCTCAGCCCACAGGCTGTTGTGAAAAGAAGTCACACACAAAGTATAAAGTTTTGTGACACTGGAAGATTTTAGACACCCAAGCACTTGAAAGAGTCTATGACAGGGAAACTAGAAGGTAGGAGGAAGAGATCTCTCATTTTTTGTGAAATGTGGACTCAGGAACAGTGGAGTAATATGCAATTCTACAGCACATGAAATTTTATCAGTGAACATTTTAGGAATGTCTATTTCTCCAAGATGGATTTTTTGAGGGATTGCATTAAGCAATTCTAACGTTAATTGTTTTACTTTTAAATTGTGAACTCCACGCTTTTTTGATCATACTGTAGATAAGGTAACAAAAGGAAAATTAACATAGAATTCTATGATTATGGCAGGCAATAGAAGAAGAAATCCTGCAAGATGCCTTCACCAGAAAGCAGCTTTGGAAAAGACAAAGTTATTACTAATTGAGGGGTATCACATAGTAGTGCCTCATAGCAGCTTGTGGCAGCAGTTACTGCTACTTCAGAAATACTTCCCAGAGATGCTGAGAACAATGCCTCATGTCTTTGAAACCATGGAAGAGAGAAGGCATTCGATATCATCTGACACTTAGGAAGAGAGAAGGCTCTGGAGATCATTGGGCAGTATTTCTGGCCCAGAAAATCCAAAATGTTTAAGAACCAATGTCTTTAATTCTGGTACCTGCAAGATATGTACGGGGAGGAGAGTGGAAAATAAAATGTGCCCTCTGAGGAAGGTTTATTAAAAATGCATCTGAGCAGTACTTTTAACGAAAATTATGTATGTTGATTTTTTCCATTAAAACCAGCTAATCTGATATTAGCAATAGAGTCAGCAGTCATACCAAGTCATATCCTATGAATAATCAATATCTATTCTCTGTTCCATGATTGCTGTGGGAGTTTGTTCATTACAGACTTCCTCCTTGAATTCCTTCTAACAAAGGCAGAGCTTTTAAGAGCCCATTTCTAGAGAAATAATTTTATTTGGCAGACATTTTTTTAAATACTATGACTATTCTTTAATATCCATAGTGAGACTATAAACCAGAAATATTTAGCAGAACTTTGTAAATATATGGGGGCCTCTTCTTTCAAAATCAAAGCTGTAGTTACCAGCATTTTATTCCTTTCTTGATGTTCTACCCAAAGCTTTCATTTTCCACTTACATCAGTTTTAGGGTATGTTTCAAGAGACAGTGGATTGTCTTGATCTAGTAAGAAACTAATCTGAAAAATATTCTAGAAGTCTTTCATCATTTGGCAGCTGCGATCACTCAAAAAGCAACACATCATGCTCTAAAGGTACTATGACACTATGTGGGATAGCAATGGCATGCTGGACATTGATTCACTTCCAAGAGTTTTCAAAGCATTTTACAAAAGGCGTGACTGCAGCTGGATTAGGGCTGTTTGTCCTCTTGTCCCAAATTCTTTCTTCTCTAAGTTCATTTTATAATAAATTACTGAAAATAACGATAATATTGGTGAGAAAAACTGTGTGCACATGTGTATGAATGTCTGTGTCTCACGAGACTCAGTTTTTCAAATAAAATAGAAGAATTAAGACTATTTTTCATGGGTAGGTTCTACAAAGCACAGCAATTACGTGAATTCCCCTTCATTCTTCTTGGACAAATATAGAAGAGTGAGTAAATCTCCTTCTACTTTGAAAAAGTAGGGCACAAAGAAGACGGATCTGAGAACCTAGTTGTACGGCAAAGAAAGAAAAAGAAAGGTGAGAGACCAAGACAAGGAGACTTCTGTGCACAAATCTGAGGATATATTTACATGGACCAAAAGGCAATCTGATGTGTAAATATGTATTTTCATTACCTTCTGAACACTGATAATGATGTTAATCACTACTATAGGCAAGTATTTATTGAAATACATTTCTCAATGTTCCTTTAATTTTTCTATAGATTTCACCGGCAGGATCATCTACTGCCTATGTTTCAGGCTGTTATTCCAAAGATGTTTTTGTAGTGAACAACCTTGGGAAACAGAGATTATAACTCTCCCTTGAGCAAAAAAGAGATGTGTTTATTGTACTTTATAAAAGACTCAGATTTCCTGAATTTGGGATCTCCTCCTGTGACACAACTCTCTGCTTATGCAGATGTGACCTGGTCATTTTTGTTTCCCAGTAAAACTGAAGTAGGGGAACAGAAACAAACATGAGCGACATGTTTGCTATGACATAATACAGTTCTTTGTCTCAGAGCCAGGAGTCTCATGTCTTCTCCTAGCATCCAAGGATCTACTGTAATAATCTGCAGTAGACTACAGATTATGAGTAGCAGACTACTGATTATTACAGAGTATCTCAGACCTTCCACAGTCTGGGCAATGGTCTTTCTTATAAAGGAGTATGAGAAAATAATTGTTGCCTCTAATCGATTTCAAGATAAACTACGTTTATCTATGTTCCAAGAGGTAAAAGAAGAAAATCAGACCACTATAAGCAGGACATTTCTCACACAGTCTCATCAAAGCAAATTGAAAAATTCAATAAATAATGTATTTGGGAGAAGCTGAGATATAGAACTATATAAAAGAAAAGATAGTAGAACAATAACTCAGTATATTTTAATAATAACAATGAAAGCAATAATTAACTGACATATGGTGGTTTGCAGTTTACGATGCATTCCCACACATTATTTTATTTGAGTCTTGTAACAACTTTGTGAAATAGTCTTTATTATTTCTTAATTACACAGTTGAGAAGATTAAAGTTCAGAAAGGTTACATAATTTGCTAAAAGCCAAAACTAATAAGGAAATAAACAATTGATACAGGCTCAAGAAAACTGAATAAAACCAGAACAGAAATCAAGATTTGGCCCTAGGATCACAGTCTTTTCTCACAAATTATCTCCTTTCTGTTTTAAATCTTCCATTTGCCCCCGTGAACATGTCTTTCTCTCCTATATGGAAGAACAAAATCCCTCTATTTACACTATTCACTTCTGTTATAATCCTTCCATTTTTTTTTCATGGTGAAATTGTACAAAGAATAGCTTACATGTGTTCTGTCTTTCCTGTTTTCTATCCATCCTACCTAATATTGTTTTAAAAAAAGCCTTATAAAAATCATGAGTGACATTCTAAGTGATAAAGACTCTGGATGCATTTTGGTTACTACCTCAAGTTCGATCTCATTTTTTGAAAACACGTTTCTTCTTTAGATTGTGGAATATTTTCAATAACTTATTCTATTCCTTCTTTCTGGTTAAGATTTCTCAGTTGTTTTCACAGATATCTCATCTTCCAGCTGTCTTACAAATAAAACTTTCTGGAGTTCCATCTTCATCCTTCTCTGCTTGCTCAGCATGCTTCCACTGAACCATCTCATCTATTCCATGCCCATGATTTGATAACTACTCACAATGCAAAGGCACACCCATTCTGCATGACTGGTTCTGATTTCTTTCTTGAGCTTCAGATATGTATTGCCAAGTATCTAATTTATATCTCAATCCGGTAACCTGTACACTTAAGGTTCAATATATCCAAAATCAAACCACTCTACTTTCCTTCTAAATTATTTTTGTTTCCCTTTCCTGGATTGGGTGAACCACACTGACTTACTTCTAAAAGCTGAAATGCCCCATGCTTCTTCCTTAGTCTCCATATCCCATTGGCAATTGAATTTGGTTCATTCTACCTCTAAATACTTCCTGTAACAACATGTGCTTACCTCTCTCTCTGTTAACAATGCCTTAACCTTTATGGAATCCCACATATTCCATTGGCTGCCCTAGTAAAACAACCTCCTAATTGATTTTAGTCTCCTTTTCATCAGATACAATTTATTTACTTCTTTCTGAAATTCTAATTTTATAATTTTACTCTCTTCAGAATATTGAAGATATTAATTGATTTAAATTGATATATTATTAATTATTTAGACAGTTTGTTATCTACATATTTATATTATTTATAATTATTTATATATTAATGTTTTCAATATTCTGGAGATACTAATAATTTGTTTATGTTTATGTTTTTATGAAGACTGATATGTTAATAAATAGATTCTTAATCACATTTCAAAAATAGGAAAAGCTAGATTCCAGGATTCGGATCTCAATACCTCTATCATTAAATGGGACAGAGGCTTGTCCTCCTCTCAGCTGTGTATATTCAATTCATTGTTAGGCATAGTGATGGATAATGTTTTATCAATGGCATATAAGAACCCATTTTTTGTGGCAATCGCTAAATTCTGCAGCCTTACCTTCAGTGCTTATGCTCGTGGCCATGTACACACATGAATGTTCACACACAAATATGTCTATACACCAACAGACACGACAAGTTCTTCCTAATATGTAACTTTTTTTCCTACTTCTCTACATGCTCTGATAACTGCTTGGAGTTTCTCTTCTTCCCTTACCTGTACTCAATACTTTCTATTCAAATTAAAATCCCATTTCTTTCTCAACTTATATCCATATGCAGCAGTGTTAACAGCTCTCCAAGAATCTTGCATGCATAATATTCAGCATATGCATTTCATTGCTTTGTCATCATCTGCCACCATATCTGTCTGTCTGAACAGGCTGCTGAATAATGAGTACAGTTAAGTTCTTCTAGCTTGTGTACGTTATTTATTTATTTATTTATTGTGCCACTTCCTATAATAATGTAGAAAGTGGCAAGTAAGTAAACTTGGAAACTTCCAGTGAATCACAACCTTTAAGCCATAACTGAGTTAAAAATAATGTATCAAATTAAGATATATTAGCCATAGTAGTAATTTTTGTTATAAATTGTTATAATAATATTACTAATAAATATAAGAGCCATCATTTATAGGTAGGAATTATTATCCTCAGTTTATAGGGGATGAAATGAAAGTATAAAGAAATTGTGATGACTTGGCTAATGTCTCAAAGTAAATGGTAGTTTCTATTGAACTCCTGTGATAGCTGCCAAATTAGTAGTTTTCACCAAATATCTAGTTCTCCCTTGGCACGGGGCAGATGGAAGAAATGCTACTCCCTTAAAATTAAATATGGTCATGTGAATTGCTGAGGCCACGGACATTAGCATATCACTACCAGTGAGAAGGTCACAGAGTCAGCACACAGTTACAAGCGCTCTCCCTCTCCTCTCTCAGCCATAGCAACTGCCAATTTTTAAAGCTGATGCTCCATCTGACTGGGACTTAATTGTAGACAATGTGAGAATAACCACTTGCTGACTCAGATCGGAAATGGAATATGAGCAAAAAATAAACTTCTGTTGTGTTAACCCACAGAGATTTTGTGAATTTTTCAGACATAGCAGAATTTGGCTCACTCTGACCAATATTCCACAGATGCCATTACTTCAATGTCAATCAATGTTTGTTTGATCATAAATCTGACTCAAATGGATTTTTTGTGGGAGGTGGTCAGGTCCAAAAAGTTTAAAGAAATAGATGTTTAAAACTTACCCAAAGTTTTACATCTTAAGGGTAAGAAAATAATGGGAATTTAGACATTCACAGTTATTTCTTTTACTATTGCAAAATTTAGGTATTGAAAGATTTAAGACATATGGACAGAGAAGCCACCAACAGGAAATTTTGCCTGAAGCAGTACAACAAGTAGGAACCAGAGCCAGAAATGAGGCAAAAGAGATTACGAAGCCAACATACATTCTAGAAATATAATCTGGGTCAGAGCCAGGAACTGCTGAGTTAATCCATGTGAATCAGAAGAAAGAGTCAGAAATGAGAGACATGCATTACCTAAAGCCGAGCTGCAGATTCAAGTTTCAGACCAAGTGTCAGGGCGAAGACAAGGCATTTCCAGCAGGTCAAAACATTTCAGGTAAGTATTTTAATTGAAAAGGTGTAAATATTTTAAAAGTCCGCATTTCATATTCAACTGCCTCAGCCACCATCACAATCCTAATTATAACAGCGATATATTGAATTCCAAGCATTTCACATACATTTTCATATTTAATCAGCAAGGCAACCCTATGAGGAAACTGAAGTACACATCACAGCACTAGACTTCCAAACTAGTTTTATCCGACACCAAATTATGTGTTCTCAGACACTGCAAAATGGCCCTGTGCCATTTATCCTTTGTCTCATACAAAGAGAGTAATTATCAATAAGTGGCTGGGCCTCCCAAAATAGAGCCAATCTAACACAGGGCTCAGGACAGAAGTAAAAGCTAATCTCAGCATGACAAATGGGCAAGAGGGCTAGCGTGTGATCTAAATTTGCCTAAAAATAAATTGACTACACACCTGTGAGGAGGTCAGGTCTCTCTCTCTCTCACTCCCTCTTTCTCTCTCTCTTTCTCTCTCTCTCTCTCCCTCCCCTATCCTGAGAGAAATATTATATTCTCTGAATCCTGGACCTAGCTTTTCCTAATTTGGAAACATGACTAAGAACCTGTTTATGAAGATATCAATCTTCATAAGAAACAAACAGATTATTACTGTTTTGACCTTTGTTATCACTTATTGTGCCACAGTTCTGGTCCAGCTAATCTGCCAGAAACAGCAGTCATTTGTCTCCCTCTGAGGCTGATTGCAAGGACTAAATGAGTTAATACTTGTACACTATTTACAGTAAGGCACTAAAAGTCCATTATGTAGCATAATGCTGATCATTGTCTCATTAAATCCTACAACACTATTTTGAGGTGGAATTCTGCTTTTTCAAGTGAGGAAGCTGAGGCTCAGGTAGTTTAGTTTACATTACCGAGGCCATACCACTAATAAGTAGAAGACAAGGCTGGATTGCACACCATCAAGTATTTGCCTGTAAAACCAAAGCTCTTTCCACTAAGTCATGCCACATGCCTCACTCCAATGGAAGAAACTGCACACCAGGTGCAAACGTTATGCACGTTGGTCCTTATAGGAAAGAACAAATTCACTGTAATTGTGCAACTCCTTACAGTGCCAGCTGCTATAAACAGTATGAAATTTAGGAAAGTTTGGAAGGTTCCCGCCTCAATAACACAGTATTTTTCGAAAATAATTTACATGCTACATAACACACATTATATATAGAAAACAAAAAAGCAAATCCAAACTGACAGTATGTGGGCAGATAATAAATCACTTTGAAATATCAAGTAGATTTCACATAGAAAATGTTGTTATCCATGAAAAGCCCAGGAGTTTCTTAACCCTTTGCTGTGCCATGGAACCACAGCAGGAAGCACTGACAGACCAATAATTTAATAAGCCTAATTCTCTACATGGCAGGAGTGAGAGCTTTCTATGCTAAAACGAGGGTTTGGATGACTTTATCTCAAGAGTGCAGAAGAAAATTACACTCCTCTCCCACACATCAAGGGAAACGCTTCCCATGGAGTGACTCAGCCTGAAACCCTAAACAGGGGCACGGTCACAGCATGCTGTAGGCAGCCACAGCAGGCTCCACATCAGCTGCTTTCGGCATTTGTAGGGACAACAGAGAGCCATGGCTGCCAATTACACCAGAAGCTTCTACCTGGTGAGAAGAATCTAATCTCATGGCAGAAAAACAGATACTGACTCTTCATGTTCCAAAATGTGGCTCTTTTCTACTTGATCATCAACAATGTGTTCAAACAGCCAGCAAAACACACTCCCTCTCTAGTAAGATAATAATTGTAAACAGTCATATCACTAGCAGTTTGGCAGGCACGGCTCTCATGACCTCATATATACTTATTCATTCAACTTAATACTTACAGCACTGGACACATTTGTTTCTGCATAAAGCACAGATATGTTAAGTTACCCAAACTCAGGTATCTGAAATATGGTAGGACCAGGATTTTAACACAAGCTGTCTGGTATGCTAGCTACCTATTTAGGAATGCTGTGCCACTATCACCGTACTTATCCTTAATTATTTTAAGAAAAGCCTAACATTTAGGAGAACAATCATAGTTATAAGGTACAATATGGCAATTGCGGAGAAAATTTTAAATCAGGTAACTTGAGGCAATTATCTTTATGGTATTCTCTGGGTCCACATTGAATGATTTTGTTTTGCTGGAATTAGGGTCCCATGAGCCGACTCATCTTGCCCAAGAGTTTCTGCAGCCCCACCTTAACCCAAGAAGGCAAATAAAACACTTATTTGATATATACCAAATATAATCTTAGCATGTTGCAAATTTAACTTTAAATCTTCAAAGCTAATTTTTTATATGTCTTTAATGCATATGAAGAAATCCTTATTAAAAGATGCAATTCAATTAAAATTAATAAAGTGAACCCAATATATCATTATTCTAATAGAGTATGGAGGAATGCCACTTACCAATACTGCACTGCCACATGAAAAATCTAATATTTAAAGCCTCTGATAAACTGATCATAGTTATTGAACAGCAAGGAAAATATATGACTTCTATAATCTTCAGAATGATGTTTGTTTCCTGTTATATTTTGGCAATGACAATTTATTACACAAGATTATATTCCAATCATGACATCCTTTGCCTCCTAATTACAGAGGAAAATCCTTGGAGCAATAAATCTAGCACTTTTCATGTTGTCTTGGTTATTTAAACAGAGTGTAATAATCACGGAATTGGCACTATTTTGTTAAAATTCACAGTTAATCTGTTAATTTGTCTTCTCACAGAATCCATTTTAATAATGCTCTTACACTCACTGTGACATTTCATACTACCAATTTACTCAATATCTATTGATCTTTGTCTCAATATACTATGAGTTTTACATTTATGATAATTTTTATTATCATTCGTTTTAGGAATTTCCACAAATTTATTACTAATTTGTGCATTCTTATGATATAATTAAATGTACTACCATATTCATTAGCCAACTAAATATAAGTAGCAGCCTATAATACATTTAATAATTCAGTAGAAATGTCTTTCTGCTAATCAATTCAAATAGAATTTCTATATCTAAGCAATGGCAATTGCAATAATATTTTAGCTATCATAGCAATAATTTACATATTTTATATTAATATTTCACATAATATAGGAACTTTCCTTATAAGTACTCAAACACTGGAAAATATATTTTAATAACCAAGCCAAACTCAAAGTAACCTAAGCCAAACTCGATGTATTCTTTACTTGACAGATATCACTATAATCCCTTATTTTAAAGCTGGAGGAAAAAATTTCATCTCTCTCTCTCTCTCTCTTCCTCTCTCTTTCTCTCTCTCTCTCTATAAGTTGTAGTATTTTGTTATTTCCCAAGATGTCCTCTGTTAATTTCGATGTTATAAAATCTGAATCCCCACTTTTCCAGTCATCATTCATGATCTATGTTATGCAGTCTGCTCCAGTAGCCTGCTAACTAGTCTCTAGTATCCCTCCATCATCATATACCATCTTCTTAGTGGTTAAACTTCTCGAAGTACAACATTGTTTCTGTCACTCTACCACTTATAACTGTCCAGTGACTCTTCATTGTTTGACTCAAGTATGGCATATTTTGATACTATTTCATTTTTATAGACTTTACTGACTCTTTTAAATTGTGATGGATTAAATGTGCCTCACTTCCCTTGCTCAGATTTATACTCGATTTTCCTTTTTATTCATATAATTTCCTTTGTCATTTACCTTAAACCTAATTTTTAAAGATTCGTTTCAAATCCTGCTTCTTCTATGAAGAATTCCCTTTCCCATCTCCACTGGCATTGTAAAACCCCATATAACCTTAAAGTCTGCTTTTAGCACTTAAAATATTCTGGCTAGACAAAGAATTATTCATCTATTAGTTTCTACCCTTCTTTAAGCTATACATTCCTTGAAGGGAGGACCTGTATCTCCTGCACCTCCTGCAGCACCAAACAGACAACTCACTCCAAAGAAGATGCTCAGAAGTATTTCCTGTATGATTGGTTTACTGCAACAGCAAAGAGCATGTGGATATTTGAAATCATAGGCAAATCAATTTTTAACCAATTTAGAAAGTATTGAGTATAAGAATGCAGGTAAAAAATAATTTGGCCATTTTGAGCTAAATCTTCTTTTCTTTCTCCTCCTCCTCCTCCTCCTGCCCCCTTTCCCTTTCCCCTCCCCATTTCCCCTCCCCTTCCTCCTCCTTCTTCTTATTTCTTCTTGAGACAGAGTCTCCCTCTGTCAGCCATGGTAGACTTCAGTGGCACAACCATGGCTCATTGCAGCCTAAACCTCCTGGCCTCAAGCAATCCTCTCACCTCAGCCTCCCGAGTAGCTGGGACGACAGGTGCATGCCATCGTGCTAGCCTAATTTTTTTTTTTTCCACAGAGATACTGTCTCACTGTTTTGTCCAGGCTGGTCATGAACTTCTGGGCTCAGGCAATCCTTCTGCCAAGGCCTCCCAAATCTAAATGTTCTTAATATGATAAATGCATATACTGTATATCTAGAGGGTCTAAACACTTTTCAGTGTGAGAACCATATTTTGATGTCAAGGTTTCCAAATATCATATATTTTATAATCATATTTTCATTATTGACTCTTAGTCAATAGTCATAGGCATTTCTTAAAAAACACCTATGAAATTATAGATTAGTAACCTCCTTACAAATACTCAGCAGCATTTTCATACCCTCTCTCAATCCGCAAATTAAGAAGGTTCTAGAATACCTTTGAAACTGGTCTTTGCAGATAATATACATGAAGTATTTATTAGTGTTCCTGACTCATAATACGTACTCTAAAACGTGGGTGTTAGTACTCACTATTACCATCACAGCCATCTTCATGTTCTAAATCCCAATTCTATGTTTAACCCTTTTCTCTGCTTCTACTTTATAGTGTTATTAAGCTCATTCCTGAAACACATTTCACAGTTTCATATGACACAATATCTTTCTGCATCAGTCTCCCAGATGGCTTAATTTTTACCTCTTTCACTAATTTTTTTTTTTTTTTTTTTTGGGACAAAGTCTTGCAGTCTTGCTCTGTCGCCAGGGTGGAGTGCAATGGTGTGATACTAGCTCACTGCAATCTCTGCCTCCCAGGTTCAGTCACCTGAATAGCTAGTACAACAGGCACATGCCACCACACCCTGCTAATTTTTGTATCTTTAGTAGAGATGGAGTTTCACCATACTGGTCAGGATGGTCTCGATTTCTTGACCTCATGATCCACCCACCTCAGCCTCCGACAGTGCTGGTATTATAGGCAAGAGCCACCATGCCCAGCCACCTCGTTCACTATTATGTGCTGTTTGGTTATTTTTCTCCTTTACATCTCTTGCATTTCATTCTCCCTGTCACCATGTTATCCTTTATATTCTTACCATCTCTACTGCATTTTCAATACACTGCCTTTTCTGGACGCATCATCTGGATGCATCATGCACCTTTTGGTGCCTGCTATTAATTAGTTGCTTTTTTTCTCTCTTCAACACCTGACCCAACTGCTGTTCATATTATAGTTGAAAGTCACGTTATAAAATAGGCATATTCCGGAACATCAAGAGTAAAAACAAATTTCTTATCAATAAAATCTTACTCTACATATGCAAAGAAACAATATTTTTAAATAAACTTATTGTGAAATGAATGATCATAGCTTGTCATTTGTATCAATGCACACACTAAAAATGTGTGGTCCTGACACCTCTTTCTTTTACAACCTCTGAATCTAATTCCATATTTTATCTATGACTCCCTACTTCCTACTCTCTTTTGAAGTGCTAGGTTAACAAACAAACACACACACACACACACACACACACACAGGGACACAAACATCCCTCCCTTTTCCCTCCTTCCTCATACCTGTGAGTCAGACCACACTGTCTCAAGCACAGCATTGCTGTTCTCTCCTCCTCCCCCTTCCTGCTAACCCTCCGCACCTGTTTGCCCTTCTCCCTGTGTGTTACTGTATTACCACTCTCCATTTTGCGGGTCTGTCTCATCCTCTGCTTTATTTCCATTACAGCTAAAGTGTTTTTTTTTAAGCTTGACATCTAACATATTAGCTCCTTTCCTTCACCATGTAATACTTGATTTAATTTGCCTTTTCCTTTCTCTCAAGTCAAAAAGGTAGTCTCAAGTCAACCTGACTTGTAAACACAAAAGGCACACCTGGATGTAAGGCCATGATTGAGGGAATGTGTTCTCTTTCCGGGTCCATGAGGGGTGGTAGCTTTTTTTTTTTTTTTGAGACGGAGTTTCACTCATGTTACCCAGGCTGGAGTGCAATGGCACCATCTCGGCTCACCACAACCTCCGCCTCCTGGGTTCAGGCAATTCTCCTGCCTCAGCCTCCTTAGTAGCTGGGATTATAGGTGGTAGCTTTAAGGGCGAGAATTTCTGCGGCGCCATGCCCCTCCCATCTCTCTCCATCCGGGAGATTCAACAATTTATGTTTGAATTTTGCGGGGGCGGGAAGAAACTAAAAGTCAATCACTCCAGCGGAAGTTCCAAGGAACTCCTTTCATTGGCCCAGGGTCCTGGAGAAAGTGGGGATTTCTCCCAGTATAAAAGTTCCTGCTCCCTCACCTGTGCCCGATTTTCCAGCATTCTGGAATCCCCTCCCACATGGTGGGAGCTCCCTCTGGGATTTTCCCCTCAAGAATCCCCTTCCACACTCTTCGTGGAAGCCTTTCTCCTCTTCTCCTTTCCTTCTCTTTTCTCTACCTAAATAAAATCACCTTACTGCAACACTTTTTTGGTCGGATATTCACGTTAGGAGTGGACCACCTGCAGTGGCCCCACCGCTTATTCCTTAAGGGGTTGGAGGCCAAGAACCCACGACGATCACTGGCATCCAAGAAAAACCCGGTTACATGATGAACAGGATCTATGCTCCATTCTTATAAATAAACGATACATTGTCTAGCACAAATGTCAAATCATATCTTAATATCAATATGAATACTTACACTCAGCATATTTCTGAAGTTGGGAAAACTCTGAAGGGCTGAGGTGGGCCCATTTTTCCTGGTTTGTCATGGTGGTGGTGAGAAGCTCTGTCACATACCAGGTAAGGGATTCTTTCTTCAGGTGTTGCGCAGAGCTCTATGCTTCAGAAGTTCCACATGGCATGTTTCATGATAAAATACCTCAGGCTTTCAAAACATGCAATCTGTCCACATGAAACTGCTTCGGATGTTTGTAGTTTCAATAATGTGTTAAAGAACTGCAAAAAAAAAAAAAAGATCAAGATCAAAAGATTAACATGATTGCACAAACGAAAAGATATCAAGGTGTAGAATGTTTGTTAAATATTTTTTAAATAATATAAACTAAGAGTACAAATTATGAAGTGAATTTTATAAAGCACGTTTCCATAAATGCAAATTTTTTTTTTTTTTTTTTTTTTTTGAGAAGGAGTTTCACTCATGTTACCCAGGCTGGAGTGCAATGGCGCGATCTTGGTTCACCTCAACCTCCGCCTCCTGGGTTCAGGCAATTCTCCTGCCTCAGCCTCCTTAGTAGCTGGGATTACAGGCACACGCCACCATGCCCAGCTAATTTTTTGTATTTTTGGTAGAGACGGGGTTTCACCATGTTGACCAGGATGGTCTCGATCCCTTGACCTTGTGATCCACCCGCCTCGGCCTCCCAAAGTGCTGGGATTACAGGCTTGAGCCACCGCGCCCGGCCCCATAAATGCAAATTTTTATGTTCAGCGTTACAAATGCCACATTCCAAGAATAAACAGTGGTATCACTTTTATCAGTCTGTACCAATCCATTTTTAATATGTAAACATAACATATAAAATATGCACCTAAATTATTAAAGGAGGCTAAAATAAGCTCTCCTCCTGTACATACGATTTGCTGGTTTACAGTATAGACTGCCAGTAATTGCTGAGAACGTTCATCAGCACTAGCATGTATATTTCCAACCATACAAATTAATTTTGGAGAAGTCATATAATTTTCTTCTAGCAATCAGATAAAGTTTTGGTTATATGATTTTTTAAAATTCCAAAAGATTGGCCAAGTTAAAGTAATTCCAAATGTCTGAAAGACTTGTGTAATGACAGTAGATGACTCTATTGTGAATCATGGTTTAAAATAAATCTCTAGGTTGTCATGGACCTACATTCACTGGCTATATCTGTAAAGGCAAACAAAATGAAAAACCATCTGGTTTCAACATTTTTATCAGACACTATTATCAACTGCTCAATAATCAGCCTGATTGGCACCGTATTCTTTACAGAAAATGAAGTACTTAGTGAGAATGACTTTTTCGTTAAACTGTATCATTGCAAGGCTTATTTATACAGATGTCATTACTTAAAGTCACCATACTTCTGCAGACAAGAATCGTTTGTTCTTAGCGCCTTTCCTTTCTTCAATGTCTCTTCACTGTTTTCCAATATCAATCCCAGGACACCACTGTCAAATCCTGTCATCCTTGTCTTTAAAAACCGTTCCTTTTGGTCTCATGGGGTCAGGGTTCCTGCACTCCACTTTACAATATGGTAGAGTTTGCTATATAATGGGGGAAAATGAGGACATTGATGTGTTCACAGAGGCCAAATTGCTGCATGTCTTTTGTCTTTTCTCCCAGGGGCAACTACAGGTTTGGGGAAGCAACAAAAGTGAAAGAGAATGGGAACGCGTGATGGACATTTGTATATATCTTCCACCCAGTTTCCTTCTGCTGATTTCATCTTTCACACTAGTTTCATCCTAACTCTCTGCCTCTCTCCGGTTATAGACAGTTTTGGTGGGACTGTGAAATGATGTGTTCTGTCCTCCTCTAACCAAAGGGAGACGGATGATTCTGTCACACTGGAACATTATACTCTGTCTTCCAGGGCTTTAAATGTTGAGTGAAGTGATTCAAGGACAGGGTGAAAATGGTTGTACCTAAATCATAACAGAAATAATTGGATACTCATTCCTCTCTAAACCTGATTCTCTAGCTATCTTGTCATTTCCAGAAGCTTGTGATATTCTTTTAATAAAGGATTAAGGCCAGGCATGGTGGTTAATGCCTGTAATCCTAGCACACTGGGAGGCTGAAGCAGGAGAATCGCTTGAACTTGGGAGGCTGAGGTTGCCATGAACCGAGACTGCACTACTGCACTCCAGTCTGGTGACAGAGCAAGACTCCATCTCAAAAAAGAAAAGTATATATATACTGAGACATCACGCTATATCCTATAAATATAGACAATTATAATCTGTTAATTAAATTTTTAATAACTTTTTATAAAGTCAAAGATTAGGTGAGTCAGAATAAGTTTTTAATTGCCAACAATGCAAATATCTTAACTGGTGATAACAACAGTTTGTTGTTCAAATATTCATTCAAATATTTGTTGAGCCTTGCTGTCTGCCAGAAAGCTTTCTAGGCACTGAACATAGAGTGAAGATCAAAACATACCAAAGATGAAAACAATGCTAATGCAGCAATGTGCCAGATTTACTGGGAGCTTACAGTTAGCAAACGGCACTTTCTTAATCACATTACTGTATGAGGTCATTCAATCTTTAGAAAGCAAGTCTGTGACATAGGTGCTAACAGTCTCCCCTTTGACAAATGGAGAAAGTGACACTGGTGACTGAATCTGGTAGGTACAGCACAGACTGCTCCAAGCCTACCCAGTGTCCATTCTTTTTTGCTTATTTGGTAACAAGAATGACGGTGGAAATATATCCCTTTAAATGACTGCATTTCCCAGGTTCCTTGCATGAAGCAGTGGCCAATGAGACTTAAGTAGATGTTGGTGAGGCATATAGAAAAGTTCTATTAGAGGAAATAGTTGCTGGCAAGTGCTCTTTCAACGTTTTTTTTCTTTTCCTCCTCCTTCCTACCTGAAATGCTACCATGTTGGCTCCAAATCCAGAAGTTTCTTGTGTTAAAAAGATAATTTTAATATGGAAGCTATGTATTAAGGATAGGAGGCCCACATAAACTAGAGAGGGGTAGGCAAATAACTAATTGGGGAACAAATTTGGTCCACCAACTGTTTTTGTAAATATAGTTTATTGGAGCACACATCCATAAGAGGAACCAGCAAAGGGTTGTTTTTGAAGGGATTTTAATACCAAATAATTATCCTCGGGGAAAAAGATACAACAAAAGGACTACAATAAAAAACTAGAAACCTGATCACTCTTACATTTCTGAAATGCCAGTATCTTCATTTAGTTCCTTTCTCTCTCACTTGTGTTGTGACAGCATCTTAACTCACTCCCTGAGCTCTCTCCCTTTCTTAACACGGTCACTCCCCAAACCCCCTTGGTATCCTCAGAGGGTCATGAACAAGGATGATTCTTGAGGACAGTCTCACAAATTACCAACAACAAGTTAATTAGTAAACTATAATTGTAATAATTAAGTCTTAATTTCATCTTTCTACCTGGCTATCTGATCTGAAATTAATTAAAATCCCCCAGCTGGGCACAGTGGCTCATGCCTGTAATCCCATCACTTTGGGAGGCCGAGATGGGTAAATCACTTGAGCTCCAGAGTTCTAGACCAGCCTGGAAAACATGGACAAACCTTGCCTCTACTAGAAACACAAAAATTAGCTGGGCATGGTAGCACATGCCTGTAGTTCCAGCTACTGAGGTGGGAGGACTGCATGGACCTAGGAGGTAGAAGTGGCAGTGAGCTTTGATTGCACCACTGTAATCCATCCTCGGTGACAGAGTGAGGTCTTGTAACAAAGATGGGGGGGGAGGGGGAGAGAGAGAGAGAGAGGGAGGGAGGGAGGGAGGGAGGGAGGAAAAGAGAAAGAAAGAAAGGATGGAAGGAAGGAAGGAAGGAAGGAAGGAGAAAGAGAGGGAGAAAGGGAAAAGAAAAGAAAAATATTCCCTCGTTAATTATGAGAAATTCAAACTTAAAATGACTGGTGAACTGACATCCTCAGGTCTGTACAGGAATGCTAATCATGTGTCGAGTCTCACCTGGTTATTCAGTTTAAAATTACACACGCACACACACCATCCCTTCATTAGTTTTGTACTTCTTTGAATATAACATTTTAACATCAAACACTTCACTTATATATTATTTAACATTTGTCTCCACATACTACAATTAGAGGAAACATAAGTTCTTTTGAGCCCTGGTGGAATTTAAGAAAGACCAAAGCCACTAAAAGTGCTAGGTTTGCCCTTGATTTTCAAATATCCTATATATTAGATTCTGTATCACCATCCTGTGCTACACTGCATGATGTAAGCCCCATGGAGGGCAGGACTTTTTGTCCATGTGTTCACTGCTGTTTCCCCAGTGTTTAGAAGGATGCTTGGTTTATAGTCTCAGGTCAATAAATATTTATTGAATGAATTCATTTATTTCCTTTTTACTCATAAAACAAAGGTTGAGTGGAAGAATTAATTAGGAGGCCTCGAGGTTGAGTAAGAGAAAATGGTGCATAAAGGAGACGAGAATAGAAGTCAGTCTGAGCTTCTGTTTTCCTAGGGACTACATCCATTTTCTTCAACTGAATGGACATTAAAAAAAAAAAAAACGGCGGAGGAGGAGGAGGAAGAAGAGGAAGAAGAAGAAAGAAGGAGGAGGAGAAATTGCGCTTTCAGGTACAAAGCTTTTAGAGTTGCAAATGGTTGGCCTTATTTCACATATTTTGTGAATTTTTTAAATATAAGTAACTCCATATAAACAAGCATCATTCCCAAGGGATGCCTTGCAATGTCAGCTAACCAACTGACCATAACAACACTTACACATGACCACCAAGTACATTTTTAAGTCATTTATCAATATCTAACAAAATCATTACCTTTTTTTGATTTAGCATGACCTGGTCAACTTAGGTCTTCACTTTCTATAACAAGAACAGCTCTCTGAATTGATCTACCCCTATATGCATTTTGACAAGTGACATTTACAGAATAATGGTATCTCTGAGGGGCTCAAAGTAAATTTACTTTGGCTCTTTGATTTGGTTTACTGCAATACCAAAATGCTTTGAATAAATTCTTTCTCACGTTTCTTCTAGTGAAAGCCATTGGTTTCTCATAATTCTGATAGTTCTAACTCTCATCATGTGATATAACATGTAGCTAAATAGTAAAAATAAGGGTGGGGTACAGGTGAAGAATTTTTCTTTAGTCAAATATGTTTACTAGTTGAACTGACATATGCAAGTCTATAAAAAGAGAAATGTTTCATGTATAATTTTAAATATGGAGGCACAGCTACATCTCATGCCTCAGAAGGTAATGAAAATGATGGCAGTATGTTCTTACAGTCTCTGCCTCTTCATAAATGGGTAGAAAGAATGTGACAATATTCAGCTGAGATTCCCTACGGTGCATTCAGAAATGCCGTGTTCCCCTGCAGAAGTCTTTCTTTAGGTTCATAAAATGAGTATCAGGAGGGATCCGCTTTGCTGGCTTTTAGCAAGCAGTCTAATTCTGGCTTTCTCACCTAGTCAGTGGATATGCCACTTTGCTTAGTTTGTAGCAGGAAATAATTACACTGAAAGAGCTGAAGAAGGCTCTTTGAGCCATTGTACCTGGGCTAAAACACAATCCCTATATTTAGGGGAGAAATCAACCTCCTCATGAAGAAGCCATTAGGCAATATCTAGATAAATCAATCCGTTGGGTTGGATGTGTTATCTGTTAGTCACATTAAGTATAGATTTATAAGTAATTATTAGATGTCAGTGTGCCATGATTTCAGTCATTGAAAAGAAGTTAATAAACATTAAGACACACTGAAGAATATATGTATACTGGGTCACAAGGGTCATAAAACTTCAAACTGTAAGATATCCAATGGGAAAAAAATCCTATTGATAGGAAAGGATAGAGAGCCAAAATAACAACTATAGAATCACTGAAGAAAAAGTAGGATGAAATTACATGGAATAAAAAATCTATAGGTTGGTTTATAATTGTTTGTTCATTTAACCATAAAAAGAAGTCTACATGTGAGACCCAATGAATGGGATGCAACGCATCATGCCAAACACTGGGAATAGAGTGTTATGCTAAACAGATATGATACCTGAGCTACTAAATCGTGTTTAGGAGGAAAGAGCTACAATAAATAAACCAACTACACCCATAAATAAATGCAAACTGTGATAAGTTACATGAAAAAAGGCAACAAACTACAGCACTACAACAGGAAGTCTTGATTTCATTTAAGAGATTCAGAAAACAAGGTTTATTTAAAATAAGTAATAAAAGTTAAGTAATTGTAAACTTGCATGAAGATTAAAAACATTCTGAGCGGAAACGGAGAAGCAAAGAAAAAAACCTACAAATACAGGATCTTTAAAGAAGTTAGTTATGACTGGATCCTGGTAAGCAAGAAGTAGAGGAGCACATGATTAGGCTGGAAAAATCAAAAAGAGCTATATAACTGAGATTATTTGAGGCCATGATAAGGGCAGTGTAATTTATCATAAGCAAATTATGAAGCCATTGAAGTGCTTTTGTGCAGGAGATTAACATGACTGGTTTATATTTGAAGAAGTCCACTTTAATCAATGGATGTGAATAGGACAAGAATGGAAGAGGGAAGACCAATTAAGACGCTATTCCAATATTGTGTGAGAGCTGGTGGCTTTAAGGAATGGCAATTAAGATCAAGGTTAAAAACTGAACTCAAGACATATTTTTGAAGCAGGACTTGATAATGCAAAGGATAAATTCCGTGCAGAAGAAGGGGATCAAGGGCGACTCCTGTATTTTCATTTGAGTGCAGGAAATGGAAAGGTAGAATTTAAGCAATTTTTGAATACTAGAATAGAACCAGCATTGATGAGAATGGACAAATCAGTATGTTGTTTTGGGATGTATTAAAGTTGAGATGATTATCATATATCTGAATTGAATGAATATATCTGAATCTATAAGAACATTTTGAGTTAAGCTTAGAGCTAAGATAAGAGATAAGAGGTATAATACTATGAGTTTCCTATATAGATGATATTTCAAGAATTGGGAATGGCTGTTTGCCTGACGTGGTGACAAAGAAGCTATGCCCCTAGGCTCTGTGTCAAGATAGAACTTGCCATTCAAGGGCAAAGACTGCAATTAGCAGTCTGTACTTTTGACAGCCTGTACTTCTTCTTGTCTTCAGAAGTCAACTTAGATTTTGAACTAAGGTCGCAGCTTTCCCAGGCAAGAATCACTAACAATGAGATGATGGATGTGCTAGGACCATGGTATTTCTGTCCAGTGGAGACCCTTTAAATGGTCCATAGTTGTTCCACTGCTCCCCAGTGGGCTGGCTGAGACTTCATTAGATCTGCACTGGGGTCTGAGGCTATTTCTGACCAACCTTGCATATCCTCTTCTCTTTTCACAAGTGTCAGTTTTGTATTACAATCTGAAAGCTTTCCTTGCCCAATTCTGCTTGCTTTCCCCCCCTTTTTATGCTTCATAAGAATAATGATCTGATACGTGTTTGCACCCCCATCTCCATCTTGGTGTTTGTTTCCTAGTGAAGGATCCCACATGTCAGGATCCCAGTAGGAAACAGATGGTACACCTAAAATCGGTAATTAAGACTTTAATGAAAAGATTATTTAGGAAATGTAGACAGGTAAGGAAAGCTATTAGAGACTGCTGCAGTATCCTGGACTAGCAATAGCAGAAAACCTACTGAACCTCCTGAAGGTACTATTGATGTTTTAGTAACAAACCCCAGAGTAGCTGTATATAGAACGTCACTTGATAGGAGCAGTTACGATTTGAATATTTGTCCCCCTCAAAACTGATACTGAAATTTAATTGCCACTGTAACAATATTAACAAGTGGGATATTTGAGTGGTGTTTAGGCCAGGAGGGCTCCACCCTTCTTAATAGGATTAATGACATTATAAAAGGGCAAGTTCCGCCTCCTTTGGCCCTTTGCCCTTCCATCTTCCACCATGTGACAACGCAGCAAGAAGGCCCTCACCAGATGCTGGCACCTAGATCTTGGATTTCCCAGCCTCCAGAACTGTTAAAAAATACATTTCTGTTTATTATAAATTACCCAGTACCAGGAATTCTGTCAAGAGCAGCACAAAATGGACTTAGGAGTAATTTCCTTTGAAAACAGGACACACTTTTTTTTTTTTTGGAGTGACTTAGCTGGGCATGAGGTGGAGTAATACATTCCCTAATGTTATCCTTCTCCAAGTCTCCATTCTCCTTCAGCGCCTCACATTGACCAAACCTCACCATAAACCTGAGGACATAGACCACCACTGATCAGTCTTACCAATTTCAAACAATCTCATGAGGCACAGAGGCTCAAGACAAAGATAAAGGGAGGATATGAAGGAAAATATACACTATCCAGCACATATAAGGCAAGAGCATAGTGGAAGAAAGACACAGAGAACAACGCTCTAAAAAGACGAGTTCTAATATTAAGAGATGAGAGGTAAGAAAGTCCTCCCCTACTTCATGTAAATCCCCACCCCGCCCCTATCAACAACTGAAAGAATATGGTGTCAAAAGAGACAACAGAAGAGAAAGAAAAGAATCCCTCCTGGAGAGAACAGAAGACACTTTTCAAAAGTTTCTGAGTAATCAAACAAAGATGACAACGGAAACATCCATTGGTAACATGGTGGCCACTTACAACTTTAGCAATAGCAATTTCTTTGAAGCTGGGCAAGTTAGTAAAGGTGGCATAGTGAAACTGATTACAGGAAATGAAGACTGACTCATCAACCCTTGGAGAGTGTGATTAAGACAAGTAAAAAGACAGAAGTAGCTCTCCAGAGAAAAATGTGAAATCAAGAAACTTTTTTTTTTCTTGTAGAAATTACTGGAATAGATTTTAAAATTAACAAGAAATGTTTATTAGTGAGACTGGTTCAAATTTCAGGAAAGAGAAGCTGACTAGTGTTTTAAACTCCTGAGGAAAGAGGGGGAGATGAGTCCCAGAAAGTATGTGAGGGCAAAATTAATCTTAACGATGGATACAGATACAAGGAGTTTTGTGGACTTTGTGTTTAGGAAACAGAAGATCTCTGGTTGATGACTTCTGTTTTCTCAATGATGTGTAAGTCTTAGTGATGAGCTGAGAGTTGAGTTAGGAGGAAATAATAGGGGAAGAGGGAAGTAACAGTGTGAAGATAAGAAAAAATTACATAAAAATGTAGTGATCTCACTAAAGACGTAGTAAAAACAGCAGAGTTCAAAGCCAATATTTTTGAATATTGATATTCATTAACTTAGAACTATAACAATCAGCTGGTTCTTATTAATATATAATGAATCTAGAGGACAAAGAATCATATTCTCATACTTTTGAGTCAGACAGACCTGCATCCTCATTCAGTTTCTGAGCTATGTGTCTTCGCTGTGAGGTGAATCATTAAATCTACCTGAGCCTCAATTTCCTTTCTCGTGAAAAGCAGACAATACCACACACTTCACAGAACATTAGCATTTAAAGAAATAGCACGTGCACAATACATAACAAATAAGAGATTCTCAATAATGGTTATTTTCTCTTTGCTTTTACAAGTAGTATTGCTTTTATTAGAATTGAAATTGGACATATATATAGTACATATATGGGGGGAAAAGACTGAAAATCCTAACTCTTCTAGAAGAGCATGTGGGTGACTTAATATAAAATTCATAATTGTGTTATTTTTGGGCTCTGCTGACACAAAAAATCTAAAAGAAAAAATTCAAGGGAAACCTTTGGTAATACAAAGAGGGAAATATAGCAAGCTTTGTATTCTGTATCTTTTTAAAGTTAAGATTTTGAATTTGGTTTATTATTTTACTCTTGTTAAGAAATTTATTTCAAGTGAATTTTCTATTCTCTTTCTTTTCACATATGATTTTAAAACATCTTTTGGAATTGCGACTGGCAAGTTAAGTGAAAATGGGGATTGGTATGGGGGTAGAATCTCCTCATTATGAAATACTGAATGTAAAGTGCTCTGATAGATTCTGTTTTCCAAGAATGACAATACAGTATCTTTCATCTCACATGATCTTCAGGAACACTGTTAACACTTCTTCAGCAGGTGGTGTCTGTGGCTTCTTCCCTTACACTGTGAATACCTTTGTGGCTTTCTGAAGCACTAGCTTACAGCAGAAGTGTTGCTATACGACTTCTGTATATACATCCTAAACTGTCACACACTTCAGCCTTTCTTGGGATACTTGTTCTTGGAAGCTTGCCATCATATCCTAAAAATGCTCAAACTAATTAATGTGAAGAGATCACTTGAAGAAGCCATGTATAAGTGCACCAGGCAACAGCCCAGCTGAATCCCAGTCACGCCTGCTTCTACACCCAAATATGAGTAAAGATGCCTTCAGATGATTCCAGCCCACGCTGTCTGTCTAGTAGCCCCATTCTCGAACATTGAAGTTTTCTCAGCTGAGCTACCAGGATACTGTGGTACAGAGATAAGCCAATTCTACTATACCCATTCCGAATTCCTGGCCTACCAAATCAATAAACACAGTAAAACAATGATTTTACAGCACTAATTATTGGTAGTTTGCTATGCACTAGTAATGAGAACTAGTCACTTCCGGCAACATTTGACACATACAAAAAGGAATTAAAATACTGTTACTATTCCAATTATTACTACATTTTAGCATGTGCTGAAAGAAGTATGTATGTGTATATGTTTAACTCGTAATTTGTTATTACTGTTACCATTTTTATATGTTGGCATGTGCTGAAAGAAGTGTGCGTATGTGTGTTTGTGTCTGTGCGTGTGTGTTTACTTTACCATTCTTACATTATATGGCCAGGTACATATTGTTTATCAATTCTCATCTCCCTTTGAAGTGAAAAATAAGGCCTTTGGGAGTTGAGTATGAATATTTAATCTGAGTGTTCTTCCTTTACGGAGAGGAATAGCCGAAACACTGAAAGTCAAAAATTAAAAAACAGAAATCAAGCATAGCACATTAGAGAAAGAAAAAGTTTCTAAATCCAGAAAGAAAAAAGATTCATTTTATTGGCGATGTTTTGTTATTTTGCTACATTTGTTTATGTCTTTTGTAAAGATTTTCCTAATATAAATATGAGCCCAAATGAAGCAGAGAAAAATGTCTACAAATAAACCCTAACTCTTTCCTCCCCTGCCAGGATAGAATACCAATTAGGAAGAATGCTCTTGAATGGCTTTCTCAATCTGTCTGACCTGGGGCTTTTTCAACAGAAACAGATATTTCCTAGAATGTTGATTATTCCAAGTAGATAAATTTATCTTTATTTTCCATCCCCAGCTTAAGAAAACAGAAACTTACTAAAAAACAACTTCTAACTAAAGCTCCATTCCCAAGGAATCTATGATATAATACACAGCCTGACTTTGTATTGAATTGGGAATTCATGTGCTTACCAATTATACAAATTTTTCTATTAATTAATAAACAATAAATTCAACAACAAGCATTCCCTGGAAACCGATGATTTCTGGCATGGAACTAGTGTCTTTCAAATCTTTAATCCCTGGAAAATAATCTACTCTAACGCTGTTATACAGCCTTAAGACAGTGCACAAAACTGCCTAAGGAAAATCACTACTGAAGTACGCAAGGGACCATTTTACCAAACAATATTTGATGTCTGTACTGATAAATAAATAATAGTTGCAGGAAATCCACAGTATAAAAACAGAGAGCTGGATTCAATTTACGCAGGCATAAATGTCACCAATGGAAAAATACGTATTTTGGCTGTATATGGTTTTATTTTCTTCTAAAAGCACTGCCTTAAACCTTTCATGTACATACTGGTTCACCAAATACACTGCAAAGAAACATTTACAATATCATTTTCTCACTTGTTTTCTGTATTGTTGCTAGTACTAAAATAGAAAATATTGCCTTTTTCTGCTTGATAGAATATTACGTGTGCTTTGCTTTTTAAAAAATTATACACGAATAGGGATGTTTAAACTGCAAATTGCAAACACTTTTAGAAGTGAGTTTAAGAAGTTTTTGAAATGTAAGTATTCTTTAAAGTTATCATAAAAATGGTAATTGGTATAGACTTCACATGACATTCTCTAAGCAGAATATATTCTGTTTTAATCCCTATGGTCAGTGAATTGCTTCACACCTTTATCACATCTTGCCTGACTCATTAGCAGTGAGCTCCCTTTATTTCATTATCTGCACTAAAATCAAAACACTGTTTCTAGAAGTGTATCTGCGTATGATTGCCACATCTGGTATCTTTTAATAGTTTTATATTACCTATAGGATTATATGCAGTTAACAGGGTTAAACATACATAATTCAGGTGACTTTTCAGTAAGGTAAGTCTGGAGCTTAATCTGTCTTAAAACTGTCACTTTGATATTTAAATTCTTTATGCTTGATTCTCATGGTGAGCAAAAGGGTAATACAAATGATCTCAGGAAGATTAAATCTTTTGTGTAAGCCACTTAGTGCCTGCCACAATGTTTATTATTGTAGATGCACAGTTCCCAACCATTTTTGGCACCAGGGCCTGGTTTCACGAAAGACAATTTTTCTGTGGGCAGGGGGTGGAGGCAGGTGCTTATAGAGTGGGGAGGTGGTTTTGGAATGAAACTGTTCCACTTCAGATCATCAGGCATTAGATTCTCATAAAGAGTACATAACCAGCCAGGCGCAGTGGCTCACGCCTGTAATCCCAGCACTTTGGGAGACCGAGGCGGGCGGATCATGAGGTCACGAGATTGAGACCATCCTGGCCAACATGGTGAAACCCCATCTCTACTAAAAATACAAAAAAAATTGCTGGGTGTGGTGGCTTACGCCTGTAGTCCCAGCTACCCAGGAGGCTGAGACAGGAGAATTGCTTGAACCTGGGAGGCAGAGGTTGCAGTGAGCCAAGATCATGCCACTGCACTCCAGCCTGGCGCCTGGAAAGAGCAAGACTCCGTCTCAAAATAAAAAAGAAGAGTACATACCCTAGATCCCTCACATACACAGTTCACAATAGGTTTTGTGCTCCTATGATAATCTGATGCTACTGCTGATCGGACAGGAGGCAGAGGTCAGGCAGTAATGCTCCCTGGCCCACTGCTCACGTCCTGATGTGCAGCCTCGTTCCTAACAGGCCATGGATCAGTACTGTAATAGATGACTGAGCTGAAAGACGGGGCTGTTATTACAAGTAGGATTTTATTTTCAATTAATAGAAGTTTATCTACAGAATTACAAAATAACTGATTAATGAAATTGGTCTACTCTGTGCTACGTGGCCTATATGGGGTGGGGGGAACATGTAATAATTTTTACAACCAAAGAATGATATTTTATAAAAAACTGAACAAATTCTGACCTGGAATAGTTTCATGAAGTGTAATGCATTCAAGAGAACTCAAGAGACACCATTCAAAAGAACAGAAACTCTAAAAAACTGAACCATATTATAAAGGTTCTAATGTAGGTTTCTAAAAAAAGCTACTGGAAATAAATTACTCTTTTTAAAGACAAATTCAAGGTGTGAAATGAGGTTGTAATATTTTAAATTAGATTGGTGAACAGCAGCAGCAGAGAAATAGCATGCCTCAGCCTCTCCTGGTTAGAATGAACTAAATTTAGCAACACATGGAAATCCAGAGAGAGCCTAAATCACACCGTGACATTGAGTTTCAACTAACACATTCCTCCTTCAAGGTTCCTTCAGAGGCAGTATATATATCCCTTCTACTTAGGTGTATAGTTTTAATCTTAGGGTATTTATTATAAATATGTGCTATAGATAACATACTAGGACATATTAGAAAAAGATACAGAACTGACAATTTGATTGTGTAAATCTGTATTTCCACTGACCAACAGACATAGCTGACTTTCAACCTAAAAAACCCAACACGCACACACACAGGCACACACACACACAATACACACCCAGGCATATGCACACATTTTGTCAGATGCTGATTCAGCATTTTACTTTCCTAGGTCATAGGTAAGTAAGCTCTTTATGGAAAGTCTCATTTATTGCTTTACTTACCAAAAGATTCTTTTAATTATAATGTTTTCAGAAAGCCCAGATTTTTTTCACACTTAATTTCTTGTCCTTATTTTCATTCCTAAATTTGATATGGATTAGACATAACTTTTAATATAATTTCCATTCTATTTCTGTGAAGGGCAACTCATATATACCTTTAAAACAATTTATCCTAAGTAATCATAAATAATAGAAACATAAAACTTGAACATAAAATGTTGGACACACTATATTAAACTATTATTACTTTTATAGTAATACGAGTAGTATTTAGTGACAATATACTAATTTACATAATAGATAAAAACCAATAATTAACAAATTCCTAAACCTTTACAGTGCACTGTTTTGAAGCACATATCTACCGAGTTTGACAGAGAAAATCAGATATAAAAGTCAGCTGTAAGTCTAATGGCATTAAGAATATTTTTTACAAGGAACCCATAAGCGAATCACTTTCAACTTATGAATGTTTCCTTATCAGTCCCCTGAGGCTTATTTCTAAGAGTTGTAAAGTTCCAGATTAAAGTTTGAAAACTATCTCAGTGGAACAGACAACACAAAGATCCTCAACTAACCTTTGAAATTAGATTCTCATTGAAATACAAAAATAAAAGTATACAACTACAATTGATGTTTTTTTCAATTGATAAGCCTGTATTTTATTCCACAGTCACAGAAAACTCACACCTTTTAAATTCCAGATGTTAATACCACTGTTTATTATTTCTGTGCTTCCTTTGTTCTTTTACTGTGTAATATATATAGTATCCACACTTAATAGTACCATTTTACATGTTTGAACTTCAACGTAACTTGTATCAAATGGTCTTTTTCTGCAGCTCGCATTGTTTATTCAAGTTTTTCAGATGCATCCATATTAGCATATGAAGCTCCTGCTCATTGATGTCACTGCTGTAGAGTAAAAGTGTTCATTGTATATGTATACATCAAATTTATTCATCTAGTATTCTACTCATGAAGATTTAAAGTTTATTTTTAATTTTTCATTATTAAAACCAATAATGCAAGAAATATAGCCATGTGTGTCTTGGACATATTATTATGCAGAGTATTACTGGGTTTTAAAATATGCTTTATTATAGGCTGCCAAATTTCTCTCAAACTGGACTGACTGTCAGCAGCTTCTTAAGTGTCTGCCCATAAAAGAGTGTTGGAAACACATCTTAGGGTAAGCCCCCAAGAATCACCCAAACCTCAGCTTCCCTCCCCTTGTATGTGGGTAAAACCTGCAAGATGTTCCTGACCAATAAAGCATGGCAATATGAATGAGATGTCCATCCCTGCATTAGATGACATATGTCCAACTCAGGTGCAATCAAAATTCCTAGTCAGTTGACTTTAAGTTCATCAAAAGAAACTTATTCTGGGTGAATTCCATCTAGTAGTTGAATTTTTTTAAATAAGGTCTGGGGACAGAGGATTGAAGGACCAAGGAAGATCTCACACTCTCTATCTTCCACCCAATCCCCTGGGGTGTGGGTGTGGGTGTGGGTGTGTCTGTCATTGAAGGAGCAAGCATCAATGAATTCCATAGCTTCAAGGGAATACATTCTGTCAGCAACATGAAGGAGCCCAAAAGTGGCTCTTTTCTCTAGTCAAACTTTCAGATGAGAAAACAGCCCACAGGCACTTTGATTTCAGCCTCGTGAGATGTTGACCAAAGAATTTATCTACACCATGCTCATATTCCTAATCTACAGAAACTGAAATAATAAATAAGGGATGTTCAAAGCTGCAAAACTTGTGGTAATTTGTTAAAATGTGAAGTAATAGAATGGTTTTGAGATGGCACTTTGTTTTAATAATTTCCATATTTCAAATTCTAAAATACTGAACATATTTCTATGTACTTTTTGAAATATCAAATATTTTGTTTAATAAACTGCCTATTTATATTAATTTTTCCATGTTTCTACTGGGATGCTTTCCTTTTTCTTTTTATATGTAAGAGTTATTCATATATAGCTTCTTTGTTTAAAGCATTTTTCAGTTGGTGGTACCAGTTGGTACCTTTGTTTTTAGGATTTTAAATTTTACTTTATTTAAATGTATCAATATATATTTTATAATTTATTATATTATACACTTTTTTTCACACTAAATTCAATTTTACGTATTCCATTAAGAAACATGAAGTCTAGAAAAGATGTGTCCAATGTGAATGAATCTTTGGCCATATGGATAATTGTTAATACTTGACTGGTGAACCTTTATAATTAATACTCAAAGGACAGTAGTTCTCAGCCATAACTAAGGTTTATATTCCAGGCACATATAACAACCTTTTTCATTGTTATGCAAATGGATATTCATGAGTGGACTGAGGAATGGGTGTATGAGGTAAAATTGTTTTCCAATATTAACCTTCGGCAGTTTAAAAATCTACATTGGAACCACAATTTAGGGCTTCTCTTTTGCTTTAATGCCACAATACAACGCTGCTTCACTGGAAACCATGAAGTATTTCAACTTGTTTATGTTCTTGGGTCTAATTGCCACAACCAAATTGTCCATAGTAGATGTCTGTGTTCAAGAATGACTACAGTTTAACCGTAGGACTTTGAAAATCAGTAGTAATACACAGCAAAGAGAAAATGATTATACTTTTACTCATTTTAGGATATGAATTTATTTCTTCTGAGAAAATAAAAATTGGACCTATATACAGAAAAATATGAATATATGCAAAAGCAATGAAAGACTCGTGTAAAAGGGGACAATAACCTCCACATTAGATTATGATCCTGCCTTGTGGAGGAGGAACAAATAAGATTTGTTAAGTGGGGTGGCAGCTTCAAAGGGTTACGCAGTAATTACTGGGCCAGCAGAACGTGGATTATCATTAGGTGGCAGAGGACCGTGAGGGATATTAGGTTGTCACAGTGTCAAATGGCAAGAGATCAAAGAGTAAAGGAAAAAAGAAACATCAGCCAGATCAGCAGGTAATTGACGGAAAGATACAAAGTAAATCATCAAGGCAGTTGATAAAGACTAGCCAGCAAACAGGCTGCAGATATTCTGACCAAACATTCATTGAGTGACAAGTGCATGTCACTGTCATAGGTTCTGGGGAAAGTAAACATGATTAAGCAGTGCCTCAGATCTCAATGATCTCAGTCTATTTGGGAAAACACACAAATATATTCATCTTTATATGAGACAACTTGATAAGTAACAGAATGCTTTGAAAGCATAGAGGTGAAAGTGTGATTCTAACTGGAGCGATTGGAGAAACTTACAAAGAGGACGTGGAATCAAAGTTTGACCTTGGATTATGTGGTGCTCACCAGGAGCAAAAGAGAGAATACGAGAGAAGGCAAATTCCAGGCAGCAGAAATGTCATGATCAGTAATCAAGAAATGATCGAGGCATAGAGTATGGACCGTGGCTGGATGTAGGAAATAGAAACTAAAGTCTAGGCAAAAAGCAGTTTGTACCTGGACAAAAGACCTGAGTATCAAGAAAAGAGGAAAGTAAAAAGGGAGGCAGAGTCAGTTTGAGGCTCCTTTGTCAGTCTCAGTAATGAGATTTGATTTCCCAGTTATATGTGAAAGCTACAAAATGTTATTACTTCATTAGGTATATTTGTTCAGAGTCAGAAACAGACTATATAGGTGAGTCAGAAAGAAGATAAGAAACTTGACTTCAAAAGGTGAAGCAGAGAGCTGAAGTACAGGAGAGCACTGCACTCTATCTTTAGAATGCGCAAGAGTGAGAAAGAGGTAACTAGTGGGTTGTAATAGATACAGAAGCAATGGTATAAAAGAAAAAACTGAGAATGGCAGGAAATACACATTTTCATGGTTTTTGTTTTCATTACCGTTGTTGGAATTCACAAATTGTCTTCCATTCTCTACCCAAACCACTCAAATTGACTACATTATCTTGATGCAACATTTCTTTTGGAAATTTAATTATGAAATGTACATGTTGTTTAATATTTCCTATCTCCCCTTATCTCCTTTTCTGACTAAATGCAAATACCTGAAATGCATAACTGTGCATCTCACAATGGTTTGTGTCAAAGCCAATGATCCCATCTATGTTATAATGTCACTTTATAATACACAACATGGGCAGTTGATTGGACACCATGCCAACTTTGGCCAAAGTTGTACCCAAAGCCCAGAAATAAAAATTTAGGCAGAAAGTTTTCTTCTTAAGAAATAAGAATCAACTTGATGATACCTACTTACTTATTTTTCACTGTCAAAAACAAAACGATAAAAAGAAATACCGATACAAAGGCAATGGATCTGAGCATGGATCCATTTCATTAAGCACTGAAATAAGGGAAAAAGCAGCTCTGTATTTTCATACTTATATGATATACTCTAACAACAATGGGCCAAGTATTTTCCTTGTTAAATGCTGTCCTTGACTAAAAACAAAAAGCGTAATGGTTACTTAAAATAGCTGTCATTTTAGAAATTGTAAAATTTCAGAGCATAGATCACTTACTTAGAAATATTTTAGGTTTCAGATCTATAAAGAAGCATTTTCTTACAAAAATATCTTTCCTTCTTTCTAATTCATTACCTGTCGTATAACGTTAAGTGTTTCTTGGACCAAATTAGAATTCTGATGACAACTGCATACATTCACATATGTCTCCCACTGCTATTTCCTTTGCTTGTGAGCTTGATGCCTAATAAATTGATACAAAGGAAATTATTTCATGAAGGGTAGACAAAACCCAAGATAAGTAGGCAAGTAGAAGAGAATTGTAAATATGGTATTTTACTGTATTTTTCCAAAGATATATGTTTCATTCTCTTTTTGTCTCCTCTTGAAATGGGTAACATGTAACCACTAAGAGACAAGTATTTCAGGGTCCGAATATTCATCTAGAGAAAAATTTTAATTAGATGATTTTTACTGTCAGTTATTTATCAATTTTGGAGTTTCAAAGCACACAGTTACACTATGTTTAGAGGATTACAGTAACAATCTCCTTGGCTTGAGTCTTTTCCCTAGGGTATTAAGTTGCTTATGTATAGCTTCGGGGGTCTTTGGACAACCTGATTTTATGCACAAAGCTGTATGAATATGGGCGTACACCTAGAAAATGTATAGATTTTGTGACATTTTCTTAAGAATAAACAATGATAAATGTTAAGATAATATATTTTTCTGGGAATTGAAAAAGATGCAACGTATGTCCTTCATAAAAACTGCATGCCACATTATATCCCTGGCAATTAGTTGCCATTAATAATCATTTTCTTAGTAGTGATGTGACAGGTCAATTCAGGGAGAATTCAAACTCAGAATGTAAAACCTGAGTGATTTTTACATAGTCTCTGTATTTCCAGTTAGATGGTACATGTGTGTAATAAATTCTAGACCACTGAAATTCTCTGATCACCATACTTGGTATATAAATCATAGAAGTTTATCAAGTTTTTTACTCTTTGTATTTTTAATATTTTATATTCTCTAATGTAGCATCTAATAAGATGTGCAAAGCTATTTCTGCTCAGTTATATGTTCAAAAAAGAAAATACAGGTACAACATAAGATTTTTAAAGTATAAAAATGTATTAAAATATTTGACTTTCAATATAATCTGTATTAGGAAGTTTCTGATATGGTTACAAATAACCAAAGAAATGGTAAACAATGTTTTCAAATATAGTAAACAAAGCTGATCTTTCTTCATTATTTAAACATTTCACTTGTGAAGTATATTGTACATATAGGAAATATATAAAATTATATTAAAAGTTGAAATAAAAATAATAAAATATACTCCCTGTACATGCTCCTCAGTTTATGAAACAGAACATTAGCAGCATATTAGATGCCTGTTTGTCTATCTCTGAGAGCACACCCTTTTTCACTGTTTCTCATTATGTTTTTATGATTCTCTGTATAGTTTTACCACCTATCATCGTTTTGCCTGTTTTGAACTTTATAGTGATGGAATCATACTCTATTTATTCTTCTGTGCTTGCTTCATTTCCTCAGTATTATGCTTTTTGAGATTCATCGACATCGAGGCATAGAACTGAATTCCTTCATTTTCATTGCTGTGACAATTCCATTGTCTGAATACATCATAATTATTCTCTTCTACTGTTGAAGGATATTTAAGCTGCCTGCAAGATTTGTTCTTATGGAAATGCTGTCAAGAACATTCTGATACCTGTGAGGTGATTTGTCACCATTTCCCAAAGAGTATCTTTCATTTATATTACCACCAGCACTTAACCAGATCCACATTATCACCAATACTTGATAATACCTGGCTTCTTATATTTAGTCAACATGAAATATGAAATGATATTGTAATTTTAAATTTTTGCTTCCTTAACTATTAATAAACTTGGGAATCTTATTTTCTTCCCCCTCCCTGAGTTTCATTGAGGTAAAATTGGCAAATACATATACATATAAGGAAATGATTTGATATGTGTATACACAGTGAAATGATGACCACAATCAAATTAATTAACACATTCATCACCACACGTAGTTACCACTGTGTGTGTGTATGTATGTATGTGGTGAGGCACTTAATGTTATCCTCTTATCAAATGTCAAGTAAATCTGCATTCTTAACTGTAATCACTATGCTGTACATTACAGTAGCTGCTAACAATTTCTAAGTGTTCTCTATAACCTAAGTACATTTTTTAGAATTTGTATTTATTTAGTGGGTATAACAACTTCCTAGGTGAGGTATTATGATAATATTATTTTCATATTACAGATTTAAAAAACTGACATAAAGAGTTTAAATTATTTTCCAAGTCACACAGTATAAGCAATGGAGCCAAAATTCAAACTCTTGGAATTCAATAAAGGAACCTCAACCCTTAGCCAATTGTAATTACACTATAGTCTGTTCCCTCCCTTATATATGGACTAAACATTTTATGTTTGCATTTAAAAGTACAGAATTCAAAGAGAAAAGAGGCAAAAGAAAAGAATCAAGAACTCCATCACTTCTCTACACAAAATGTTCACTCTTGTTTTTAACATATGATGCAACTTTACATCCTCATTTAACATTCAATTATTTTGGATATTTATATTTTATCTCAGTCACCTTAATTCCACCACATTAAACATATTATACAGTCACAGAATTTAGTATACCTACTTTTGATTTTTTTTCTATGCTTTCCCTTTGAAATGATTATTTTTAATGACTTTCGACAGAACTCATTTTACATTAGATACTCTAAGGGGTCACAGTAGGAACACTTGTATATAAAGTCAGGAAATGTAGATATGGTCATAGCGGAGGGCTCACATTAAATGCTGGATATTATTTTAAATAATATTATTTTTAATTTATTTTTTATGTGGTGGTTTAAAACGCCAAACCATTTAAATTACACCCCCTTAAGTTTTAGTGAAGTTGTGAAACGTTTTATATTTATTAAACATTTGTAATTGTCTATGTGTGAGTGAGTTTGTGGGAGAACTGCCTCTTTGAATTTTTGAATTTTTTTTACTAATTTTCTTAATAAAATAGTTTATATTAGGTGCTAACCATCTGTGTCTTTCATGTTTTGTAAACATTTCTCTCATTTAGATTTAAAAATTATTAGTCATATTTTTAAATGATGGTCAAAAAAAGTAATAATATTTATATTAAAATTAAATAGTTTAGAATTAACTATAAAACTAACATTTCCAATACACTATTTGTAGAATCTTATTTTTGTATTAATTCTAAACCACATTATTTTAATATAGGAGAGAGTAGAAAATCATTGTAAATACAATAGAGTTGGGCATATACTACAGATTTATGGTGGTATATAAATAAATAAGAATGCTATAAAACAAAATATAGTTTTAAAGTTTTAATTTTATTTGTTATTGACAAGTAATCATTGTGTATATTTATGGAGTACAAAGAAATGTTTTAACCTATATATACATTATAAACAGACTCAGTCAAGCTAATTAACACATCCATCACCTCATCAACTTTTCACTTTTTTGTGGTAACAATGAGTTTGGGCAGTATATGTTCAATTTAAAATATATATATATATATTAACTTAGAAATGGAACACTGACACTGAAAAATTGAAATTATTTGAAAATGTATAACCAATTGTATTTGTTTTATATTATTTTAGATAATAGTGTTGTACAGGTAAGTTTCTGTGTTTTCCTAGTTGTGTTTAAATCATTTAAATAGCAGAGTCTATGTCAAATATTTACCCAAATACAATAACAACAAACATACATATGTACATACAAACACACCCATATAATCAGAGTAGAGCTATCTTAATGGATCATATGAACACCTGAAATGCATCTTCCTTCAATCAATATGCATTCACACAGAATCTACAATAGGCCTAGCATGTTACCACATTCTAGTGATATAAAGGTAAATGAAACACAATATTTGCCCTTGAAAATTAAACAGTCTGATTGGGAATAAATGTTATATATGTATTTTTAATATAGAAAGATAAATACAAATGGAGTTATGTCCAGGCATAGTGAGTGGTAGAAAACAATTGATTCTGTGCTTTAGAAAAGAAGTTTCACAGAAAATAGGGTATCAGAGCAGAATCCTCTAGAAGCAGTAGGGATCAGCCAAGCAAAAAGAATAATATGCTTAAAGACAGAGAAATGTACAACATTCAGGGGTGTTATAAGCCATGTAATGGGACTTAGCAGAGGCTATGGACAAAGGGATGATAGATGATGATGAAAAAAAATGGGGCCAGAAGCCACATCAGGTCTTTAGGACTTAATCTTTTAGGGATGGGTAACTATTTTTAAAATACAAGTGGGAGAATCTCATGGGTGCCATTCATTTTCTAGACGAAATTCTGCTGGCATTTAAGGAAAGACTGGAGGTGGATCTGCTAATCAGAATGCCTTCCATGGATACTAGAAGAGACATATTAAGGGTAGAAGCAAAAGCCTTAGCAGTGGAGATGACGGATGAAGAGGAAAAGGCGATTCCAGAAATATTTCAGAGTTAAAACTGTAAAGAATTGATGACCTATTGGTGAACCAAAATGTGATCAAGATGATCCACGTAAATGTTAATTCCATTCATGGAACTCTGGAGGAGGAAAAGACTTGTGTTAAGATTAAGACAAAATGACTTTAATGAAAATTATGTTGCATGTCTGATATCTGTGAATCCCAGTTTTTGCTTATTTATGCTCAGATCCATTGCCTTTTCTCCTACTACATTTCCTGGGCTCCCTTGCCATCTGGGTTTACCAAACTATCTTGTAGGAATGAAGAGGAGGAAGTAGGAGTGCTCAAGGTATTTCTTTCTCTCTTGCTCTGCCTGCATGTGGATAGTTCTATTTCTGGCAGCTGGATGCATCTCATTTATATTCTAGCTCCTCAACTTACTGCCCATCCCACTGTGGACTAAGCTCCCCCATGACAACTTTAAGATCTGGATTCCTGTTAAAACTTCTCTTTACTGTCACCAACCCTAAAGTAGTAGTGGCTTCCTGCTGTTGCTATTCTCTGACTTCTTTCTTCCACTGTTTTTGTTACCAAATGCCTTAAATGGTGCCTGTATCTTGGCTGAACTTTGGTGGATTCGCTGTAGAATATTCAAGCCATCATTTACAGTGAGAATGAATAAATGCCAGAGTGGTAATCCAGGGTGGAGTTAGAGATCAAATTTAAGGGTCTGGGAGTCATCATGCGCATAGGAGAGAGAACTACTCCAAGTCAGTATGCTGAGTAAAAGGAAGACCAGGAATAGAGTTAAGCTAAAATGAGAGGTAAGGTTGAGGGACAGAGGAATTTGTATGGCTCAGAATAATTTGAAATATACTCAAGAAAAAGTCAAACCTAAAGAGACCACTGAAAATAAAACTTTCATGAGTTAAGGTAGAAAACAAGGCATTTCACCATATAAGCAAAGACACAGAGATGAATACAAAAACACAGATGATAGAAGGGAGATGAGAAGTGATAATAGAGAAAGGTTACTTTCAACACTGAAGAGTCCTGGCTAAGAGAAGTATAGACTTGTTTTTTAAAGACTTAATTTTTTTCAAAGAGCAATTTCAGATTCACAGCAAAACTAAGAGGAAGCCTACAGCGATTGTTCAAATACTCCCTGCCCATATACATGCATAGCCTCCACTCTTTTTAAAATCCCCCACCAGAGTGGCACATTTGTTGTAAATGGTGGGCTTACGATGAGAAATCAGAATCGCCCAAAGTCCATAGTTTACCTTAGGATCTCTCTTGCACATTCTATGGGTTTGGACAAATATATGATGATTTGTATTCATCATTATATAAAATAGTTTCACTGCCTTAAAAATTCCCATTGTTCCACTTATTTATCCCTCCCCCAACCCTTTGCAAACACTAATCTTTTGTACTGTTTCTGTAGTTTTGCCTTGTTTAGAATGCTATATACACTTGGAATCATATAGTATATAGACTTTCACTTAGTAATTTGCA
Organism: Sapajus apella; assembly: GCF_009761245.1. NCBI lineage: Eukaryota > Metazoa > Chordata > Mammalia > Primates > Cebidae > Sapajus > Sapajus apella. Next base: position 22,400,504 of record NW_022436959.1, on the reverse strand, counting down.
TTTAAGTTTCCTCTATGTCTTTTCATGGCTGGATAGCTAATTTCTTTTCAGTACTGAATAGTATTCCATCGTCTGGATGTATCATCATTTATTTATCTTATCACCCTAGAAGGACATTTTAGTGGCTTTCAAGTTTTGGCAATTATTAATAAAACTGCTATAAACATTCATATGCAGATTTTTGTGGCAATAATTCTTCAACTCCTTTTGGTAAATACTAAGGCACTTGGTGAATGGATCATACAGAATAAATATGTCTCATTTTGTTAGAAACTACTCAGATGTTTTTCAAAGTGACTATACCATTTTGCTTCCCACCAGCAATGAGTGAGTTCCAGTTGCTCCACATTCTCATTGGTGTTTGCCATTGTCAGTGTTCCAGACTTTAGCCATTTTAAAAGGTGTGAGTGGTATCTCACTGTTGCTTTAATTTGCATTTCCCTGATTATATATGAGTTAGAGCATCTTTTCATGTGCTCATTTGCCATCTGTATATTTTCTTTGGTTCAGTGTCTGCTAAAGGCTATAGCCCATTTTTAATTGAGTTGTTTTCTTATTGTTGAGTTTTAAGAGTTCTTTGTATTTTGGATAAAAGTCCTTTATGTGGCGTGTGTTTTGCACCACATTTTCTCTCGGTCGCTGCCTTGCGTTATCATTCTCTAAAAAAACTGTCTTTCACAGAAGTTTTTTTTTTTAATTTAATTTTAATGAAATTCAATTTATCATTTTTTTTCATGAACTCTGCCTTTGGTTTTGTATCTATGTCACTGCCATATTCAAGATCATCTAAGAATTCTCCTAACTTCTAAGATTTCTGTACTACTGTATTGTATAGGTAGGTCTATAGTTCATTTCCACTAATTTTTGCAAACAATGTAAGGTCTGTGTCTTCGGGTTTTTTAAGTGTGGATGTTTGCTTGTTTCACATCTTTGTAATGTGGATGTTCATTTGTTGAATGATTATCTTTGCTCCAATGCATTGCCTTTGTCCTTTGTCATACATCAGTTGACTAAATTTATGTGGCTCTTTTCTTAGTTCTCATTCAATTGCATTCATTAATTATATAGCAATCTGTGTACCTATTTTCTTAGCCTAAAGATGTATTGATCTTTCTGTTTCATATATGCTCTCTTGGTTTCCTGTTTTTAGTTTCACTGATTTCTGCCCTTATGTTTTATATTATTATTACTTGCTTACTTTGGATTTCATTTCCTTTTTTTGTTCTAGTTTCCTGAAATTGATACTTTGATTACCTATTTTATGTCTTTCTTCTTTTCTAATAGATGTGCTCAGTGCTATACATTTCCCTCTAAGCACTGCTTTTGATGCATCTCACAAATTTCGATAAACCATGTTTTCATTCTTGTTTAGTTAAAAATAGTTTTAAATTGCTCTTGAGATTTCTTCTTTGACTCGCTCGTTTCTTAGAAGTATGTTTGTTAATCTCCACTATTGTGGGAATATCCAGTTATCTTCCTCTTAGTGATATCCAGTTTAATTCCACTGTGGTTTGAAAGCAGACATTGTATGCTTTCAATTCTTTTAAATTTGGTAATTTATGATTTACCGGCTGAAATGTGTCTGAATTGGTAAATGATCCATGTGAGCTTGAAAAGTATGTGTATTCTGCTGTTGTTGAAATTGTCTATAGATGTCTATCATATTGTTTTTCTTTTTTTGTCATCACAGTCACCACACCAGATCTGTTGTATGCAATAATCTTCAGTATATTTCAATATAACTAGAAGAAAATAATTCATATTTTTCTAGCATAAAGACAAATATTTAAGGTGATGATATATGAATATACTGATTTGTTTTTTATAAATTATATGAATGTATTAATTACATGTACCCCAAATGTACACTATTATGTACTAATAAAAATAATATATGTCTTAAATTCAAAAGAGTATGTGTACATATTTGTCCAGTTTAAAAAGTAAGAAGAAAACATCCACGCCACATATCCTCTCAGAGTTTCCCAAGTAGAAACTCTAGTACCTTTCATGACCTCTGTGTGCCTTACTCTGACAGACATCCCATTCTTCACCCATAGTTGGTTGCTCTTCTGAACTCTATGTAAACATTTTCTTTTTCTCTTAAATTTGTACTTTCTAGGTGTGTGTGGTTTCCCCGAAGAATATATATTTTGCCTATTTTTGAATTAAAAAATAATGTATATACAGTTGATTGATAGTGATGTTGGGCTCAACTATGCCCTTACTGATTATTTTTTGATAGATTTGTCCAGTTCTGATAGGTGACTTTTAAGTCTCCAACTATGAGAGGATTTGTCTATTCACTGCAGTTCTATTAGTTTTGCAGCACATAGTTTCATGCCCTGTCATTAGGTGCATACCTAATTAAGAATTATTATGTGTTCTTGGAGAGTTGACCCCTTTATCATTAAGCAATGCACTTCTTTATTGCCAACAAATTTTCTTGCTTTGAAATAAGTTCTATCTGAAATTAATGTAACTTTTCAGGCTTTCTTTTGATTCTTGTTAGCATGCTGTATATACATTTTTTAGCCATTTATTTTTAATCTCTATGTACCTTTATATTTAAAATGGGTTTCTTATAGACAACTCTCTGGGTCCTGTTTTTTGAACCACACTGACAATCTGTCTTTTAATTATTGCATTAATGTCACTGATATTCAAACTTATTATTTATATTAATTTGTATTTGTTAAAAATTTGATTAGTTGACATTGTTCTTATTTTCTATTTTTATTTTTCACTGTTTTTCTGCCTTTCATGGTATTGAACATTTTATAATTCCAGGTTTTCTCCTTCTTATGATATTATTTATACTTTCCTTTTTACTTTTTACTCTAGAATTTAAAATATACATTGACAAGTAATCCAAGTCCATTTTGGATAGTACCATTTCATAGAGTACATTATAACAAAATAATCATAATTCCTTCCTCCAATCTCTTGTATTATTGCTGTTTTTCATTTCACATATATATATAACCATTCTTAATCATATTTATAGAGAATAAATATAAATAAACATAATTTAATATACTGCTTCTTTTATGATTTGATACAGCTGTCTAAGATCACTTACATATGAAACAATAAACATTTTTATTTTATCTTCTCTTATTCCTTTTCTGAAGGGCTTCTGTTCTATATGTAGATTAGAGTTTCTGACCTACATTGTTTTTCTTTTCTCTTAAGAGTTTCTAATTTACGATTTCTTGCAATTCAGGTCTACTGACAACAAGTGTTTCCAATTTTTATCTGTTTCTGGAAGCCTTAATTTTTCAGGGTACAGAATTCTAAGTTGGTAGGGTTTTATGTTTTGGGGGTTTGGTTAAATAATTTAAATATTTTACTTCACTCTCTTATTGCATACCTGATTGTTGAGGAAAAATCAAATGTAATTCCTATCCATGTTCTTCTATATCTAGTATTTCCCCATCTCCCCCTCTGGCTTCTTCAGGATTGTTTTATTTATCTTTGATTTTCTGTAGTTTGAAAATGATATGTCTAGGTCTAGTTTGTTGCTGTTACTTGACATTTATCCTGCTTCCTGTTTTCTGAGCTTCCTGGATCTGTGGTTTGGTGTCTGACATTAATTTGGGGGAAAGTCTCAGTCATTATGACTTAAAATATTTATTGTATTACGTTCTCTTTATTCTCTTGATATTCCCAGTATGCATATGTTTTATCTTTTGTGGTTGCCCACATACTCTTGGGATATTCTGTTGATTTGGGTTTTGTTTTGTTTTTTTCAGTTTTTGTTCTCATTGCTTTTTGGAAAGTTTTCAAAGTTTCTTGAGCTTAGAAACTTTTTCCTCAGCCATGTCCTGTCTACTAATTATCCTATCTAAGGCATTCTTTATTTTTGTCACAGAATTTTTAATCTCTTATTTTTTTTGTTTTGGTCCATTCTTAGGATTATCATCTCTCTGTTTACAATAGAAAATGTATTGCCCATCTTGTTCTTGCAAGCTATCTACTTTACCCATTAGAGTCCACAGCATATAAATCAAGTTCTTTCAAATGTGCAGTCTGATAATTACAACATCTCCACCATGTTTGGTCCTGATGCTTATTTTGTCCCTTCATATTGTGTTTTTTGCATTTGGTATGCCTTGTAATTTTTTTGATAACTGAACGTGATACACCAGGTAAAAGGAATTGCTATAAACAGGCCTTTAGTAAAGTGGTGGCAAGGGGTGGGGGAAGGAGAAGTATTCTATAGTCCTTTGATTAGGTCTCGGGCTTTTAGTGAGACTAAGGCATATCCTTGAAAGAAAATTTTTTTAGTTTGATCTATATTTAGCTGTCAGCTTTTAATATTTGGTTATCAGAATATAATTCCCATATATAAATGAGCTCACACAGTGAAAATAGACAAACTGATCTAGTTTTATACATCTGAAGTTGTTTCAACTTGGTATGAAGTATCGATGACACCTGATTTTTCAATTATACTTTAATTTATTGAGCTCTTGCTTAGAAAAGTACACAATCCTGACTGTCATTTATTACGCTGTGGAAAAATAAAATTGCCAATAGCTTCATTTCTAAAAAGTAAAATGAGAGTATCTGTCAATGAATTTAACACCCCTTAACAAAATAAGTCCATTCATAGACAGGATGTTCCACATGTACAACCAGCAAAACCACGCAGAGCTCCATACTGAACATACCTAGATATTCAGTAGTCTCAAGAATGAATTTAGTCTCTTTCCACTACTTTTAAAAGCATAGTCCCTATATGAAGTCTGCAAAGAAATGACAATGAGTGCCAAAGATGTGCATTATCAGCATGATTAAATGTCTTCTTATTTTAAAACTCAAGAGTTTTCTCAAATAAAGCAACTTTTATTTCTTCATTTATTCATAGCAAATAATCTTTTTAACTGATAGACGTGGAGAATAGCATGTACTAATTCTTTTTGAGCTATGCTCTTAGGCAACATTTCTGGAAAGTAAACATAGAAAGGATTTCTGAATTACTTTCCAATAATTATCAATAATATTCATGAATATTAAGCCTTAAAATAATGTATAAAGCTATCTCTGATGGAGTTAAATGATTTTTATAGAACAATGGTTCTCAGGAAGAGATAATCTTGCCTCACAGGAGACGTTTGGCAATGTCTGGAGAGTTTTGTCACTACTGTGAATATGAAGGTGGGGGATGCTATAGTCATCTACTAAATAGAGTCTAGGGATTCTGCCATACAGTCAACAAAGCATTATCTGGTCCAAAATGTGAATAGTGCCAAGGTTGATAAACTCTGTTAACAGAGCATTGCAATACATGCTAGTGCTTTTAAGATACTGACCTGCATAAGCCTGGGGGGAATATATGTTTATGATGCTGGTGACTATTTCCTAGGCCATCTAATTAACTGAAAACAGTAGTCCTGATTTTTAATACATTCACATATATTAGTGTTTCCGAAACTATTCATTTATAATTAGACTGTTTTTCTAAAATGTCATACGTTTTGGGTTTCAAGAGCTTTAAGAACTAATTTCCAATTACATGCAAAATATTTTAAAGAAACAATTTTTATTTGTTTACATCTTTTTATAGTAATAAATTCTCAAAATACTGTATTTCCTTTACAAATACAGTACTGATTAAATAACTCCTCACATTTAAAAACTGATTTTGTGTTTCCTGATGTTGGAGAACAACTTTTTTCAAACTCATTTGTGGCATACTCTTTGTGAAAACTAATTATAAAGCTCTAAATAAGTATAAATTATTTAAATAGAAATGTCATTAACCTATATAAATATCCCTAATGCATCATATTTTCCTTTGCTTTTAATAGACTGTAAAGCTAATTTAGGCTTCTGTTTACTCCTTTGAGAATGCTCTTTATAAATATACTAGCAGAGCAGAGAAAATACAGTTCCTTAGCATATTCACACAGGAACAATTAGCATGGATTCCTTAACCTATGTCTAATTCTAACTGAGGTATCTGCCAGAACAATCAAATCAGCTGTCTCAGTCAAACATCATTAGCACTAACTAAGGTAGTATCAATGAAGAATATGGCAGCATTCTTGAGGTGCTCCCTACTGGATTTACAGCTGATTTCAAATTGCACACAAAGTGATGTATGAACAAAACAACTGAGGTTTGAAGTCAGACAGGCCTGGATTGTATCTCAATTTTTAATCCTAATTAATTCCTCTGCATCTCCATTTCATCATCAACTATGTCCATATAACTGGACCTTCTTCTTCTGGCTCTAATGTAACCTAGAACCCTCCTAGGTAGGGGCAGTCATTCACTGACGGTAATGTAAATTTTGTGGAAGCTTTTGTGGAAAAATACAGAAGCAGCAGCCATGGTACACGTTTGACATAGCAAAATGCTCCTTCTATCACTGCCCTCTACACCTGCCTCTCACCACATTTTTCTGGATTCAGACTTCCCAGACCTTCCATGTGGATAAGTAGCTCTAGCTCTGCCCTCATCCCAGTTTCTGCTCACCTTGTTCCGTTTAACTCTCCCCATCATTTCACCTTTAATGAGCAATTGCTCTTTTCAATTTCGCCAATTTTCCACTTTCCATTCTTGCTCTTTAGAAGTGGAAGACAAGGTAAATTTTCCTTCTTAAATATAATGTGGGAAAATGGTACCTAACTCAAAAAGCTGAGGTGAAATTAAAGACAATACTTCAGAATCTAGCACAGACTCTGTTGTGGATTTAAGCACTAAATCAGTGTTAGTAAACTGTTAGCTCTTTGCTTCCTTGCATGGATGCAAATTTTAAATTCCTCGGGGAAGACGTAGACATAAAGCAGCCCCATGAAGACATTTCGAAAAAGAAATTCTCACCACTGTTTGTCTTAGAAGTAAAGACAACATTTTTATCAAATTGTAAGGACAGTCCTTCTAGATGTTATAATCTAAACATTGTCAGAATTCTTCATGACTAAATGTTATCATTTCTACCCTGGCATGGCAATCTCTAAAATAACCAACCCCACAGAGATAGGGAATGGCATCTTGCCAAAGGGAGTATTACATTAAAAAAAAAAAAACTTGTTTCTCATCAAAATGAATAATGAAAAACTAAAAATAGCCTATTGTAGTTCTTGGAAAACAAAATTCAATTTAGATTTTAACCTTACCTTTACTTCACATTGGGGTTTAACTTGGAGACTTCGATATTCTGTCACATTTTGACAGGATTATAGACTAATCTTAAATAAACATAAGATTTAATAAATTTAATAAAATAATTTTTAATACACCTAAGCTTAACTGGATCCATAATTTCTTGTATATTTTAAAGCCAAAACAATGTAAAGGTTTTCTTTAATTTTTTCCTGACACACTGTATTACAACTTTGCAATCAATATATATGCCCCCAATTAACATTTTTTTTGTATTTTTAGAAAAGTGTTTAAACTGTAATGTGCTACCATGCTATTTTTATTAATGCTCATGCTTGAAAGATAAACTGATTCCTATCAAGCAATTACATGTTTTACTTTTAAAATAAAACATAATTAACCATACTGCCAGAGAAGCTTTTCTGAGAGTTTATTCTCACTGAACTATGTGAAAATAGATCATTAATAGAAAAGATATATTATACATAATTAGTATGCTTGGGCACTTCTCTATTCTATACTTAAGTAACTAATATTTTCAACAGTTATATACACAATATATGTTCATATATTTAAATTAATTTTCCTTTATTTTTACATATTTTTACACATATCCAGTCAGTATTGATGGCTTACGACACAGTAATAAACAAACGAGATTACTCACTTATGCTCCTGCTATACCAGAGCCAGTTTATGATTTGGAAGACAATATTAAATAATGTTTTAAATAAGCCATAATTTTTTATGACACTCTACCCTGACTTTTCCAACCTCTCTATTTTTAAATTTTTCTTTATCCAATTTTTTTCTATCAACATGTTAAATGTTGAGACTTAGAGTTGCATTTTGGGTGTCTTGGCTCTACATGCTATTCCCTGAGTGGTCTTATTCACATCTGTGGATTCCATTGCCACTTATATGAAAAACCTTTCTAAACTTATCTGCAGCCCACCATTCTCACCTGACATCCAGGCCCACAGAGCCATGTACTCAGTGGAGATCTTTATCTAAGTAGCCTACAGATGCCTCAGATAAAGTGCCCTCTCCACTCTCCTGTTTCTCCTACTTTGTAGCTTCCTATAATCCGCATTGTATGTGCTCAAACAATAGATACTGAATAAATGAGTAAAATGAAATGAATAAAGACATGAATTCATGAGTCAATTCTTTAGAAAATACCTTTGCCTTCTGCTCAGAAAAATTTCCCAAAAATCTCTGAAAAATTATTTTCCCATTTTCTCTAATTTTGGAAATCCTGACAAAGATTTAAGTACAAATTTTGTGAACATCATATTTTACTTTAAATTAACAAATAACAACTGTATATATTTATGGGGTAAAAAGTGATGTTTTGGTACATATACATATTGTGGAATGATCACATCAGGTTAATTAGCATATCCATCATCTTATATATGTATCATTTCTTTGTAGTGAGAACACTTAAAATCCATTCTTTTAGCAATTTCAAAATATACAATAAGTAGTCACCAGGTTGTGCCAAAGAGCACCAGAACTTATTCCTCCTGTTACCAGAGGCTGGTGGAGGATGAGGAAGTGTGATGGGAAAGGGGAGATGCTGGTCAAAGAGTAAAAAGTCTAATCATTTTGAAAAAAATTGTCTTTAGCTACCATGATCCACCCTACTCCTTTTAACTATCCTCAAAGTCAATCCTGTATAGTTTATCACTTGTTTATGAAACTCTTGCTGTTCTCTGGTTTGGGGATGCTAATATGCCAAGATGTTTGGTATACTACTATCACCTGGAATTTAGACTAACTGAGAAGGATTAGGCTTCTTATTTCTTGTAAACATAAATAACACAATGCTGAGAAAATATTTTAGGAACACACAGCTCACTCAGGTATCAAATCATGAATAAGCATTTAGTGAGCCTTCACTCAGTGCCTAGCACTTTATATGTTACAAAAATATTAACCTATTTAGGATGTGGATAGCTATGTATGAGGAGGTGCGATGATGGATGGCATTATGCAGACATTTGTGGATTATGATTAAAATGAATTTTCCATTTTACCCATTTAGTTTTCATACTTTTATGTTAAATAACCTTTAGAAGTTTGAAATACAAGTATTCTCTGAAGTCTTTTGCTAAAATGTCTATGATATATGACACTTTCCCCTAAATAAAACTATCTTCGAGACGGGAATGGGATCCTCAAGAACATTAACCTCTGCAAGTTCTTTGTGAAGCAAAGGGCAAAGTGGTGATTCACTAGATCTAAAAATAAATATGAATTTTTCAAAGATGAAGAATCAAGCATCATAAGTCATCTCTGGGGTTTAATATAATAAGAACCTGTCATATATTAATCTGTTCATATTTCTCATAACATAAATATGCTACTTATAAATAACACCAATTTCTCCAATGAAGTGTTATTTCTATATAAGGGTTGTAGAATAGGAATAACAAACATACAATATATCTGCTGCCAACAGCAACAATCATACTTAAATGATTAAAACATTTTGTTGATGATTCCAGAGGCAACAGACTCCGGATCTCCACAGAGCATCACAATAGGCAAATACTATCAGTTGACTGATGTTGGCATATATGATAAAAACCATTTGTCAACAACTGCTCTAGAATTGCAGAATTTACAGAAAGTAACTTCACAGCTAAGATTCTGCCTTATATTATAGGCCCTTTCTGTGCCTAACACAGGGCCTGATTTAAGGTAGATACTGGGTAAATTTTGGTTAAATGAATAATGTAATATTTTGGTGAATGTTTATAAAGCACAGTGGCATCATTATACTCACTGCTTAAAGAACCCAAGTTGCTGCAAAAATTCTGAAACTGAAGCTTTCTACACTGACATTAGATACCGTGTGGCCTGTAGGTTTCTTTTCTCTAAGACACTTTCTAGCTTCACTCTTGGCTTCTGGAAAAAGAGACCTGCTTCCTAAAATCCTAAATTTGGTTGTTTATATAATATATACTTACATATTATATTTTATACTTATAACATATTTTATAATATAATTTATATTTATAACAGATATTTATATATTTAATAAAGCTTTAATATATAAAAGCTCTTCCAATTTAAAAATCAGAGCTGACACAAAAGCAGCTAAGAAGTCAACCTTATATTTGATAATACAGAGTAAGAATACAAATGTTTAATGATAATCATAACACATTAAAATGTAATCCCTTACCTCTGATGCCAAAGTGTAAGTTCAAAAAAGTAATCAAAACTGAAAATAATCTACAATAATTGACTTAGGTAATGGGAAATTTAAACTACCCTAAAAGATTGTGTTTTCAAAAACATCCAGGCTAAGAAATAAAATTTTCCTGAATGTCTGTTAAACTTCTCAGGAATAACTTTTTATCTTCAAAAAGTTCTTGACTGGCAATAACTTTCCTGACATAAGGTCAATGAGGCTAGCACCCCTTTCAATTACACTTTTGTGGTATTGCATTGAAATACTCACTTAGTTTAGCCCATTTTTACTTTTTCAAGTATAAAAGACATATAGGCTTTATCATATTTTGTTCTTAATCATGATAATAGCCTGCTTATAGCACCATAACTGAAAATGTCTTGAAACATGTAATGAATTAATTTTCCTAAGTTTGGATCACAGTAAGAGTAAAGATAAAAGGCAGCAAGATAATAAGGCTGCTATAAATTTAGAAATTTACTCAAACATAACAAACTATAGAAATTCAAGAACGTTCGATTTTTATTTTGAACAATGTATCTATGATTTTGTCGGGAAGGATTCAAATCAAAAGAATAAAGAGATATCACCAACCTAATCTCCATTAACTTTTTATCATAGAAGTTTATTTATACATACATATGTATGCACGTTTTTCAATGATATGCACATACACAACAGTTTATAGTTAACTTTGAGTCCACTGTTGCTAGTAAAGTTGCCTTACAGTCCAAAATCATAGATTCACGATTGTTTAAAGTTGAATTAAGTGAAAATTATTTAAAAATCACTCAGTTTCTATAAAGAAATATAAGAATTAGAATTTAGTAATGGCTCTATGTATTACACTGGTAACCTTTTGTAAAGTATTACATAAGTAGTTGGTGTAAAATATGGAATAATAATCTTATTAATCAAAACATCAGAAAGAGAATGCTGTATTACTAAGGAAACACATAATATGCAGTACTAATTTTTAAATATTTTTAATAACAGTAATTTCTCTTTAAATAGAATTCCACCAGGACACCTACGTATGAAACAGAGGTTGAGTTTCTCTAGTTGAGGATGAAGAAGGGATATACTCAGTTATTCAGCAACACCACTGACACACACACAAGCACAAACATTCCCTTGAGAAACTTGTTTTAAAAATGCGTAAAAATTCAGAGCCTGACATTCTCTGATATGCATCAGGTTCTCTGATTGCCTTACTCATTTTTCTTTAATTAGTTGTTATTAAACCACATTTGAACTCAATGAAAATTTAAGCAGACATACACTTACAAGAAAACAATTTTTACAGAGACAATTTAGTTGATAGCTTAACATTGGAAACACCATGGTTTTTCCATATTTTCACAGATTAATCCACTAAGCTTACTGTATAGTTTCCATTCATTTATATTATCAGTAAAACATAATATATGAGAATCCCAATTTTTGTATCCACAAAATCTTATGATATTATAGTGAGGAAAGTTCACTACAGTATTTTACAGCAAAGCATGTAATATCATATAATTCTCCCTTCCTCTCTCTCCCTCTTTCTATGTATAGAAACATAAAACATAAAAACATGTGTGTAGATATACATATAGTTTATACACACACACACACATATACACATATACTCACGCATCTATATGAATAGGACAGTTAATATGTTTCCTCTATGTGAAAAAACAAAGATGTGGGGGAATATTGCTATAAAAGATTAAAGCCATCCAAAATATTGCTTTTTAAAATGTAGATATGATAGTTATAAAGGTCTTATTTTTTACTTGAATGATGCTCAACAGTGTAAGGAGATGATTTCCTTTTATCTCAAGGGTGCCCAATCTGGGTCCCACTGGAAGAAGGAGGATTATCTTGGCCCCACATAAAATACAACTAACACTAATGATAGCTTATGCATAACAACAACAAAATCACAAGAAGATCCCGTAATGTTTTGAGAAAGTTTATAAATTTGTGTTGGGCCACAATCAAAGTAACAATTGGAAAAAAAGGAACAATTGAAAAAAGCATCAAGAGCAACAAAATTCACTGTATCCCAAAATCAATTCTCCTACACAGATTTTTTATTAGATACAATATAACATTTTAGATCACACAGTCCCCTGGATGTAAATGTTCAAGTTGTTTATCCAAAATGAGTAGGAAAAAAAAGCCCAACAGCATTACAGTATCTTCCCTTCCCAAACTTTTTATTTTGTTAGCTTAAAAAACAGAAACAGAAAAAAAAAAAAAAAAAACAAAAAACATTAATATTTTTAAAAAATTCCCAAAGGGCCTTTTATTTTTAAGGTTTTTTTTTTTTTTTTTTTTTTTTTTGATAGGACTTCCTTTATGAACTTTATTCAAAATATTAGCCATTTGACTTAACATTTTGATAGTGCAAAGGATGGACGAACCACATAGCTTTAAAATCCCCTTTGAGAATGCATACAGAACTTTTTAACATACAGTTCATGGACTATACAAATTGTCCTATCTTCAAGAGTACACATTTAAGAACAAATTATCTACCAGTTAAAACATCACCAGGGAAGACAGCAATCTCGGGCACTCAATGCTCTAATTTTAATAACTTAGGTTGAAAATTATTTTTAAAAATCTATAAACATTTAAGGCAAATGAAATCCTCCCTCCTATAATATGAACATATGCTCTACTAGCCTTAGGTCAGAGTTTACCCTCTTTTAAAAAGAATAGCCTACTGGTTACAAGAATTGAAATAAAAATGCATTGTGTTCAATTGTGGTTTTACTTCTGTTAGAAAAATACCCATTGTTTAGGGAGAAGTTTGGTTTTTCATTAAATAGATGTGATGGAGCTGAGATGAATTTTCCTGAAAGCCATGGGGAGCATACCAAAATAATAACAATAAAACAGTTTGATCAATATCATAGTAAGATAAATGATGATGATGAAATGAAGCTGCCTCTATAAACTGCAAACAAATTAAGTTTCATACCTCTATATTTATTTTCTACCTGGCTTTTTCTAACATTCTCATTGACCGCTAAATACTATTTATTTTCTTTCATTCTAAAAGGAAATTCTGCTTCTTCAACCTGCTTATAACTTAAAATCTAGAAATACTTTAATCATTTACTTTTTAGAAGTCATCACGCTTTTTTAAAAATATTAAGCCACATAGGTAATTGAACACTATAATCTGAAATCTACCCATTTGCAACACTGTGAAATAAGAAGGCCTGTGTCAAGTATAATATAATGTATTTGGTTTTCACTTTTGTTTATTTTTTATTGGTAAAAGTAAATAATGCAAAACTGTTAGGACCACTGTTGATCTTGTTGCTCAATAATTATCAATGAAGATCATTCCAAAATTCGTGTGAAGAAGTGTGTACGTGTTGAATACATTGTATATTTGTGTGTGTGTGACATTTTAGTCCCAGTGAACAGATTAGGATTAAAACAAGCTTTTCCATCCCACCCTGGGCCACATGCGGCCAACCCAAGACAGCTTTGATTGTGGCCCAACACAAATTTATAAACTTTCTTAAAACATTATGACATCTTTTGTGATTTTTTGTTGTTGTTATTCATCAGCTAACATTAGTGTTAGTTGTATTTTATGTGGGGCCCAAGATAATTTTTTTTCCAGTGTGGCCCAGATTGAATACCCTTGAGCAAAAAAAGGAATCATCTCCTTACACTGCTGAGCATCATTCAGGTAAAAAATAAGACCTTTATAACTATCAAATCTACATTTTTGTCTTTGAGGTAGGAGGCAGGACTACTCCAGAGGCATGGCTTGAACAACTCATCAAATTGAGGACTAGGTAAAACAAGGCGGAGTGAAAGCAGCTTTCCATAAGACACGCCCACAAGTGTGCCATGTCAACTTATTGCCATGACAACACTAGGGAGCTACCGCCTTTTTCTATGGCAAGGACACAATGACCCAAAAGTTAATGCCCCTTTTATAGAAATTTCTGCATTAATGGCCTCTTAATCTACATGTAATTAAAAAATATATAAATACGACTGCAAAACTGCAGAGCCGCAACTGTCTGACTATGGGGTACCACTGCTCTGCAGAAGCAGTGAGAGGCTGTAGCAAGTCCAGAAACATAACACTGCCTGTTCAATAAAGCTGTTTCCTTTTACCTCTGGCTTGCTGTTGAATTATTTCCTGGGCAAGGCCAAAAATAATAGGGTGCTAAGCCCCACTTTGGAGCATGCCTTTTTAGCATCACCTTGGTTACTGATCAAGCTAGCACTCAACCAACTTTCCTAAACTTCTTAGGTTTTTTAGATTTTATTGCTTATTTACTATCAGTTCTACAATGTAAGTATTATATTGTTGTTTTTATAAGTTGCATGAAATTCAGCTCAGTACAACTTGGTTGCTTTCCTGGACTTGTTAGCTGTATAACTGATGTTGAGATTGAATCACATGATGCTACAGATTGTCAACCAATGACATAGACTCTAAATTCTGTATGTCTCCTTAACTATGCAACATATATTAAAAGTACTTTGTGCCTAGCAAAATTACCATACATTCAGTGCAAATATTTGTATTCAGTTGAATCAAATTATAAATAAAAACTTAACCTATATTTCAAATTACTTTTCTTGTATGTTATTTACTGAACAAAATTAGTAATACCTGCCAAATTCTGTTTACAGAATAGAAAAATTGGACAATGTCTATGATTTCAATATCTTGCACATTTTATGCGCTAAAACTGTTTAGTGATACGAAGAAGCACCAAATAAGTGGAAAATAAGTAAAATAACTCATATGACTACAGATAAGAACTTGTTTCTCATATAACAATGCTGGGATGTCAGGGAATTTTACAATTATACACTACATGTTGTTACTCTTTCAAATCTCAGAGAATTCAGAATTCACATGTGCTTTACCCCCATAATATTATTGCTTAAAGTTGGCCAAATTTTTGGATCATTCTTAATTAAATATCCTTTCAAAAAATATCATTTTGGGTGATCCCTCCAGTATTGCATTTCTATCACCCTGTAAGGTTTGCATATGTAAATGTCTATAACTTAAAACTTTTGTTTTCAAATGTTCTGCAGAAAACCAAGCTTGTGATAAATGCTTGAGGAATATTTATTTACCAAGTTGACTTCAAATTTTAACCTTTTACCAAGAAATAAATAATTCTCCACAATGCTAAGTTCCACAAACAATAGTTCCTTGAAGATTCTGAAAACAAACTGACTTGCTATCAGGAAAAATCACATACAGAAAAATGAAATCAAACTCCCAGATTTGAAAGGCTGATTATCATGTTACAACTTTTTATATCTTTTGCTGATTTTTTATGTATTTGTTCAGGTAAAGAATCTCTATTTGTGACAACAATTCTTAAAGAAGGGCAAAAAAAGACACTTCTAATTCATCTAACTTATGGTGACTTTGGAATTGCCAGAAAATAGAAAGAAAAAAAAAACACAGCATTTTATCTACATACACAAAGAGAGCCTGTCAACAAAAATTTCTTTATGTATTACCCTTGCACATGTAAATCTATAAACCAAGTTGACAAGAAAATAGTCATGGCAATAATAATTCACAAGTTAACAATAGTTTTTACATCTACCTTTTGATTTTATCTGCATTCAAAAATGGAAATGTAGGGTGCAATTTTTACTGACTGCTTTATCTTTCTCTTACAATTGCTCTTTTTCTGCATCATAGCTTTAAAAGATTGTCAGCAACCAGAGCAGTCACGTGGCTATCCATTTCACCGTGTAATTCCAATACAGGTGAAGAGTCACTTCTAAACTATAATTTTATTGGGTATTAAAAAATCAAAAAGTTAAATATTTATTATTTATATCATGTGATTTATTAAAACATCTCACAAACTAATTTTGCTGTCCTTATATTGAATCCATGACAAGTCTTGTGTATGTTTTAGCATATGGGCTGTAAGTTATAGTATCTGCTGGCCATTCTACTTCACATAAAAAGTCATCAATATCTATTTAAATATCACTACCAAAATAAATTGTATAGCTCCATGAATTGTTATGTTTTGGTGCTCAAAAACACATGCTTCTATGTTATGCTAAATTAAATACTCATGGTCTCGTTACTAGACGGAGTGAAACGTCGTAGATATCCTTGATATATTTGTTTTAGCAAAGAACTAACGTCTATCAAGACAATGATTCACAGATCAAGGTAAAGTAGCTCTTCTCAAATAATGACAACTGAAAATAATCTGTTTTAGTGTATTTCAAACTATTCATGACCTGAGGTATAGAGTATTCTGTTTAGATTCCTGATTTGTCTATGTTAGCCCAGTCTATTCAATAAAATTATTTAATACCGTAAGCTTCCAAGCTTTGCATTCAGTAAATGAATGTTATAATTCAGGGTCAGTTGTATCACTTGAAAGATTGTTTCTGTCACTTCAGATGTGTTTTTTCTCTAAATATAAAACACTTTTCTTTCAAGTTATTTGGCTATTTCATACATTATCTTATCAGGCTTTCTTAAATTAAAACTTGCTTTCTATGTATATATTTATACCTTTAGAAGGTACTAATCTGAGTGGCAAAAACGTTTTTAAAATATCTGAAATGACCTAAGGCTGTGACGACCTAAGTATCTCCCTCTGATCCTAAATATTTCTGTTCGTACCCAAACTGGTAAAACCCCTTTCTTCCACCCAACAAAAACATTCATAGTAACAGTCCTTTTAGTTGGGAAGAATAATCAACAAGTCATTCATTCTTCTCCATGGTAAATTACCTCAATGCTGAAAGAATCTTGCCTCATAAGACTTTTGTATGACAAGTTAAAATTCTCTTAAAGTGAAATAATCCAAAAGCTGTTCAAAATTACTCGTAAATGACAAATGTATGTCTGATTCTTGTTTTCTATCATAATAAAAACTCTAGTTTTAAGAAATTATATTTAATTTCTAGTTAACCATGCCCAGCAAACTCAAATCTTCCTATTACTTAGCGTTTCTCAGCCTCACAAGATGTCAATTTGATTTCTATTTTAAAAATTATATCCCTAAGAATCCTTATGAGAATTCATAATTGGGGAGAAATAATTTTAGTTGAAGTATCAAAGCGGCAATTTCAGGGAAGCGATATTTAAAAGGAAGTAGCAGACTATGGAAATGGTGGATCCAGCCAGAGGGAGTATGACATGAAAAGGCAGGTTCTAAGGTAAGAAACAGCTGCATTCTTTCAAAATAAAATAAAAGTTGGATATTGATTCTAGATGAGGCGAAGGATTGCATGAGTTACTCAAGGTCAAGCTGAAGCAATAGCATAGTTGAACTGCAAGGAACTTAGAGATGGAAGAGGTTTGGGTTGCATGCTCACGCTATAAGAAGCCCCCCAAAAGGCTTTGAGCATGGAAGTTGAAATATAATAATGTCTAATAATTTATAATGATTCATAGCTATAATTATGAAATTAATGCTCTTTTTAACAAAATGCTGAATTATCAAACTAACGACGTCTCTAGGTGCCTCATACCAAGCTTATCACTTTAATTTAATCACCATTAAAAGAGTATAGATTTATATTTGCTTATACAACTACATAATATATAGGGAATAATGTTTTGCTATGAATTCAACCGTATTCCTGTTGATGTTTATTTGCTCTTGTTTCCAGTTTTATGTTACAGTAAACAATGCTGCAATAAAAATTCCTGGTCATATGTCTTTCAGCTATCTATTTTATTAAATAAATAGCAATGAGGCTGTTAGGCCAAAAATTATAGCAAATTTGAATTTTAATAAGTTATGGAAAAATATATTTCAAATATTTTACAGTAATTTACAGTTACTGGCAATTTACAAGAAACCATTTCCTTATTCCATTGCCAGTACTAGAAGTTACCAACTGTTTTAAAATTTTGCCAATCTGATGAGAGCACTTTGACTTAAACTGTTATTGTTGGTACTATGATCATCATTTCAGTTCTATGACTGTTATAGATATTGAGCATCTTTTCACATACTTGGCCATTAGAGTCACTTCTATAAATTCATTGCTCTTATTTTGTTGAATTATTTCTAGTTCTGTCACCTTTTTGGAACCGTTTTTAGTACATCCTTGAACGCTAGAATAATTAACCCTTTGCCTATTATGACAACAAGTATTTTCTCCCAAAAAGCGACTTACTTTTGATTTTTATTAAGATAACTTTTGTAAGATATTTTAAATTTCTATATAACAAAATTACCAAAAGAACATTCTTGTCATTTTCTTAAGAGAAAATTGGGAATTAAGAGTGTATGCAGAACATTTAAGTCATAAACATTTATCAGCATTTGGAAATAGGCAAAAAGATCACTAAATATTATTTCCACAGAATGCTGGTTGTTGCGTGCCAAGAATACCGTGGTGGCGATTTCTGATTTTGCAGGTTGTGTATCTTTCTTCAACTCAGAATTACTATTGACCTAGATATGTTGAACTCTTTGAAAGCCATGTTTAACCTGTAGATGATTGAGTGAAATGCTAATGATTCTTCTCTCAGAAAAATTTAAATAATTCTTGTCCAAAAGAAGTGCAAATGACTTTTATACCATAACCCAAAGGTTAGTATACATCGCCTTGTACACCATTAACCACTCTAGTAACTTTTGGCAAATTTATTTCTGCATTCCTTTAACTTCAGCTCTATAAATCTCACATCTCTTAATTCTTTTGAGTCATTTCTGCTACTTTACTAGTTCCTTTATTAATTAATGAGCCAAATAATGTATTTGAAATAAGCTCATTTTGTATTTCTATGTAAGTTATATTTTTACCTTTAAAAAAATTCTACTTCAACAGAAGATTCCTAGGCAAGAGATTTTCATGGTCTCAAAACAAGTAATAGAAGGAAATTTTGGAATTAAAAAATGAGAAAGTGGGAGAAGCAGTGGCTCAGGTCAATTCTCCTGGCACTTGAGGAGGCAAGGCTATGCATCAGAGGCCAGCCTGGGCAGCATAGACAGCTCTCATCCACTGAAAAAAAATGAAAAAGTAAGTAAAAATGTGTTTGGGAGTCTGAGGGGTAAAGACAAATTGAGGATGAAAGAGAGAGACAGAGAAAGAGAGAGGAAGGAAGGAAGGAAAGACAGAGGGAGGGAGGGAGGGAAGGAAGGAAAGACAGAGGGAGGGAGGGAGGGAAGGAATGAAGGGAGAGAGGGAGGGAGGGAGGGAGGGAGGGAAGGAAGGAAGGAAGGAAGGAAGGAAGGAAGGAAGGAAGGAAGGAAGGAAGGAAGGAGAGAGTGAGAATGAATACCTGATGGATGTAGTCCACAAAAGGGCAGTGTTTGACAGTCAGCATTATATCGTAGTCTCAGATTTCACACAAGGACCTTATCTTCTTTGCTCACAACAGCAAAAGGAGGAGAGAGTAGGGATGAGGTACGTTTATAGATTAGCAGGTAGCATTAATTTTTTTGTTTTAATGTTTAAATTTCTACCTTCTTTTTCTTATTTAAGTAAATTTATGGAGTATAAGTGCAATTTTGTTACATATATAGATTGTGTAGTGGTCAACTTAGGGCTTTTAGTTATCAATCACTGGAACAACATGCATTGACCCAGTCATAATTCATCATCCTTCATCCGCTTCCCATCCCTCCTCCACACTGAGTCTCCACTGTCAATCATTCCACTGCCTACATCCATGTGTACAGCTGTTAGCGCCCACTTAGGAGTGAGAGTATGCAATATTTTTCTTTTCATGTACTCAAGATAATGACCTTCAGTTCCATCTATGTTGCTGCAAGATGCATGATTTCATTCTTTTTTAAGGCCAAATAGTACTACATTGTGTATATATACCACATTTTCTTTGTCTTATCATCTGCTGATGGACACTTAGGTTGACATCTTTGCTATTATAAATAGTGCTACAATAAACACAGAAGTGCAGGTATCTTTTGATATGTCATTCATTTTCTATCTCTATATGAAATATGGAATATGGCTATTTGAGAGTTGGGTGAAAGGTAATGAAGATTTAAGAAGAAAAGCTGTGTCATTTTTGATGACACAAAAGCATGCTTCCCAGAAAAAATATAACATTATTACAGTGGAGTACTTGGTTGTAATCATGAATGTATAAAAGCATTTTCTGGGATATATTTTCTCCTCCTCCTTTCTTGTCTTTGCCTAACTTAGATTTGTAATTTAGTTATAAATTTTACATATATATACACACACACATATATGTATACACATATACGTCTATATATTTGTTTGCAACATTTTAAGGGCCTATCTTCCCCTAAAGTATGAAGCCTCAATAAAATGAGGAAGCAAACCATTTTGCTCCCCTTTGTGACAGATCACAGAGCTAATGTTTGATTAAATGAGTATGGCTGAATGTCCGTGAACTGCAAACAGATAAACTATAACACGAAATATGTCGATTTATAATATAGTGAATGAATTCAAATTTTCTAGCTTCTTTACATAAATATTAAAATGGGAGAATACACACGTATATACACAGAGTTAGAGATGAAGCTAGAGATACACAGATGACAGAGATAGAGATAGAGATGATGGAGCTAGTTATATGGAGATTGAGACAGCCACAAGCTATTTTCTTGGAGTCTACATTCGAAGCCATGTGGTTATATTCTGACTATTCATGCTTTTGAACAAATTCAAGAGCCCCTTTTTCAGATCCCCTTACGAAAAAAAAAGACCTGAACCTAAAGGCTTAATTGGCATTTTGCACACGTAAATGGATTCAGGAGCTCTGCAAATAATACCTAATTATGTACCACATCTAATTAAGGTCATAACAAATGCTGCAGTGAATAAAGCAGATATAAATTTATATTTTTTTCACTTTCAGCCATGTTCTAAACCCAATTATACTCAACAAACAAGCGAATCAGTAGAATAAGACTACCAATTCATAAATAGATGCTTCCAACACCATTCTGTCACCTATTGCAAGGACAGTCAACTTTGTATTACTGTCATAATAGAAAACAAGTAAACCAAAAGGATAAACATCTCTGAATCTCAAAGTGTCTTTCTAGGCCTGGGGTCAATTCACTTTTTCTTAAAGTACTGGAAAGAAAATATTTTAGAATTTGTGGGCCAATAGGTCTATGTTGCAACTAGTGACCTCTGTCGCAGCAGTGCAAAAGCAGCCCTAAAAAATATGTCAACAAAAGAATTCAACCACGTTCCAATAAGACTTTATTTAGAAATATAATCAGATCCCTGTTCTAGGTAACCCTGGGAGAATTATTAATATAATTATTTATTTATGTTATACTGTATTTATTATTGAAACTGAACCATTTAACTATCCATATTCCCCCAGTATTACAGGGGGAAAAAAATCTATCCTTAAGTGATTGTGGGTTTCAGTTCATTCTTATGTCTAGGCAGCCTTTAGTTATAAATAAAACGGATAGAAAGCCATGTCAGATTGACCTTGTCCCTTACCTTAGAAAGTTTTCACACAGCTTTTTAATATATCTGTACTTCTCCTGCTCTGCTTCCCAAACGTGGAGATAAATATGCTCCCTGACAGCCTGACTTTTTCTGAGGCAGCACTCAATTTATCACTCTGTTCCTTGAGCACATTTTCCAAATCCTGACAAAAACGTCCCTGAAACCTTCAGAGAGGAAAAATAAACCTTCATCTAAGGCTCTGTAAATTACCACCAAGTATAGCCATGAATAAAATAAGAATCAATCCTGATTCATGTTTTAGAACATCCTATAAAATGGCAACTCATGCTCCAAAGGCCGTTATCAGAACTTAGACCAGATGAAATTAGGTAGGAAACAGAAAAGATACTAAATATGCTCTTTCATGCCACTTTTTGTTAAAAAGTCAATGATTAGAGATGTCTGAGTGAAACAGTATTAACCTTGTGATTTCTCCTAAGCCTGCTTTCTTTAAATTACATAAAACTCAGTGAAAATAAAAAACAACGGAGTTAGAAAGCAAAAGCACACCCATGACTGAAAGAGGGACTTAGCTGAAATGCACTTAGACTTCCTGAGAGCAGAGAAAAAAATACATTAGCCATGATTGGTTTAGAAGATTGCTGACTTGAAAGCTCCTATTTTTAAGAAAGATCCAAGCGAGGTAACTTGATGTTCCTTGAATGATGAGCAGAGCCAAAAGCAGTCTGTGTAGGAAGGAAAGGAGAGAATATCTACATGCAACTGAAGGAATTGCTAACACTGCAATCACTTATTCACAAATATTATTATAACTATGGGCACTACACAAATAAATTTCCTGTACTTAAGGACAACCATGTAGTAGAAGATCTCAGAAAGCTACAGACATACATGGGGCTAATAAAATTAACATCAAAATACAGACAAAGGTGAAATACTGAACCTGGAGTTTTGGATGAAGAAAGGGTTGGGAGAGAAAGCAATGTTTCTTGGAGAGAGTGAGAACAGAGCTGCTCCTGGAAAGATGGAAGAAATTTGACGGGAAGAAACTGTTGTGAGGAAGGTCAACGGCTATGAGAGAGGAAGAATGCAAGGGGTGTAAAGTGGCACATAGACAGAAAATAAAAGGTATGCTTCATTAAGTGTTTAAATGTGCCTACATACATGGATGGGGTGCAGTTAATAATTATTCTATTGTTAATAATAATAGGAGCTGCATCAGTTAATGCTAACTTTGTACCATGGACGGTGCTAAGAGAATTGCATGGATTTAGGCCTTAAAACAGCCATTTAAATGAGTTGCTATTACTAATCCCATTTGAAAAACTCAACACCATGATTAAATGACTTAATCAAAATCACACAAATGCTAAAGTCAGGATTTAAACCAAGCAGTTCTTAATCACTGTGCTAAACAATTGTAGCAAGCTAAGTGAAATCCACAATTTTTTTTTTTTTTTTTTTTTTTTTTAGCTTGAGTGCCAGGCCAAGGTGAATCTATGGCTGACTTAGAAAAAAATAAAGAAAGATCTACTGAATTATTTTGAGCAAGAATATGGGAAAATCAACACCCTATACAAGAAAATTGATAGTAAGGAGGATAGAATACAAGTATTATGCAAAAGAATGGATTAAAAATGAAGAGACAATATGGCAAGTTAAGAACACAGTCAGGGAAAATGTCAGAGTTTGTAATTGTCTAGCAGGGACAGAAATTGAAAGAAAAGGACAAATGTGAGAGGCAACAGAGACAGAACAGATTAAAAGACAAAATTTGAATTAGTCAATATGGAAGCCAGGAGGTTACTAGAAAGAGGTCCCATTTCAAGCTGACCGAGTTCCAAACACGGGAAAATGTGTTTGGAAAGAAGCAGATAAACTCAGTTCTGATGTATTATCAAGAGGAGAGCAAGATTCGTAGACAGAAAAATCTAGTAGGCAGACGGGGACGGCTCAAAAGTCCTTCAAATTCAACATGTTTAAACTGAATTCATAAGACTCACAAAAATAACAGCAAACCAGAGACTCCTGCTCTACCTCTGTCTCAGTTGGTACAGGCACTGGCTCCCCTGTTGCAAATACCAGAAGGCTAAAGGTCATTTCTCAACTTTTCTACCTCACTTCCTCATATACTCATTTCAGACTGTCACAAGTCCTGTTAATTTCGCTTCATAAATATCACTAAAATTTCTGTTTCTCACCGTTTACATCATTACTGCGGTAATCCAAGCTAAAATAATCACTCACCTTTATTACTACAATGGCTGGCTGGCTACCACCTTCCATCTGGCCGACCTGCAGTTTATCCAGCACATTACCGCTAGAGTAATCCCATCAAAACGTAAATTATCTTGTCCACATATCCCCACCTCCCTTAAATCCTCAATTATTTCCAATGCTCTAAGGTTAAAGATAAAACAGCCTTGCACCATCTGACTCCTGCTTAATCTCCTGTCATCCCCACTCCAGCCAAAATGGACTTCTAGCTCTTAAGTCTGCCCTGCAATGAAGTGTTTTTACATGCTTTTTTGCATTCTCTTTATTATCTAGTTAATACCGGCTCATCTGTCAGACCTCAGTTTATAATTATTTCTTCAAAAAGCCTTTCAAATCCTCTTGACTATCTCAAATAATACTGTTATATTTAGAACATTTCTGGTGTGATTTCCTATTTATTTGTGTGGTTATTTTATATATTTTTTCTCCATTTCAACACCAACACATCACACTTTTACCTGCTTTAATCAGGCTTTTGCTCCTCCACACCACTTAAAGTCCCATTTGCAAGGCCAGCAAAGATCCGTCTTTCCCCATACTGTGGTTGATCCCCAATCATCTTATGATTTTCTCAGTAGCAACTGACACAGTTCTTTCTTCTTGAAACATTTCCTTTCTTGGCACCAGGGTCAGTGCGTTCTCTTGGCTTTCTCTTCCTGTTCTTTCTTAATTACTTTGCAGATTTCTCAACCTTTTCTCTATTGCACAAAGTTGGTTTACTCTAAAGCTTAGCATTGGACCTTCTCTGTGTACACTCAGTCCCTGGGTGTTCTTTTCTGGTTACAGGTCCACACACAAATCCCAGATTTTTGTCTCCAACAATTCACCTTAATTTCAGCCTCATATATCCACTGTCTACTTAACATCATCAGCTGGAGATCTTACACAGTATGTCAATAGAAGAAGGAACACATTTTAAAAATAAATCTAAAACAGCACATTATTTAAAATAGCACTCACTCTCCATCACTCATGTTCCTCTTGCCCTGACTTATTTTCTTCATGACATATATATTTAATTGTATTACATATTTAATTTTGACTCTCTAGCTCCTCCAAGAAAATGTACATTTCAAAATATGCTACTTTAAAAGGGCATTTCCAATGTCTAAAACAGAACCTGGCATCAAGTAGCTGCTGAAAATATATTTGTGAAAATAGATCATAGATAATATCAATCACTGTCACTACACTGAAAACTCAATGGAGACAGAAGCCTCTTCCGTGTTTGATTACCATTGTTTTCCCAGTGCCTGTTGAATGGCAGTTATTAAATGCTTTTTGATGGCTTGAATAAGTAGAAGTAACATCAGGGTAGTGCAATCTTACCAATGACAAAGGAGGACAGAGTTACAACAAGGAGTGAAGCTATTAAAATCAGGAAATGTGAGGATGACAAGAACTGCTACAAGGAAAATGTATTTAATAATTAGGAAATTATTAAATCATTTTAAGGCCAATTTAAGTATGGTGCATACTGATAGCAGATGGTAATTGGCTAAGGAAGTAGTGGGAGGCACAGAGACAGAGGCTCCAAAGGTAGGCATGATATGGTACATACCATTCTAAACACATGGGTTTCTTTCATTCCATACACCAGTGTTGAAATTTCCTGCACAAACACAGCCATACCCCTCTTTCCCATAGTTAAAAAGTCCCCTTCCTTACTGGGCATCTTAAGTCCTGAAGGATTGTCCCTCTTCATCTTCCTATTTGTGTGAATAAGGAGCTATACATCTGAAAGTTGTGAGGACTGATAATTGCTTAGACTACATTATATTTTATTTTGCATTTCAGGCTTTATAGCAAAAATATAAATGATACCCCCTTATTTGTTAGTATAAGGAAAATAAAATAAAAAGTCACCGACAGATTTAAAAGCAAAGTGAAACTGGAATACAAATAAAAGACTGAGCAATCTAAAAGAGAATATTTGTTAATTCCTCAATATTTCCCTTGGTTCCATCCCTTCATTTTCTTCTTTGTATAAAGAAGTTTTTATATATCTGAAAATTGTCAGGGTAGAACACTGTTGTGAAATTAAGTTTCAAAGTTGGCTAAATGTAGGTAGTGTTTGAAGCTTCTTATTTAAATATTGAAACTGGGAAGTATAAGTACATAAAGATTCAGTGAGCATAATATTTCCTGGACTGTCATAATTTTTAAGTTTAATGATTCTGAAAACACTTAGACTATATAGCTTGCATCTGGGTGTGTGACTCTGGGTGAAAGAGTAACATCAGGGATTGCAGCAGCCAGGAAATGTTAATTACATTATTAAAAAAGCAGTTATAAGTGTATGAGCCAGTCCACTAAAGACTCTAAGCTGGTCAGAACAAAAGGGCTGTTCGGGTTCTAGCATTGGCAAGAATGAGGACCATGACTCAGCAATGCTTAGCATTCAGTCTGATTTACTATCATACCAGCAAATTATCCTTGTGAAGAATAAACACAAGATTAAGAATGCAAGTGAATAGAGGCTTCCTGAGGCTTTGTTTTATTCCACACAAGGGCATATGCAAAGTTCAGTTCCATCAGCATTCCATGCAGAGGGAGGAATCCTCTCAGTCAGCAAAGCGCAGAAAATGGGAATTTGATCTCATAATCATCTGAATAGGAGGTAGTGTCAGGACCAAAGGGCTAGCCCCTTTCATTTTGGGGAGCTTCTTGTTGCATTTCAGATAAACACTTCTGCATTTTATGTTTTAGTGCTTTTTTAGACCATCTAAACTTCCAGTGCAGTAGGCCTGGCTATGGCCCACCAAAAAGCCCGCTTGAATGGAAATGGGAGATGGGAGAGGAAGCTCATCTCACAAATCACTGCTTGGTTTAGGAAACTGAAGCTGCGTATCCAGCTGGCAAAGAACAAATAATCCTTGGGTAGGAACAGACCACCAAAATTTTGCTCATTGTATAAGAAAAAATAAGTTTCATAGGGATCAATTAATAGTTTATACTCAAACTCTATGCAATCTAAACTAGAAATGGAAAGGAACAGTCCTAAAATAAATACACAAAATTCCACTCTAAACTAACGAAAACAAAAAGTGTGGAATTGGTGGAATCTGAACAACATACGATAGAGATAACTTTGGCTTGAAAGAAGTAGACATAATTTCTAACTCAGACCTATTAAGGAAGTATTTCTGCAAAGTCAAAATACGTTTTTCAATTTTTTTTTCTGTTTGACCTGGGATAAATATAATATGGAAATACATCAACCCCTTTGGGTGATGTCTAAAATAAATGAAAAAGAGGAAAAGTAAAGCATGTATGCATTAAAAAATGCATCAACTTGTCAGAATTTGACTAATCATAAAATCTAATGATATTCCTCAGCCTGAGAGTCTTTTCATTCCGTACAGTTTCCATTATCTTGCAAAGTTATATCATTAAAACTCCCACAGTTTCAATTAATAAGGGCACATACTATATTGTGTTCCAGATAAAATGACTGAGTATACATTTTTAGGTCACAGCTAACCCTATTTATATGGCTTGTGTAAAATTACATGGGAAAGAAATACCAAATATTTAAAAGTTATTCCAGGAACAATATCATTTTATGATTTCT
The DNA here is from genome assembly GCF_009761245.1 of Sapajus apella. Classification (NCBI taxonomy): domain Eukaryota; kingdom Metazoa; phylum Chordata; class Mammalia; order Primates; family Cebidae; genus Sapajus; species Sapajus apella. Next base: position 22,372,908 of record NW_022436959.1, on the reverse strand, counting down.
GAAGCTAAATATCATGATTTTTGATACATGAGAAACGCAAACTTGCAAAATAGACTAGTATACTACTATGAATAAATCCAATTTGAAGCTACAGTTTGACATAAATCATGCTTTGTCCCTAAAAAGCCTTCATTTATCACATTGGTTAATATTTGTTTCCATGGAGAGAATGACGTGGGAATAGTGTTGTAAGAAACTACGTCCTAGCACAAGTGACCACCCACTCCCAAATTGAACCTGGAAATCATGACAAAAATCCTTAATAAGCGTTTTTTCACACTTCATATAGTAAATATTGGATGTGTCTGAGAAAAATATTTTCTTTCCATTACTATGAGCATATTATAATTTACGTGAGACTCTGAGAAAGTGACATGGCACCGGGGAAAATACACTAGCTAATCGTCTATTCTCCCCACATGTGAGACCTCTTAGCCTTCTGTTTACTTCCAGTAAGACCTCGAAAACTCCATGCTTGTTCTTGTCAGATACTGAAAATAACCTTCATCCCTCCTCTTTATATCCAGGTTTGCAATCTGAATACCAACGATCAATTCAAAGAATGCCACAAATAAAATAAATGCCTAAATCCAACTTGAGCTTCTGAGATTGGATAAAGAAAGCTCCAATGGCTACACTTAGGCAAATTAAAAATAATTTCATACTCTCAAGATAGAATAGCATTATTGAATATTATCTCCAGAATGAGAAAATATTGGTATTACTGTTAAGTATGAAAGAGGGGAAAATATGCTAATATACAGGTAATTGTTCAGCGTCAGTACAAACCATACTGATAAATGGACCAAAAGGGGGTACAAGCACTCCCTCCTTATCCACAGAGAAATTCCAAAGCACCAAGTAGATACCCGAAACCGCTAACAGTACCAAACTCCATATATACCATAATATACTGCATTTCAGAGAATGAAGATGTCACTTCTTCAAAAATGTATAAAAAACAGTAAAAACACTGTTGACCCAGAGAGATGCTTTATAAGATAATGCACTATCCCTGATCAAGAAAGGGGCATTATCACAGTTCATCTATTTAATGCTACTTTTTAGGTACCTGTTTTATGCCAAGCAATGCTCAAACCACTGGGAAAAAACAAAGAACCAGAGACACAATAGGAAGGCAAGTAAAATGGAAAAGTAGCACTGAAAGAATGAATACTTTAAGCAGCTTAATGCCAAAGGAACATTAGATTGGAAGAGAGCAAAGTGGCAGTAGGTATTGTTGAAGAGATAAAGCGGGACCATGTCATAAAGTTTTGCCTCAAAGCAAGGGATATAGAGAAGGTGATGGGTGGAGAGAAGCAGGGTTAAAGTCGTTGTGGATATTAATAATTTTTTAATTAAAATTCAAATTTAATTCAAATGTCTAAATGTCAGTACCCAAAATAAAAATAAATGACACAAAGAGGAAGTCAAAATACTTGTGTCTCTTTTCATTAAAAAACATGGAAGCACATGGGTGGTTTGGCTTTATAAGAAAGCTGCTGTGGACAGTGAAAAGAAAAAGAAAACATGGACATTTAGAAGAATTCCCAGGGTCAGACTAAGATGAGAGATCATAGACTTATTATCACACCAATTTTCATAGTTTCGTGATTTTCAATAGCATTCAATACCCCAAGTGAAAATGCAAATCCTGATTGCTCAATTGAGAAAGAATAAGGATTTTGCCAGATAGAAAAAGGAAGGAAAAGAGTACTGCAAGGAAATAAAGAATTGTGCAAGAGAGCTCTTTATGTTGTATACTAGATCTTGTCTGAACAGTAAGGGGAGGGAAAATGAGAATAGAGTCATGGAAAAAAATGAGGTGGGTCAAGCTACTGGATATCAGCAGCAGGAAGAGAGAGCAATGTGATTATTTTATTGTATCTCATGATTTCAGAGATAACATCAAGATCCAGAATGGAAGCATTGCCCAGTGGATACTATGGAAGGAAGTGGAATGTTAATGAAGGTAAGGTGATTAAGGGATTTCTGCCAAGGGTAGTTGACTTACCTTATCTATGTACTTTAACCAATCCTAAGGGATGACAAGACATATAGATAAAGAAACAGTGCCATAGAGACTTCTAAATCAGGAGTAATAAGGAAGATAATAGATGACACTGACGAGTACATGGCAGTAATGTAAGTCAAGGCAAACTAAAAACATACATACATCTTGAACCAACTTTATGTTTTCTATGCCACATTCTGAATAACTGAATAAAGTTACACATTTTGGGAAATTATCATTGTAAATTCATGATCATCTAATCAAATGTCCGCTCCCACCTGCCCAGATCATAGCATATGCCTCTGGTCAAAAATCTGTCTAACTTTATCCATAAACTTCAGATGTTCTCCACCTTGTTCGAACTCTACAAAGAAAACTTAAATTCCAGAAATATCCCTAATTTACAACTATAAAACCTAAATACCCGTTCAAATTGTTATATTCTTTCTTTTGTCTGTTCTTCAATTACAGGCAGCGTACCTTCTGGTCAAAGTCAATCAATAGCCTATATGTCTTACATCTTATTCAGCTCCACATACTTAGACATGGATTCTCTTTTCCATATATGTATATATATTCCCCATACTTCTATTCACACATTTTTCATAGATATTTAAACAATCAAAAATTCCCAATTCAGAAAAGCAAAGGCTCTTTCAAACTTCCATTCTCCAGAACCAGCTCTATGTTTTTTTAAACCTTCACAGATTAACTCTTCGAATGAGTCACTCTGTTTCCATTTCCTGAACACCTACTCATTCAACAAGTTTTTGTCTGGGTTTCACCCCTCATCCCTCCAGTGATACATGTTTAGCTAAAATCAGCAGTGATCTTCCAGTGTTCAAATCCAATGGTTATGTTTTAGTCCTCATCTCAATTAATCTCTCAGCAAGACCCAACAGTGATGATTACTTTGCCATCCTTATAAGACATTTTTTCCTGGTCTTTAGAACGTGCCAGGTTTCTGTTGTTGTTTTCCTCGTCTATGACGAATCATTTTCATTCTTTGCGAACTGATGTATTCCAATGCACTCTAGAAGTATTAGGATATGTCAAAATTTGTTCCTAAAATTACCTCCTTTTTCGCTCTATCTTCCCTTCCTAGGGATTTGTAGTGATGCCAAAGACTTCATTCCCCATCTATACCACCAAATTTATGTATCTCTTTCCGAGTTCATTGCTGTCATCTCTTTAATCGTATAACCAACTGTTCACTCTAGAATTATGCTTGAATAAATGAAAGAAATGCCCTTTTTCACAGGAGGATAAAAGAATAATGATTTTTAGACACATCTTGGGAATTATGTTTATTGTCCCTTCTTGAGTAAATTCCTATTCTCCCCTCAAGATGTAACTCAAATTCTAAATTATCTGAATAATTCCTGAGTCTCTTGTTCTCCCATCTCCTATAGCAACGCATGCCTACTTCTACAACTGCACACAGCCCATGGTATTATAATTTCTACATGTGTCTCCTTCTAGCCCTCAGTATAGGATCTCCATAATGCCAAAGTCAGGTTGTATTTATAGTTCTCTTTCCAAAACCTACTACTCAGATGTATGTTAGGTGCTAAAAAATTTTAAATGAATAGTTAAATGCCAGTAGACCAGCACTTCCTAAAATGTGCTCCAGGGTTTTCAAAGAGGCTTCCAGAAGGAGAGATTCTGTGATTAAATAGGCCAGGAAGTTTATACTAAATCCTGTTTTAGAGATGCCGATTTCACATGTGAAGGACTATAAGAAGTCCTTAAAATAAAAAACTGTTCAATTTTAATATTTGAATAAGGAAAATATCTTTCTCTTTTCCTCTTTTAACATACATATTAGCATTCCTCAAAAAGCCTTTCTTTATCTCTTAACGTAGTTTGAATTTTAACTCATGAGGATGAGCAAAACACATGTTAAAGAACTAGGGAGGATGTCACTTTCTCTTTGATCAGGATGCTCCATGATGATAAGACACAGGCAGTAATTCCTTTAATGTAGCTTTTAAATTTCTTAGTGGAAAAAGACTTTTGATCAATATGGCACTGCTATACACTGACATATGCATCAAATCTAACATATTCTTTTTGTGTTTTGTTTTCTACAATGTCATTAATTTCAAGACATTGCCTAACCATTGCGATATAATTACAGCCACATTCAAGCCATTGTTTTGTTTTGTTTTGTGAAGGTGCTCTTAAAATGATAATATAGTTGCCTGAGCACCAAATGTACCACCATGCAGGCAGCTTGGACAATAAGAGCATTAACAGCTCTAAAACAAAATTTCCACTTGAAGCTCAAAAACCTATCACTTCACCTTCAGAATACTTTGCCTAGTAGCATTTAGATGGAGTGCATTCAAAACCAGACACCCAAAACAACAGTGCTCCCCTAAATGGCTTTTATGCTATGCTACCTTTAATGCGTAACAAAGAAGTAATCTCTATTTGCCAAATAGAAACTTCTAATATATATCCTAACAAACAACATTACATAACAATAGAACAACCCTTCCTAGTTATCAGAATTCTCATTAAAAACAACACAATAGCAAAATGACTGACTCATCACCATGCGTGCCCTTTGTCTATTTGGGACAATGTAGGGAAGTTACAAGTTGTTTATGTGCAGCCCAAATGACAGGCAAGAGAAGTTACTAGGCAACATTAAGTACTTGCATTTTTCTAATCTTTAAAAGCTGTCCAAAGTGGAATAATCCTATGATATACAAGTATTAGGAAAAGCAATGTGGGAGTTATGTTTTTGACTGAATGAAAATGTTTTGCTTAATAATTCTAAAATTCTGATTCACTGTGAATTCATCCGTTTTGGTCTTAAGAATCGCTTCAGGTGTTTAAGGCTCTTCTACTCACTGTCAACAAGACACACCAGGTGTACAGTGAAAAACAGCATTAATGGGGGTTTGCAGATGAGGCAGGAGTGGTCCATACGCATCCTGAAACCAGCTTGTTCTCCTACTAATTATATTATTCCTATTGTATAAATAGAATCTTCTGCTCATCTCAGCATCAGCTCTTTGTTCCTTTCACAGCACTATTACAACAAATAATCATGCACTTGTTTCTTTGTTTAAGTCTGTTCGCATCTGTTTTTCACCAAAGTGCAACCTTTAGTACTATAAGAACTTTTCCATCCATTCCACTTCTTCCACTGATCTGGTAGAGTGCCTGACACCGAGTAGCCCATCAATGACTAAAGGATGAAAAGGATACAGGGCCATGGTATAAGTAAGTAGTTCTGTCTCTAAGGGATAGTTTTAATATCTCTATATGAACCTTAAACTTCCCAGAACTAGCTATTACTGACAATCTCCAACATACACACTAGGAAAGGCAAGACAAGTGGAATTCCTCCGCCCATATTTCTTTTCATTAAGGAACCAAAAAACAGATTTCTTGGTTGAGAGCCAAACAAGAAACACTTTCTTGTATTTTCTGTCTCAGCAAAACAAGTTACCGAATAAACCACAAACTCATCTTTTCTGCCTGAAGTTTTGTTTTCAGGTCAAGGATCTTGTCACGCTTTTCTATAGTACCTCTGTTTCTCCCTCCTTTCCTGTTCATGTAATGCAAAGGGAGTCTGATCTAGACACTAGCAGGTTCTTCACATCACATGTCATGTTTCCCCAGCATGCTTAGGTACAAATAGCAGAGTAGCCAATACAGAGCAAAACAGAATATCCTTCTGTTATTAAATGATGATAGCTATGACTATGTTTTAAGAAGGTCAGAGGAGAAAAAAATGAACGACCTTTCATCATCATTTTACGTAAGGGAAAGGGACTTAAAATTTCTGAGCATTAATTGCATGCCAGCCACTCTTCTAGGTAGTTTACCTGTGCTGTCTAACTTATCTATGTTAATAGTTATATCTTTTTTATAGTTTAATAAGAATATTCTGGGCACAAGGGTAGGTAATGAAATCTTAGAGTGTTTATAATAATATTTAATAAATTTAAATATTTTATAACTATAAAACTAATAAATATTTTAAGATTTAGATTTTATTTAGAACATTTACTATTGATACTTTTTCACTGAGACAATAATCCAAGGAAAATGGAAATAATAAGAGCTAATATTTTTTAATGTTTATTGTGTGCATTCTGTTCAAGCCCCTTACATCCATGATTAAATCATTTAATTCTAAGTAATGGATTGCATTTTTATTAACCCTGTTTTACAAAGAGAAGTCTAAAGTGCAGAATTTAAATTTACTCAAATCCACACAGGTACTAAGGATTTTATGTCCAGACAGTTTGAATGCAGAAACTAAGTTTCAAGCTTTATATCATCAAACTAAGAAAATGACGAAACTCAGTAAAGCTTCTTTTCATATTGAGAAATTATATAGAGAGTTGACTTCTCCATACCCTTTTTCACAATTCCATGTCATTATGAACAACCAAAACACAATATACAACTTGGGATTCTAAGAGAAAATGTATTATAAAGCATGGCCCAGCTGTCTCACTGGGGGAAACTCATTCTGAGATTACTCTATTGATGAAACTCTAAAGACATTTTAAACAGCTACACACTTCTGATCCCATCTGTCCTTTCCCTGATTATTTGATAACTGATTCATGTGGATTAGAAAGAAGACTAAAATAGAACAATTTGACCTAAGATGGTACTTTTAAAAAAGAAATTTATTTGGAAAGCCTTATGTGTTATACAGTTCACATAGCAATAATATTTAAATACTACATGAAATAAATGCATAAAACATTTAAAAATAGAATTTGAATTGTCACATAAATTGATAATTTGTGGGATGTAGTTTATAGACTGATTTTTCCACCAGCAACCTTCGCTTTAATCTTCTCCAGTGGTAATGCAGTCTTGAATGTCTGCTTGCAGATATGATTCACCATTTGTGAGCTATGGCTCAATTAAAATGGGGGTGTTTTTTTTCAAGGGAAGTAAGAGTCAAAGAAACAATTAAAAATTACTTTTTCATAACTTCACACTATTGTCCCACAAGAGCAAAATATCTTTGATAAACCACTTATTCTACTATTTGTTCCCCCCCCCCCCAGGGATACATTAATAACCTGAAACCAGAAAATAGGTATCCATGAAAATTTCAATTTTGTGATCTGGAAATATTTTATCTGCCATATTCCAAAATATTGTTCCATGTATTCTAAATATGTCATACCATAGAAGGTAATAAATGTGTTCTGAGCAATTTTATACTAATCATGACTTCTACTTATTAAAACACACACTTGCTCTAAGACATTATAGTTTATATTTGAAAGCCGATTCTCTAGTCTTTGGTGAGTGGGGGGCAAAGACTAAATATTGTGAAAGTGGGATTACCTGCTCCTTCAGCGGATAGAATTAGAGCCTATAATATAGCTTATTAAAAGGAGTGTTTATTAAGCTCCAATATTGTATTAGACACTGTGTTAGGCATTAACTTCCAAAGATAAACAAGGTTGATCCCCTTCCTCAATGTAGAAAACAGATTATTTCTATTCTCTGCGGCATATTCTATAACAAAGATTCCACAAGATTCAGTGGAACCACACAGAAAGACTGGGAGTTCGTGGTAGAATACAAATAGATACCTCAAAGTGTCTTGATACTGGAGTAGAAGCTTAAGAGACAATGACACATTATCGAAACACATTAGTGTGGAGAGACGGCAGAGGAGTTTGGGTGTCCAAAAGTAAATTACTGAGAGGCAAATGCAAGCAGAGAAAAGGAAGGTGCAACATTGCATGAACTGTGGAAGGTTATAATAAGCCAGCAGCAGTTAATAGCTGATTTAGAGCCTTTTGATTAAAAGAATGGTCTCTCTAGAGCTAGACTACTGGGTTCAAACTTCAGCTCCATTCCTACTAGTTTGTAACTGTGTCAAGTTAGTTAACCCTGTCTTCCTTCAGTTTGCTCTTTTATAAAATGAGAATGAGGAGAATAAAAAAATTATCCCATAAGGGTATGATCAAGATTAAATATTCAAAATAGCTATAAAGGCAACTGCCATGTCGTAAGCACTCAATAAAAGTTACTATCATTATTTTTAAACTAGAAGGTGAAGAGAACCAATGGGCAAGGAAGCCGATTTTAGCACCACATTCAAAAATCAATCCTGAAAACTAACTCTTCCCAGCCCTAACCTGAAGTGTTGCAAATGACAAGAGAATGAGTCACGGCCAACAATGTGAAAGTATTTGCAAAACTCTGTCACCACATACGCATCTGACAACAGCTCAGAACATCAAGTTCGCTTATGGAGCGTGTCCACTTATTCTCTGGTTTTGAAGGTAACGGCTTTTGTGTTCCTTGCATCTATAGTGATTGGCACATTGCCAATCAAAAGTTACTGAGTTGAGGACATTGTGTTTCAAATTTACAATGCAATACAAACTCCCTGTTAAAAGACAAATCCTTCATTTCAAATTGTTGACTCAGAAAATCCTTAAAAAAGAATTCCGGCTGTTTAAATTTAGCATGCTGAGAAAGACCAATCTTAAAATATTGTTTGGCTCTATGCCTGTAACATTTTCATTTTATTCCTTGTTAGTGTTTGTCTTCTGTGATAAGAAGACAAGTGAGAGTAATCATGTTAGTCTCTGTAACACTTCACGTTCTACCTAAATGAACCATTTTGTTTTTATCCTAACCAGTTAAAGATGGCCTTTCACTTCCTGGCAAATTTTCAGAAAATGATTAAGCAAGAACCAGTGATATTTCCAATTACTTTTTTACCTCTTCGGCCAGCATCTGGCCTTTCTCCCCAACTTTTCTTTGAATCATTGTTTTTCCACTTTTAAAAAGAGTATGTAAAAGAGATTATCTGATGACAAGCATAATCTTTTTCTAATACGACCTTACAACAATTTAAAGAGATGTTTTGGGTCTGTACTTCATCTGTGACTAAAGATCTCTACCCCACACACAGCCCAAAGAGTGTGTTATTTAGTATCCCTCAGGACAAAGAATGTGGACATATTTTTGGACCAGCCCTCTACTATATGATTCTTTTCCTTTCTTTTTATACCCCTCTGTGTTTGGATCTTCCAACTTTTCTCCATATTAAGTGCATTATCTTCCTTCCTGGCAACGTCCTCACGTTCATTTCCAGAGTCGGTGCAGCCAAAGCAGAGCCTGAAACTGGAATGGTGAGTACGCCAAGTTTGGATCTGGGGTCAATGCAGGTAGATTCCAGTTTAGGTGGATCCTATCTTATGTATCATGAGCAAAGGAAGAGTTCTCAAGCACTACCCGTGCATGGCATCCACAAAATAATATGCTTACCCCTCACTCTGATCCATAGTAGAGTACCATTTTAATTTTTTTTTAAGTAGCAAAGCAATTAAGAATTAGAGTGAGTCACACCTAGCGGTTAACTCTAACCCAGCATTCACCAAATATTGCTACTTTCAGAAATTTGTTTATTCCTTCTGAGTCTGAGTTTTCCTAAAGGGGAGAAAAAGCCATCTCCCTCCTGCAGCTATTGTACCGTAAATGAGAAGCCATATTTAAAGCTCTTGACCCAGTACCTGCAACTACTGTACTCAGAATAACCACCACTGATCATTCATTGTGTGATGAATAAAGCACATGAGAAAATAATCCAGGGCTATCAAGTAGTTGAACCTACTTCATAGTAAATACCCAAGGTATTGACTGTGGCATTGGGACATACCATACGCAACTCACTTGGTTAGAATTTGCGTTAGTGTTTTACAAGAGAGAGAAAACACTATTGCTCGGAGAGAGGTAATAGGAATAGGCTTCTTCAGAATTTTTCCTGGAGTTTGCTCTGGGCAAGTGCTCCTCGGCTGGAGGTATTACTCTTAAGAGAATACTGCAACAGTATCGTGCATATATAAATACAGCTCTGTTCCTGAAGGCAGTCAGGAGAAGCATCCAGGAAAAGATCATCTCGAAGTGTCATTTCAAGCCTCTCCATCACATCACAGTTATTAGTAGGCAGATTTTGATTTAGTGATCGGGAGCTATCTTTGTCTGGCTTGTATGGCTACAACTCTCCCTTCTTTCAATAGTGTGCAAGAAAAAGCATCATAGGATACTACTCACAGGATACTAGTTCAGGCACAATCCCAGCAAACTTACCAATGATTTTAACTGAAATTTTAAAAAACAATTTAAATAATTGTTTTATTTCACAAATGATTGTGACAATCTTCTTCCCAATCATAACATGAGCTTTGCTTACGTGTAGGACAAGAAAGTAGGAAGCAAAGGCATTGCCACCACTCAACTCCAACTACAGAACTTTCTATATTTAAAGAAATTTTGTCAAATTGTTATCAGTGCTCTTAGCCTAATTTTCCTTCTCTTTAACTACATACAGAGTTCAGCTAATGACAGTCTACTGTAGAGTATCAAGGAACTCCTTGGGAATGTGCTCCAACCATATTCTTCCATTCCTCATAGAGATTTTTCTTTTTCTCATTGCTGTCAAAAATTTTTAATCACCCTCATGTATGCACTATTGTAGCAAATATATCCCCTGAGTTACATTTTACTCAGTGAATCACAAAGTCACATGTAGACTTTATGCACAGGGATACTATGTACGTGTGTGGAATGGATCGCCTACAACAAATTGGGAACTCCCTTAATGCCAAAAAATATTAAGTAAGCCTTTATATCTGGAGATCCCATGATGAGTAGAAAATTAGTCAACACAATTCTAATGTCATTCTGGACATATTTTATTTTTGGTAAAAGCACGAAGATTTGGTGGATTAGAGAAAGAGTAGCACAATTTAAAACTGAAATTATAGCATAAGAGTAGTCCTTGGTTACCTCTCTACTAAAGACAGAGGATTTCAGAATTACTTTGCTTTTCACAATAGTTATTTCATAAATTCTGAAGCCTTCTTATCCTATGGAATTTATGCTAGCCTATGGAAGTATCCAGCTTAAAATCCTAGGTTCTCTTTTAGGTAATTTCTGTTTTGTCAATAATCTTTCTTGGAGAAAAATGTACTAACATGGCATTTTCTCCAATGATCCTCCAACTAAGTCTAACATTTTTGTGTAATGTATTCTTTCTGCTTGAAGGAATTTTTCTCTCCAACCGCCAACTATAAAAATCTGGTCAATGCAAGAGGACCTGGTTAGGTACCCCAACATTTTTAGACTAACTATTTCTGATTCCTATTCTAGAAAAGACCTTCAGTATTCTGCTGGCATTCATGTTTCTTTGGTCATTTGCTTTACAATGGACTGGCCCTTGCTGACCTGTTTTTAAAGGAGTTGGTTATCTGCAATTTGAGCAACCAGTTGAAGTTGTTTTTTTAAAAGTTTTAAGCCTTCCTTTTCCGCCAGGGAACACAATGCCGCTTGGTTTCTAATTATAGAGCCGTTTATGTAAAAATCACCACTTTAAAATCACAAGAAAGAGACTGTTCAGTGAGTAGAGGCGATTATCGTAGCAGGAGGAAACTAAGGGAACCCTCCATGTAGCACCCACTAAAGACTATTTGAATGTTTATCATATCATCAGTGTGGCTTAGGCTGTTTCCTAGCAGTTATCTAGAGACCCACTTCACATTTTATTTTAATAAGGTAAATCAAAGACTTCTGTTTGCTTGCTTGCCTAGTTCACGGATTAAGAATAAATCTGGGCTGGAACTTGTAACAATTAACTAGGGCATTTGAAAGTCTAAACCAACCTCTTTATGAATTTCCTTTTGAAAAGATAAGCTGCTATCTCATTGGTAACTTTCAGGGGACCACTCTTGGAATTAAATAATAAAACATTCACCAGTTGTGTTGCCTAAAATCGCAATGGACAGGGCACTTTCTGCATAGCTAATGCACAAGCGGCATCCGCCAGCAAATCACAGAGCACCCCTACAATCGCATAACTAGGACAGGAGTCAGGGAGACGAACCGATTTAACATTTCATGGAGAATTCAAAGCTACGCTTTTCTAACTTTCCTCCCCATTTCTTCTCAGCTTCCCTTCCCCCGTGCCACGTACCCAGAAGCCACTCCATTTGCCAACCATGTCCAGTTTAACTTACTGCAGTGCGATGCAGGCGAAAGCTGGGCGCATCTCTGAAGCGAGAGCCACTGCTTTTCCGGAGAGGAACTGGGACCAGCCAGCTCTCAGGATCCTTTCCAATTCACACGCTCCCCGCACAGTGAGAAGGCTCCCACACAGCTCGGCTTCCCCAGAGGAGAGGAGCTTCAAGAACTCTGCTCACAGCATCCTCCTCCCCACTGCCGCCCCCTTCCAGAACACCCGGCCCATTGGAACTAGTGTCTGAAAGATGGAAATCTACTTCCAGGCAACACCACAGGCTGCCTGCAGTTCACCCGTCTCTGATCATTTGCAACTCAAAAACAGCGGAGGCTGAAAGACGTAGGTTTCTGGAGCCCGAAAGTCATCTTTAGCATCCCCATTCCCCACCTCTCACTCCTCCCACTTCATCCCCGCTCCTCTGTCGCGGCCACCTCCAGTCCTCCAGTCTCCCACTCAAGCTAGCGATCACAAATGATTATTTTATCAGCCAAACCAACAAGCAGCGGAAGGAAACAATTTGTCAGAGATGAAATACCTGTTGTCCGTGACTAACGCTCTTCTCTCGTCTTAGTCCTTATGTCAAGACGCTGTGATATTGGAAGTCTGTGCAGTGTGTGTGTGTGTGTGTGTGTGTGTGTGTGTGTGTGTGTGTTGAGGAGGAGGCGATCTGCACGGCTGCAAGAACCAGCCCTGCCTATGTCTGGCTGCCGCTTCTCCAGTTGCTGTTGCTACTCTTTGCTGATGGAGCTCCGGGGAAAATGAGACAGGGAGACGAGGCTATACAGCTGTTTAACTGCTGGTCCAGTTATGAGACAGGGGAGGAGACAGGGCAGGTGAGTGGCTGTTGAGACAGTGAGCTGGATTCACTGCAATTGCTGCCATTCAGTAGACATCTCAGGCAGGAAATATGATACCTGTCTCCCCTGTCCCTTCTACAACTATAGTCCTTGATGGGTCATTGTTGAGCAACCATCTGCCTAACCCACTTCTACCAGTTGTAGCAGCTGCAGAGGCTCTTGCTGCATTCTGGGTTGGTAACCTCGGAGCAGGCGACTAGAGGATGCATGAGGATAAGGTAGAAAGGCAGTTAAATATTGAGGGAAACTCTATGTATGTGTAACCAATCAGGGCACAGATAAAAATGACAATTTTGAGCCATGCATGTAAAATAGTGTATTAGGGTAAGAAACATGAAAGTCGATAATCAAGATTTTTGTAGAATGTATACAAAACCAGATAGTTATTAAACAGTGTGCTTACCAGCTTAAACACAGGGTATCTTGATTGCTTTTACCTTCTCTACATAATATTCTCAGTGATTTTAATGTATTAACAGCTCTCTGCCAGTTACAGACTCTGGTGAAACCAACTTGTTTCTGTCTTCTCTTAACTCTCATTTGCTCTCCTTATTGGCTGCTTACTCTCTGCTCTCATTAATCTCCAACATATTCTCACAAGAAAATGACATTTGGCAGAACTTAGAAAGAAAAGACGTTCTCGAATCCCCCGAAGACAAGAATACTTTCTAATTACTAGTAACATTTGCTTTAGTAATACTTTGTCTTCATTTTCTTGTTCTGTAGATTGGGTAATCACGCACAACCTCTCCTAAATACATACATGCACATATGCATACCACTTAATTGAATATTAGTTTTAATCCACTTTCAGCCTCCACTTCTCTGAGCTAAAAATAAACTTAATTCCTTTTGATTTTATTTGTAATGCACACCTTTAATTATTTCTGCCTCTGAGTACTTTTCATATTGGCCATATTTTATCCCAGTTGTTAGGGCTTGTATAATCAAGGTTAAATTAAACAGAGGGGAACACAGGAAGAAGAAAGTATCAGTAAAGACCCAGAAGGAAGAAAACAACCCAAAAGGATTAAATAATATATCTTTTTCTGATGTGTTTATATTAGAAAATTACTGCCTTCAGCTAAACAAAGACCGATTAATGAGCAAAGCATTTATCAATTATCCAATAAATACCAATTTGCCAAAGCTAGCCTAACTACAGTTTTCACAGATGTTATCAGCGGCTAATATTTTGTTTTAAAAATAATATAATGTCTCAAATGGAAAGAGTATCTACAACTTTTTAATGTCAAAATTCCAATTAAACATAATGCCAAATAGGCGCTATTTTTGTCTCTTCATTTGTGGTTTATTAAATAATTATATCACACAATTAATATTATTAATAGTCTGAAGAGTACCTTATTTATACTTGTGTACACTGCAGAGTAAGGAAGTAGGCAAAAGCAGTCTCTACCCCACAGAAATACATTTTGATACGGAAGGCCAACACTATACACAAATGGTAAAATTTTAAACTTATCCTGCTCCACAAATTCATCCCTTACTATAACTAGCAGGATCTCACCATTTGGAGTTTAGCAGGTTTTCTTTTTGTTTCTTTGGGTTTTAGCCTTTAAACCAAAGGTTAAAGGTTTTTGTTTTTGTTTTTAACCTTTACTCCTATTTTGACATTAAAACATATTTAGGGAAAGCACTAACTCTTTAAACATTCTTGAGAGACTTAATTTATTAGCTAAATTCATTATAAATAAGCAGGAGTCTAAACATCTGGTCTGGGTAGAGATGGAAGAAACACAAGATGTTGAAATAATTGGTAAGGAGTATTTAACATCTACCTTGATAGTTAAAAAAAAAAAAAAAAACAACTTATAGCATTACTAAGATTCACTTTAAGGAAAAAACCACTCTCTTGAAACTACAAGGTTTGGTGATGGAGGAAGAAAATACTCAGTTAAGGATTGATGATTGAATCTTATCCCTGAGTCATAACTCAAGATTTTCCATATTGTGGGAAAAGTTACAAATCACTCCTTTACAACACTGTGCCCATTTCTCCAAGAGGTTTCTCTGTTCCCATCACTAGATTTTCAGAAACTTCATGGCAATCTGTTTATCATTCATCAAACTAAAAAATAAGTAACAGAAAAATGAATCTGCTCTATAAACACTCATTAATCAACCTGGTCATCAATTTGTGAAAATATATACAAGGAAATCATATTAATTTTCATCTAAATCTTCTTCGTCATCAAAACAAGTATTCCCACACTAAATTCTGTAATTTAATGATACTCATTTACTGAAGAGAAGCCAAAAGTTTGCAAACTGTACAAGGGCAGAAGCCATGTTTGTTTAATTCACTCATGTGTCTCTAGTATCTACTAAACTGCTTAGAATGTGGTATATGCACAGGAAAATGGCTTTTGAATAAATGAATGAATGAATTAATCTATGAGTGCAGGGCATTGGGAAGATAAGAGAGTTAGAAATAAAGGTGTTTGAATTCTTTTCATCTTTATTCTGCTGCTAAGTAACTGGCACTTTAAGGATGTGACTCACTTCTCACGGTCTCTAAGTGTCCCTTCATGTGTATCACTTACAGACTCCACAAAACTGCACGATAATGTCTGTCCTTAATATTCCTCCAAAATGAATTTTCTACTATACAAATTAAATCAATAAAGTAATCTAGAATCTAATTTCCTGACCATTTTCAAGGACCCATTTCATCCCTAAGAAATGCACAGCTCTCTCTCTCTATACTCCCCCTTTGACTTCTAAATCCCTACCTCGTCTTGTGGTTACTGGACTAGAGCCTTAAAGAAAACAGATTGTTAACATATTTACGTGTGCTTGTTTCTAAAATGTTAGTCTCATATCAAGGATTACAAGCAAGACAACTTTCATTTACCTTTCATCACTCTCAATAAAGTAATTCTTACACAAACACAATAAATGAGAAACAGAGCTTAAATTGTGAAGTATCAGAAGTTACTGATGTTAGATGTTAGAAATCTATCTTTTTATGTGTGTAAGACCGAGGCTTGCTCTGTCTTCCAGGCTGGAGTGCAATGGGGTGATCTCGGCTCACTGCAACCTCTGCCTACCAGGTTCAAGCAATTCTCCTGCCTCAGCCTCCTGAGTAGCTAGGATTACAGCCATGTGTCACCACGCCAGGCTAATTTTTGTATTTTAAGCAGAGACGGGATTTTACCATGTTGCTCTGGCTGATCTCAAACTCCTAACCTTGTAATCCACCTGCCTCAGCCTCCCAAAGTGCTGGGATTACAAGTGTAAGCCACCATGCCTGGCCTCTAGAAATCCATCATTAATCACAGCACTTTATGTAAACCGGTACTTAAAAACTATTTTGTCATGTTAATTTGATTTAACAAACATTTATTAAACATCTATTATCTGCAAAACATTGGGGAAAAAATGTAGTTCAACAGGATATAGCTTTGGCTTTTAAAGAACATATGACCCTATAAATAAAGGTATACTCATTTAAAATTTTTGATATAAGTATTTTCTGTTTCAAAAAAATTAAATTGCACAATAATTTAAATCCTCATCAACTTTGGCTTTAATGATGAGAGGAGAGCTACTGCCTAAATTTAACAAAGTGTCATATGGGAACTTTTCCACTGTATTCTTTTTTTTTTTCTTGAGACGGAGTTTCGTTCTTGTTACCCAGGCTGGAGTGCAATGGTGCGATCTCGGCTCACCACAATCTCTGTCTCCTGGGTTCAAGCAATTCTCGTGCCTCAGCGTCCCGAGTAGCTGGGATTACAGGCACACACCACCATGCCCAGCTAATTTTTGTATTTTTAGTAGAGACGGGGTTTCACCATGTTGACCAGGATGGTCTTGATCTCTTGACCTCGTGATCCACCTGTCTCGGCCTCTCAAAGTGCTGGGATTATAGGCGTGAGCCACCGTGCCCGGCCTCCACTGGTATTAAATCAATGAATCAGTGGACATAAACTGGAAGGCTAGCAGAGATTCACAAAACACAAGATATTATTGCACTCTCCTTGAAAATAATCATGATCATAAAATCAGGGATTTGATAGGCCCTCAGATCTCTTTGAGCCCAATTCTCCTCTTTTACAGGAGGGAAAACTAACAAAGTAGATCACCATCATTGATTTCTGGGTAGGCCATATACAGATCTTTCCACTGACTTTCTGGCTTTGCCATAAAACAGACATGCCTCAATTTCCAGCTAGGCCAATTACTGGCTGTAAGACCTTGGGAAAATAATTTTTTTCTACACCTTAGTTTCCTCACCTATAAAATGAGGATGCATATAGCACCTACCTCATAGAGTGGTTGAGAGAATCAAATAACATGTCATGTGTGAAGCACACAGCACAGTGCCTGGCAGCGCTCTACGTGTGCACTTACATGTGTAGGGGGATGAACACACACACATATGCACAGGGGTAGTGGTTTCATAACTGTGGCACCCTGTCTTCATTGAAACCATAATTCCTGAGGTTAATATTTAGGTAGATTACTTTCAAATTATTCTTATATCTTTATACATAAATATGTAACTGAATGGTGATGGCAGAATCTGAGTGATTCTTAGGGACAGCAGGCTTATTGTTGATCTAGGAGGCAATTTTTTAAATCAGAATTAAAATTGCACCTCCGATTCAATGAAGGTACCTGGTACTATACAGTGGTCTGAGCAATGATGAATACTATGAATTCGTGAAGAAGATATTCAGTCAAACTTTTGGAGACACCCACAATATGTGAAGTCCTAAGCTAGACACATAATTAAGGAACCACAGAAAATGGAGCAGAACACAATTTAAAGCACAGCATAGAAATTCTATGACAGGGAAATTGCAGTTGTCCAACTGAAGTTTTATGTTGAAAATTAGCAGACTGTAATATAGCCCAGCCATTTATTTGGCTGTCTCGGTGATGGATGTGGGGCAAAGCATAATTGATTTAGCAATGGTCATCCACACAGTGTTTCTGATAATGTCCATGTTTTATATTGCATGACCTCACTTTATTATTCAGACCAATGGTTTAAAAAAAGTGAAGGCATACATATTCTGTTGTGAGTTTTTATTTTCTTTTTTTTCTAAGAAACTACATAGGCCAATTTAACTACTTCTTCTATACCCACTCTAACCCTTAAGTAATATCCTATCACTCTTTCTAAAAGTCTGGAGGTCATTTATGTGTCTCTACATTAGACCAACAGGCCAAATTATATTCATATTTACACAGAGCCCTACACACAGCAGGCACTCAAAAGATTTTCAATTTTATTTAGACTTGTATCAAAAATTTATTTTAAATGTCAGTTTTGAAAGATAACAGATAACCTCCATCTAATAGCTAAATCTTTAAAATACCATTCTATAAATTGCAAATAAATACATTAGCTTTAAGTCATTTAAATGATTCAATCTGTTTATATTGTTTATAATTTAGAGAAGAAAGCCTTAAGATAAAAGCAGATTTTTCCGGCAGAGCTGGGGAAGGCTTGAATAGCTTTCTATTTTATCTTCTATGTGATTTAACTTTTTAAATTTTTTTGAGAGTCTTGCTGTGTTGCCCAGGCTGGAGTGCATGGCGTGATCTCAGCTCACTACAACCTCTGCATCCTGGCTTCAAGCGAATCTCCTGTCTTACCTCTCAAGTAGCTGGCACTACAGGCATCTGTCACCATGCCTGGCTTTTTTTTGTGTGTGTGTATTTTTTGTATTTTTAGTAGAGACAATGTTTCACTGTGTTTGCCAGGCTGGTCTTGAAGTTCTGATCTCATGATCCGCCAGCCTTGGCCTCCCAAAGTGAGGAGATTACAGGCATGAGCCACCATGCCCAGCCATATGTGATTTAACTTTAAAGCTATTTTTTATTAAATGAAATATTATGTTTCTATAACTTCTATAAAGAATAACTTGAAAGGAAGAGTGGAAAAATTTGTAACAGTAATGATAGCTACATGTACTATGCATCAAAACCCGTATACATATAGACTGGTTTAGGGGTGACTTTAACAAAGCACTTCGTTGAAAAAACAGATGCTATGTAATTGTAGAAATTTAATAACAGAATTCATTATCATTATCTTTCCTGTTGTAAATCAGCCATCTGTGTGGTATTTGTCCTTGTAGTTTGAAAAAGTGAGGATGCACTTCTTCAATTAACCTTCTCAGTGTATGACTGGCTGGAAGATAAATATGGATATTAAAATAATAAAATATATATGTAAAATAGAAAGGCTCATTCTAAGCCTCAATTAAATGTCCTTAAAATTGAATTCTTATGCTTTTTGCGATGGCTTTCCATTGCACATTCTCTGCATCCAACTTGAAGAACTGAAAAAATAAAAAAGCTTAATCATATATGTGAACGGTAAAGCTCAAATAGTTATGTGTGTTAAAGCCAATTCACTGCATTCTACAGTGAAGAATTTATCTTTATATTGTAACCATATTTTAAAATGTCAGATTCTAAAAAGAAAAAAAAAACACAGCATAAAGAAAGACATGCTGAAAGAGGGGGTGTTTGGGACAATGTTGCCTTTTACTAATCATTTTTATATGCTTTTAATAGCCTCTTTACTCTTATGAATATCAATATTATGCATGCACTATATTATTGGGATTTAGCTTCATAGGCCTTTTTAGACTGTTGTTAAGACACACTTTAACAATTTGTAGAAACAGAAATAAAAATATTTCTTATTTAACATCTTTAAAATAATTATACCTAGCCCCATGTTTAAACTGAGGTTTATTGGCTAGTATAAAAATTTAAATCTGCAAATGGCCTTTATCACATGTCAGATTGCAAAATAAGAATAAATTACATAATTAAAGCAATGATTAAATATATATTTAAAAATCAGTCACTTTATTCCTTAAGTGGGATGATCTGAATTCAGTAACTATATTTGCCCTGGTTATTTATCAAAAAATGGCTTTTGAGGTTGAATAGATTTTAGAAAACATCAGTACATAATTTGTACTTTTACATCAATAGAAACTGACAAGAAAACTATGGAAGGAAAATTATGTTCCATTGGGATAATCTTGGGAAACTTTAACGATGCTTTCAATAATCAAAACTATGTATTAGCAGGGAATGGTGGCTCACATTGGTAATCTCAGCAGTTTAGGAGGCAGAGGTGGGTGGATCACTTGAAGTTAGGAGTTAGAGACCAGCCTGGTTAACATGATGAAATCTCGTCTCTACTAAAAATACAAAAAATTAGCTGGCATAGTGGTACATGCCTGTAGTTCCAGCTACTCAGGCGGTCGAGACAGAATAATCACTTGAACCCAGGAGGCAGAGGTTACAGTGAGCTCAGATTGTGCCATTGCACTCCAGCCTGGGTAACAGAGTGAGACGCCATTAAAAAAAATAAAAAAATAAATAAAAGAAGGACAGAGAAAGAAAAACCTCTATGTTAGGAAAAGGCACAAAAACTAACACCTTTGATAAATAATTTATTATGCATTGAAAAGATTTCTTCCAAAATATATTAAAACACTGGAAGACATACACCTTTATGCAAACTTTTTGTTTTCTTTTTGTCCAACCAAATTGTTCATTTTAATGAGAAAAAAAATATTTTTGTTAGGATTTAATCTAAAATACATAACCAACAAGTAAAACCTTATTTATTACAACTATCTTATGAAGCAGATACTGTTGTTACTTTCAATTTTCAGATGAACAAACAGAAATACAAAGAATGTAACTAATTTTACCCAAAGATACACAGCCTGTGGGAATGGCAAAAGTACTGGCTCTCTCTAATCTGGCTCCAAAGTTCCCACTCTTAACACCTCTGCTATATTGTCTCTCCACTTTAAAGAGATAACTATCATTTAAGATTTGAAATTTGAATGCTGAGGGTAACAGAACTGGTAGTTGATTAACATATGTTTAATCAGTATAGAATGTTATTAACACCGGAAATACTGATAATTTATATTAGCTTTAAATCTCCTGGGGGTGATAAATTAATAATGTAATTTAACTCCAAATTTAAGTTTTATTTTTTCATGTTGTAATCCATCTCAAGCATATGCATATTTACTGCAATGTATAATATGTATCACATACTTAGTGCAACAAAAGAAATCATTGTAGAAAGCCATTAATTCATTAATCTTAATATATATGTTGACCTTACAATGTATACATGCAGTAAAACATGCTGTTATTATAGTTATCTTTTTTTTGTGGTGATTCCCAATTACACTGTAAACTCATTGACAAAAGGCCTATATTTCATTTGCTCATTTTTAGTTCTTTGCAAAAATAATGTAATAAGAAGCACTATCAAAATTATCACAGCATTAGTAAGTGTAGCTGTGTAAGGATCTGTCCAAATGCTGAAAGTATTTTAAATAGTTGATCTTAAGATTTTTCACAGTCTTATGTTGGTAAGTATTTATACTTTCTCATTTTTCTTTCATTTGGCTTAGGATAATTAATTATACAGTATATTTATTTTTAAATATTTTTAAATCCCATTAACTTATAAGCTCTGTAAGTAGAAGGATTCGTAGAGTTTTCTCCTCTATCTTGGCTCCAACACAGCTCAAGGCCTGGTGCTTTGTCGTTGAAATTTAATGATTAACTACCTGAGTCTAAATCAAATTAAGAAATTCAGGAATTGTTAGTAAATCTCTTAGTTTTCTGTGCTTCCCCTTAAAAACAGATTGGCTTTTTCAAATCTATTATCACCTGAGAAAGATGTATGTGTCCACCTGGGGCTTTTGAGCAAGCATCTGGGTACTACGATCCAGGACAGCAAAACTGCGACAACACTGTTTCATTTAACCTCATGTGGGAGACCAAAGATGTGAAAATGATAATAAAGGCAATTAGTGAAACTGATGGACCATTCTCTGTTACAGAGTTTCTAACTCTGTTTACATAACAACATCTTGGAATATTTTAAGTCAAAACAGTATACAGATGTCAGAAAAAAAGGAGAGGCTGATTAATATCTAAACTGTTTGGGCTCTGTTCAAAATGCATCCAAGTTCTTGTTTTCTACTTGTTTCAGTTTGTTTGCTTCTACTCAGTGTCCAGCGCCCTTCTTCTGGTAACAAATTCTGATTTTTCTTTGAATACAATTTTATTGGAATACAAATAAAGGCAACTTTGTTTCCAAAGCCAAGTGGACATGTATTAGATGAACCGGATTCTCTCTCTAGAAATTTAAGCTTTCCAAAGCATGCAAAGCTGCTGGAATTGATAAATTCTACAAGAAACATCCTCATATATTTCACATCTAGATCTCAAAATAGGCCTGTTTCCTAATGTTTCTGGGTGCAGTCCTGTGGTGGTTTCTTTTAGTCAGCCAACTACTTTATATTTGCTGAATATTATAATTTTGCATCAAGTAACCAGAATTCATTTAATCTTCCTGCAATAAGAACATTAGCAGCTAGATCAAGGAACAAGGAAACACGGAGAGCATGCGTCAGAGCAATGAGTTCATTCGGGGACTGGTTGGAGCAATTCATCTGGCGGTAATAGGTAGAATGTGCTGGAACAAAATAAGACAAGCACTTGGAGAACCATGCAGGAGGCTGTTGAATAGCTTACATGAGAAGCCAGAACTGTTTTAGTGGAGTTAAAATAAAAAATATTTAGTGTTATGTAGATTCAGCCACAAAATTCATCATTTCTTTCCTTAGCTGCAACAAAGTAGGGTCAAGTGGATGCCAATGTCAAGGCTAAATATTGTCGTGGAATCTATCATCATAGGTTTTATCACTTATGTCATTTTATGATGTTAATTGTGGCTCCAAGCTCTATTTCTCTTTTAGGGTGCAGAGTTTCCCATACGAGTGTCCTACACACCTGCTCTTAACTACAGACACACCATCTATTATGTTGCCTTGTACAGAAAACACTTCTCTATTCCAAGTTGTCTCTCATTATTTTAAATAAATGTTTCTTATTTCACGTGTCAAAAGTAATCAATCTCCCCCATTTCTTTGAGACTTTGTGGTTCTCAAGTACCCCACTTTGTTCAACTTTCTTTCTCATAGAAGATGTCATTACCTTCAATTTCATCAAGAAATATGATGCTGGTAAGCACTCTTCCCAGCTTCATCAGCCTCACACATAATGCTCCAGCAGCATGGATCAGTAAGTCTTCACACTAATGTCCTGTTACTCACCTTTAGACCCTTACTCAAAATGCCTTCTCTGCCCTGAAAGATTGGTGACCCTGTGACCTTTCCATGTTTTGTTTGGCACATATTAGCTTTTTATGTCATGCTCAGTTTTGTTCTCTTCTACTATGGAAAATATACAATTTTCCCCTCCTGTTGACTCCCTTTGCACATGCATACTGAGCAATTATTCTAAGTTTTCACTATTGTGGTGCTTTTCACATTTTCTAGAAAATTTCTATAAATGTTCCTGTTGATCCCACTAAACCACGTAGCTTCTTGATGTTATATATCCTGTTTATCATAATATTCATTACCTTTGGGTAAGAAAATTGTATCCTATGTGCTAGATATTCTGCTAATTACTGTAAATGCAAACACAAATGCCACATATTTCTCTAACATTAAGGACTTTTAACTAGATGGAACCCAACAAACAAGTCTAGTATTACAGAGGAGAGTGATAACAATAGCAAAAGGAGGCCTGGAAGAGCGAAGAAACAGGCAAACCAAATTAAAAGGGGAAGAAAATGACATGGAATTTTTTCCTGGAATAGGTGACATTTGGAGAGAATTTTCAAGGATGACTTGCTAGATTAAAAAAATGGTAAAATCTTTTTACTTATAGTTTCAACACACTCATATAAAGTGCATGAAAGTCATCACTCTCATGCGCACATCAAGAAATAAACAAGCTAATCAATAACTTTTCCTAGGTTAATCAGCAAAAGGAATTCACAGAGTAAACTAGTACCCACAAAATTGAAGAGGCAAGCAAACACAGAGAACGACAGCTGAGATCAGCTTACCGAGAAGAAAACACTGGAGCAAGTAACCGGTGGCATTAGTTAAATGTGGCCCTACTAGGTTCTCATGGTGAAGACTGGAGAAAAATCACTTTCCCTCATGCTTTGGAGAGGGGAAGAGAAAAAGTAATTGTTTTAAAATATCACAGGGGAATTAATTATTTTGAAATAAGTCCACAGTATTCTTTATAAGGAGGAATTGCTCTCAAGAGAAATACTTTGCCAAAGCCTTCTGTGACCTGGAAAAACATCAGTTAAACAAGCTCAGCCCCATCATCCCTTCTTGCTTCACCTAAGGGGAAGGAAATGAAAGGCTGATAGATGCATCTGAGGTCTCTGCCAAAGAACTCAGACAGACTAAAAAAACAGAGATTTAATCACAGCATTATAGAAAACTACACTCCAAAATACCTAGAACTTCATCAACAGGGCTTACAAATGAAACAGCTACAAGATACAGGCTCTAATTAAGATGGAGTTCTTTAGGAAACCCATTAACAAAAGAAAAGAAAAAGAAACTAGAACAAACTACATCTGTTAGCGCATACAATGCAGCAAACATTAATCACAACCCTCACTCCCAGCCACATTAACGTAAACGATCCCACCAAAGGCTAAGTTAGCTCGGTTACCAAATATAACATTTCTGGCTTAGAACAAAAATTTGCAAAGCATGCTAGAAGAAAACAAAAACAAATCTGAAGAGACAAAGCAAGCATCAGAACTAGACTCAGATAAGACACAAATTTTTTAAGTTATTAAATATGAAATTGAAAATAACTCGGATTAACATGTTAAAGGATCTAACAGAAAAAAGCAGACAACAATCAAGAACAGACAATTAATGCAAATAGAAGGATGGCTGTTCTAACAAAGAATCAAAAGGAAATGCTAGAAATTGAAAAAAACAATACCAACACTGTAATAGAAATGTAGAAGATTTAAGATGGCCTCACCAGTAGAACTGAGGAGCAAATCAATGAGCCTGAAGATGCAAGGAGAAAAAGTTTTATGAAATAAAATACAAAGAGGAAAAATAATTTACAAAGTAAAAAAGATTAACCAAGAATTATAGGACAATTGCAAACATAACCATCATCTGAAAGAGAAGAAACAAGAAAGAACAAGAGGCCAGGCATGGTAGCTCACACCTGTGATTTCGGAATGTGGGAAGGCCACCATGAGAGAATTGTTTGAGCTGAGGAGTTCAAGACCAGCCTGGGAAATACAGCAAGATCCTGTGTTGACAAAAAATAAAAATCAGTGAGGCTTGGTGACACAGGCCTATAGTCCCATCCAGCTACTTGGGAGACTGACATGGGAGGATCACTTGACCCAGGAATTTGAGACTTCAGTGAGGTATGATCAAGCCACCACACTCCAGCCCGAGTCACAGAATGTGACTCTATCACCATAAAAAGGAAGAAAGAAGAAGAAAAATTAGTTGATGTTATAACAGCTGAGAATCTTCCAAAATTAATGGCAGACGCTAAACCACAGATGCAAGAAGCTCAGAGAACACTAAGCATGACTGTTCCCAAGCATATTATGTTCAAGCTGCAGAAAAGCAAGGACAAAGAGAAAATCTTGACAAATGTCAGAGAAAATAAGTGCTTTGCCTATAGAAGAACAAGAGTAAAAATTACATTTGACCTCTAATCAGAAACAATGCAAGAAAGGAGAAAGTGGAGCCAAGTATTTTAAGGGTGGAAAGAAAAAAACCCACCAACCTAGGATTCTATGTCCAGTAAAATTATCCTTCAATGAAAAATAAAGACTGTCTCAGAAAAAACAAACAAAACAAAAGCAGGGAATTTGTCACCCATAATACTGTCTTGCAGGAAATGTTAAAACAAGTTCCTCAGAGAGAATAAAAATAGTTCAGAAATCTGAATTCGTCAAAGAAAGAATATCAGAGAAGGCATAAGTGAAGGTAAAATAAAATGTTTTGCTTTTCTAATTCTTAATCTAATAGATAATTATTCAATATAATAAGAATGTATGGATTCACTGTAGTTTATGAATAAGTAAAATGGATGACAACAATGTCATAAGAAATAAAAGTGAAAAATCGAGAATATGCTGTTATTTGGTACAAGCATGTACCATCTTTGAAACAGTATAGTATACTTGAAAGTAGGTACAGGTTAGTGGTGAATACGTATTGCAAACTCTGAGATAACCCCTAAAATGTTTTAAGAAGTATAATTAATATAATAAAACAGAAGAACAATGGAATCATATGAAATAGTCAGTTCAAGGAAGTGAAGCAGGTCTGGCGTGGTGGTGCACGCCTGGAACCCCAGCACTCTGGGAGGCCAAAGTGGGCGGAGCATGAGGTCAGGCAATCAAGACCATCCTGCCAGCATGGTGAAACTCCATCTCTACTAAAAATACAAAAATTTCCCAGACGTGGTGGCGCATGTTTGTAATCCCAGCTACTCAGGAGCCTGAGGCAGGAGAACTGCTTGAACCTGGGAGGCAGAGGTTTCAGTGAGCTGAGATCGCGCCACTGCACGCCACTGCACTCCAGCCGGGTGAATAAATAAATAAAGTGAAAGCAGTAAAAGAGGGAAAGATTTTATTTTTTAAAGGAATAAGTGCAATGAGTAGGAAGCAGTTACAATCAAGCTAGACACCAATCCCATTATATAAATAGTCATTTTTAATGTGACTGATGTAAATACATACAATAAAAAATTGTCAGAGTACATGTAAAATAAGATACAACCATATGTTGTCTATAAGAAACCCTCTTTAAATATAAAGATTTAAATACATTAAAGGGATGGAGAAAGATAAGCCACTTTAATACTAATCAAAGTAAAGCTGGATTAACTGAGTTAATTTCAGACAAAGCATTTTTTAGAGCAAGAAAAATTGCAAGGGATAAAAGCATTATGTAAGGATAAAGTGTACAATTCCCTAAGAAGACATAACTGTTATTTATGTGTGTGTACCTAAAAACAGAGCATCAAAGAACATGAAGCAAAAAATGATACAAATAGAAGGAGAAATAGAAAATTCATTATTATAGTTGGAGAGTTCAACACCTCTCTAACTGTTACTGACAGCTCCGAGAGGCAGAAAATTTGTAAAATACAATTGAACTGAATATCATCATCAATCAACTGTATCTAATTGACATTTATAAAAGATCCTGTTCAACAACAACAGAATGTCCTTTCTTCTCAAGTTCCCATGGGACATTCACCAAGCTAGACCACAGTCTGGGCCATAAAACACACCTTAACAAATTTAAGATGTTATAAGTTAAGCGAAGTATGTTCTCAAATGGAGCTACACAGAAATCGATAACAGAAATATAACCAGAAAATAACACATTTAGGGAATTAAATAGCATTTTGAAACAACATATAAGTCAAATAAAAGGTCTCAAGAAATTTTAAAATATTTTAAAGTAATTAAGTAGGAAAACAATACTTATGTAAAAATATGTGGAACATAACAATATGAGGCTAAGAGGGGAAGTTTGTAAGCACTGAATTCATATGTTATAAAACAAGAGAGATCTAAAATCAACAACTGGGACCTTCGTCTTAGGATTAGAGAAAGTAAAGCTATCTAAATGTAAAACAATGAGAAGAAAAAACAATAAAAGAGCAGAGATAAACAGAACGGAAAACATAATAGAAAAAAAAATCAATGAAAGCAAAAGTTGGATCTGAAAGCAATAAAATTAATGAATTTCTATCCAGGTCACTAACAGGAGAGTGAAAGAGAAGACACAAATTACTAACATCTGTAGCAAAATAGAGGCAATCACCACTGATCCCATTTACAATAACGAAATAAAGGAATGCTATAAACAACTCTATTTTCACAAAATTTATAATTTAGTTACAATGGACCGATTATGTAAAATACATGATCTATCAAAACCACACAAGCAGGAACAGATAATCAAAATAGGCTTATATTTAGTAAAGAAATTAAATGAACAATGAATAACTTTTAAAAGCAGAAACATCATTTCCAGACAGTTTCCATGTAACACTGAAGGAAGGTGAATTGTAACATTTAAGGAAGAAATGATACCAATTCTCTAAAATCTGTTACAAAAAATATAAGCAGGAAAACCACTTCCCACCTCATTCTATGAAGCTAGCATTACCCTCATATCTAAATCAGAACTTTACACAAATGAAAACCTACAGACAATTATATGTCATAAATAATCCTCAACCAAATACTGGCAAATTGAATCCAATAATGTACAGAAAGAACTGTACACCACTACCAAGTGAGATTTATGCCAGGAATGCAAGGCTAGTTCAACATTTGAAAATCAATTAATACAATCAATTCCATCAACATGCTAAAGAAGAAAAATTATAGGATCACATTAATTCATGCAGAAAACCCATTTGTCAAAATTCATCATCCATTCTTCATGAAAAATCTCAATTGCTACCAGTAGAGAAATTCCTTTATTTGATATTGAATATTTACAATAACTCTATAGCTAACATCATGCTTAATGATGAGAAAATAAGGGCTTATTCCTAAAATCCAAAACAATACAAACATAGTGCCTCTTACCACTCTTACTCAACATTGTACTAAAAATTCTACATAATGTAATAGATTAAAAAACAGGAAATAAAAGGCATTCAAACTGGGAAGTAAAAAACAAAACTCTTACAGGAGACAGGGTTGTCTATCTAGAAGTCTGAACAAAACAACAAAAATGAAAGAAAGGAAAATCTTCCTGGAACTGATAAACAAATGTAGCAAGGTTGCAGGATACAAAGGTAATATATATAATTAAATTGCCTTTCTATATCCTAACAATGAACAGCTGAAATTTGAATTTTAAAACACAATACTGTTTACTCAAAAATGAGTGAAATAGTAAAGTGAAACTCTTAAGTATAAATTTAACAAAATATATACAGGATACATATGATGAAATCTAAAAGTTCTAAAAAATATCAAAGGAGACCTAAATAAATAGAAAGATATTTCATATCCATAGTAGGAAAATTCAGTATTGCTTTGATGTCAATATTGACGTATATGCCAACTTGATCTACAGAATCAATGCAATCCTAATCAAAATTTCAGCAAGTTATTTTCAGATATTAACAAAATGTTTCTTTAGTTTATATGGGGCCAGGCACAGTGGCTCACACCTGTAATCCCAGCAATTCAGAGGCCAAGGCAGGCAGATTACCTGAGCTCAGGAGTTCAAAACCAGCCTGGACAACCTGACAAAACCCCATCTGTACTAAAAATACAAAAAAAATTAGCCAGGTGTGGTGGTGGATGACTGTAATCCTAGCTACTTAGGAGGCTGAGGCAGTAGAATCCCTTGAACCCAGGAGGCAGAGGCTGCAATGAGCTGAGACTGTGCCACTGCACTCCAGCCTGGGTGCTGGGTGACAGAGAAAGACTCCATCAAAAAAA
>NW_022436959.1:22163337-22343523 GCF_009761245.1 Sapajus apella | reverse complement strand
CTTTAACCCCAGAGGCAAGGGGGGCAAATGAGCGGAAAGCCACTCCCTTCACACCAGGGTGGGGGCGGGGGAAAAAAAAAAAAACCAAAAAAAAAAAAAAAAAAAAAAAAAACGTTTATATGGAAAGACAAAAATGATCCAGAAATAGGTGACTCAATACTGAAGAAAATCAGTGTTGGAGGACTGATACCACCCAACTTCAATATTTACTGTACAGCTACTGTAATCAGTACAGCATGTTATTGACAAAGAATAGCCAATTAGGTCAACTGAATGCAACTGACAGCCAAGAAATACAACCACAGAAGTATAGTCAACTGATATTTGAGAAAAGCATGAAGGAAATTCAAGGGGAAAAAATAGTCTTTCAAGAAGTGCTGCTGGAAATGTTAGATATCCATATGCAAACATATACGTACATATAGGTAGAAACCTATACAGAGACCTTACACGTTTCACAAAAATAATTCAAAACACATTATAAAAGTAAATGTAGGACACAAAACTATAAATCATTGATATAACTTAGATATTTGTGCCCTCTCCATCACATATCATGCTGCAATGTGATCCCCAATGTTGGAGATGGGGCATAGTGGAAGTTGTTAGGGTCATTTAGTGTATCACTCATGAATGGCTTGGCGCCATCCCCTTCATGATGAGTGAGTTCTCACTCTATTAGTTCACATGAGAACTGGTTGTTTAAAAGAGACTGGCACCCCCTCTCCTCTCTCTTGCTCCCTCCCTCTCCACATGACATGCTGGCTCCCCCTCCACCATGATTGTAAGTTTCCTGAGGCCCTCACCAGAAGTAGATGCCAGCACTATACTTCTTGTACAGTCTGCAAAACCATGAGCCAAAATAAACCTCTTTCCTATATAGATTACCCAGTCTCAGGGATTCATTTATAGCAACACAAAACCAACTAATACAAACATATAGAGGATAACACAGAAAATCTAGATAATCTTCTGTTTCCTGATGGGTTTTTAGATACACTGTCAAAAATGAAATACATGCAAGAAAAGAAAAATGTTAATTTGGACACTAAATTACAAGCTTATGTGCAAAAGATACTGTTAGAAAATAAAAAGACATGTGACAGCCTCAAAGATAATACTTGCAAATTATGTATCTGATAAAGCACTATTGTTAAAAATATGCAAGGAACTCTTGAAACTCAATAATAAGGAAACAATTTTAAAATGGGGAAAATATGAAAGACACCTCATCAAAGGAGGGATACAGATGGCAAATAAACATATGAAAATATATTAAACATCATGTTATTAGGCAACTGCAAATTATAAGATGCCATGATATACTTATTAGAATGTCTATAATCCAAAAATTCTCCAATACGCAATGCTGGTGAGGATGCAGAACAACCAGAGCTTCATTCATCGCTAGTGGGAATACAAAATGTAAATGTGACTTTGGAAGACAGTTTGGCAGTTTCTTGCAAAGCTAAAGTTAGTCTTATCATATGATCCAGCAATCACACTCCTAAGTATATACCCAACTGAGTTGAAAACTTATGTCCACACAAAACCCTTCACAGGAATGTTTATAGCAGCTTTATACATAATTGCAAAAAACTGAAAGCAACCAAGATGTTATTCAACAGACGAATAGATATGTAAACTATGGTATGTCTCTAAAATGAAATATTATTTGGTGATAAAGGGGAATGAGCTATGAAGCCAAGGAGAGACATAAATAAACTTTAAATGCATTTTTCTGAGTAACTCTGAAAAGGCTATCATACTAAATTATATTTTCTCTTTAAAAGTTTTTTTTAAATTTCCACTTTAGGTTTTCATTCCCATTTTAGGTTCGGGGTACATGTGCAGGTTTGTTACACAGGTAAATTGTGTGTTGTAAAGGGCTGGTGTACAGATTATTTTGTCACCTGTGTTATTAGCATAGTCACCAATAAGTCGTTTTTCAATCCTCACCTCCTCCCACCTGAAATTTTCAAAAAGGAAAAACTAGAGAGATAGATAGTAAAATGATCAGTGGTTTCCAGAGGTCTGGAGAGAGCGGAGAAGTGGTGAGTAGGTGAGATTTGTAGGGTGTTAAAACCATTCTACATGAAACTGTAATGGTGGATGCATGAAATGTTGCATTTGTCAAAACTGTAGAAAAATACAACACAAACAGTGAAACTTACTGTAAGCTAGGAACATTAGTTAATGACACTGTACCATATCGGTTCATTAATTATAAGAGATGTAGAACACTAATGCAAGATGTGTGCTGGCAACATGGGGAAGGAGAAGGGTATACAGCAACTCTGAACTATTTGCTTAATTTCTCTGCAAAGGTAATACTGTCCTAAAAATAAAGAGTATTAATTCTGAAAGATGATTTCTCTACCAAACTGAACAGAATTAGACAATAAAATAACCTGTGTGAAAAATATAAGTTGTTTGTATATCACAGTGGTTCTCCACCAAGGGTTATTTTGCGCCCCAGGAAACATCTGCAATGTCTCCAAATGTTTCTGATTGTCATGACTAGGGCACAGGCAATGCTAGTGACATAAAGTGAGTAAAAGTCAGGGATCTTGTTAAACATCCTATAATCCACAGAAAAGCTCCTCAAAATAACTGTCCCAAATATCAATATAGATGAAACTGAGAAAACTTGGGCTAATGTGTTTTGTGGGCCCAAGAGTGGAAGGCAAGACTTAAAACATAGGTTATTTTGACAACCATACTGAGAAATTTGAAACTTACCCTAAATACTGTGGATGTCTTTCAAAGGAATTTTAGCAAGATACAATGTGATTAAACTTATATTTTTTAAGAGTCACCTCGGTAGCAGTGTACAAAAGCTTTTCTTAACCTCAGTGTCTTCCCAATCCACTGTGTTCTGATTAGGAGGTATATTGCAAACTATTTGTTACTCATCATGCAATCAGAACTTTAAAAATCTTTACCAAACAACCATGCAATAAGTGAATCCAAAGTTAACTTTCATAAAACCATTCACTCACTTGCATCAAGTCATATCTTTGCAGAAGAGTTGCTAAAATGATGACTTGGACAAAGAGTGTCTTTCCTGAATGATATGCACCATGATGTTTAGGAGAGGTAGAATTACATTCATAAATAATGATGTAGAAAAAAACTGTAAAGATGGAAGAGCAATTACAAAC
Organism: Sapajus apella; assembly: GCF_009761245.1. Lineage (NCBI taxonomy): Eukaryota > Metazoa > Chordata > Mammalia > Primates > Cebidae > Sapajus > Sapajus apella. The sequence goes on along the minus strand of NW_022436959.1, from coordinate 22,340,359 downwards.
TGTTTCTATCACCCGAGCAGATAATTTAAAAGCCTAAACGAAAGCAATGACAGCTGCAAGGGGAAAGGAGAGTAGGGATGCCAGAGATGGGGTGCCATGTGACTCTATATTCCCACTGTCTCTAGTATAACATGAAGACTATGTATGTGTGTATATATGTCTACAAATATATGTGTATGTGTGTATATACATATATATTAGACTTATTAAGTGAATAGTATGGCTGTTCATAAAAATAAATATTGGTATACTACACCATTATTCTAGCTAGTGCTGTCACTCAAAAAGATTGGGTATGGGAAGGAGAGAGAGAAACACAGAGAAGGTGGGAATTGTTTGCTCTTTCAGAGTACAGAAATGATTTAGAATACTAGCAGGGTTTAGAAGACAGGAAGCAGAAGCATATATCCTTGCTTCATTTCAGCATGGTATAGCCAAGAACATCCTAAGTTGTTAGCTAAGATAGTTTGTTACCTGAATTTTTATCCTCTGTGCTACTAAATATCTATGTGATTTTAAAACTCTCATTAAATTGACCAATAACAATTGAGTGTATTTATGAGATAGAATGTTATGTTTTGAGCTATGTGTAAATTGAAGACTGAGTCAAGCTAAAAACTATACCCATCACTTCACCAACTCATTTTTCGTGATGAGAACATTAAAAAATCTATTTTTAGCAACTTTGAAATAGACAATATATTATTACTGCCATCACTATGCAGTCAATAGAACACCAAAATACATTCCTCCAGTCTAACTGGAACTGTGTATTCTTTGATTAGTATCGTCCCTTTCCCCATCCCTCCTTTTCCACCACAGCCACTGGCAGCCATTCTTCTAGAATTACTGGGTATGCAATTATAAACAGATATTTTCTGTACACAGTTTGAAGTTTTTATTCCACTCTCCTATGGGTTCTGATATTGATGTTGGGTCAGCTGTCAAATTGTGATTACTTAGAAGGCAATTTGTATTTTCTTTGGTATCTTCTAATTTCACTATAATATTTTAATCTCCTTTTAGTTTATAGACTCCCTTAATCTCTCCAAAGTTATAAAGAGTTCTCAGGTGCTGTATCTTCAGAGATTTTCCTACTGCACTTGTGCTCTTTTTCTCCTTTTGGAGCTCCAATCAGATATCTATTAGACTATTTCTATTTATTTCTATGAGATTGTCTTTTGTTGATTCCACATATAAATGAGATGATAGGGTTTTGTGATTATTAAACAAGTCACTTTTCCACTCAAAGCCCTGTTCCCTTCTTTGTAGTATGTGCAAGTTAGAAGACAAATTATCTAAAATTCTTTGAAATCCATAATGTCAAATATACCCTCCTTTTCCTTTTCTGTATTGTGGTTCAAGCCATCATTATTTACTCCTTGAAACACTGTATTCATCCCTCTCCATATCTGACATTTGTTCTTGCAATTTCTCCAATCCATTCTCCATGGAGCAGGCATCAAAATCTTTTTAAACTACTTTCTATAAAATCTTTTTTCTGGATGGGTATGGTGGCTCACACCTGTAATCCCAGCACTTTGGGAGGCTGAGGTAAGTGAATCACTGAGGTCAGGAGTTCCACACACCAGCCTAGCCAACATGATGAAACCCCATCTCTACTAAAAATACAAAAATTAGCTGTGTGATGGTGCATGCCTGTAATCCCAGCTACTCACGAGGCTGAGGCAGAAGAGCTGCTTGAACTCGGGAGGTGGAGATAGCAGTTAGCTGAGATTGTTGTCACTCCAGCCTCGCCAATAGTGTGAGACTCAAAAAAAAAAAAAAAAAAAAAAAGCTTTATAATATTCTCACAATAAAGTTTCTGCAAATAACCTAAAGGCAGGTCTGTCTTGTTTATTACCTTCTTGTAACTGAGCTCTAATGACAATGTCCTCATTCTGTTTAGTTTGCTGGTTTTGTGGATTTTTGTTTTTGTTTTAGAATTATATTTAATTTTCCATCATTATAAAAAACGTTTTTGTTGGGTATGCAGTTCTACACAGGTATTTTCTCTAGGCAGTTTGAAACTTTTATTCCACTGTCCTATGGGTTATGACATTGCTAATGATTTAGCTGTCAGTCAAACTGTAATTTCCTAGAAGGCAAATTCTATTTTCTTTGGTATTTCCTAATTTCACTCTGATATTTATTTCTTTTTAGTTATGGACCTCCTGAACCTTTCTAAAGCAATAAAAAGTTCTCAGGTGTTATATCTTCAGAAATTTCCCCTGTTGTACTTTTGTTCTTCTCTCCTTTTGGAATTTTAATCAGATACCCATTAGACTCTTTCTCATTCTAAAATCCTGAAACTCTCTTTCAATTTTTCCTCTCTGAGATGCATTCTTGATAATTTGGTCAGACCCATCTTATAGTTCACTAGTGCCCTCTTCAGCTAGGTTTAATCAAATAAAAATTCATCCACCAAAGGTTTTCAAAATGTTTTATTTCTAGATGTTTTCGTTCCAATATTAATCATTGAATTTTGTCTTATTTGCCACAGCATATTTTTAAAATTAAACTTTCTATTATGATTATTGTACAGTCACATGCAGTTATAAGGTATAATATAGAAACACCACAGTTTTACCCATTACCCATTTCCTCCCATGGGAAACTATACAATTTTATTACATTTATATAGACTTAGAGTGATTCCTCAGGTGGCTCTTTGATAATCACATCAACCTCCCTGCTACATAGCTTCTCTCCTCCCATGTCCCCAGTCTGGTAACCACAAATGTTTTCTCTATGTCTCAAATGTTCTGTTTTTAAACTTGTTACATAAATAGAATCATACAATAGGTAACCTACAATGATTGGCTTTTTTTCACTCACCGTAATTCTCTGTAGATTCACTCAAGGTTTTGTATGCATTAATAATGTTTTCATTTTGATTGCCCAGTAGTATCTGATAATACAGTTGCCCCAAAATCTTCTCAACTATTTAGCCAACGAATGATACCTAAGTTTTTTCCAGTTTTTCCATATTACAAAGAAAGCTACTGTGACCATCAATGAAAAACTTTTTTGTTTGAACACATGCTTTACTTCTCTGGGATTAATGCTGAAGAGTAAAACCACTGAGTCATACGGCAATTGTCATCAGAATATTCTCTATGATGAATATCTGATTGGGTCTTTTGCCCACATTTTTAGGCAGATTGCCTGATTTTTTACTATTGAGTTTTGAGATTTTTTAAATGTATTCCAGATGCAAAGCTTTGCTTGAATTTTTACAGGAAAGGCATCTAACTTATAGGTCAATTTATGGAGTACTGATGTATTTTATTATGTTGAGTGGTTTTAATTCATGAATATGGTATGTCTTTTATTTAGGTCTTCTTTGATTTATTGCATCAAAAATTTTTTAGTTTCAGCATACATATTCTATACATCTTTGGTGGGATTTGTACCTAAATATTTCATCTTTTCTAGAACAATTGTAAATCATACTGTGTTTTTAATTTCACTTGTCAGAGGCTCATAATTGGTATACACAAATGCAATTTATTTTATATTTTGATCTTACAACTTGTAATCTTGCAAAACCCACTTATTGTTCCAAGGTATTGTATAGTTTTTGATTTTGGTTTCTATGTGATTTTGTATGTGGACATTCACATCATTTGCAAATAGGAATATTTGGGTTAGGCCCCCCAATCCAATATACATGTCTTCTTCTCTTTCATTTATTACAGTAGCTAGAAAAGTTTTGATATTGAGTTGAATAATAGTAGAGAGAACAGAAATCCTTGCTTGATCTTGAACATTCAGTTTTTCCCCATTAGATATGATGTTAGCTATAGGTTTTTGTAGATTTTCTTTACCAAATTGAAAGAAAAATCCTATTCCTAGTTTTCAGGGAGTTTTCATCATGAATAGATTTTTTTAAAACACTCTTTTGCTTCTATTAATATAATCATATGGTTTTTCTTTAAACTGTTTCTGTGATGGATTACATTTCATACATTTTTTTTCACTTGCTTGAATAGACCTTATCATTGCTTTTTGAAGCAAGTTATTACGGCTGCTTCAAAATTCTTGTCAGACGAACACAGCATTTGATTCATTCTCATATTGGCATCTGTTGACTTTCTTTTCTCATTCAATTTGTGATTATCCTTGCTCTTGATATATAATGAATGAATATTTGATTGAACAGTTGAATGTTTCATTTTTAAGTCCTGCAGTTCCTAGACAGCTCGCCTACTTGTTTCCACCTTTCGGAATCTTCCTATGTTTTTCTCATTGTTTTGCATTATGTTTAGAATTTTTTTAGTGGTAAGTGGGAGGACCTGTGAAGAATAAGCTTCTCTATCGTCATGGAACCAGAAGTCCCATATTTCAAGATATTTTTATTTTTTTGGTTTGTTTTTATAAATTTAATTGGTCAATTTTTATGTCTTGTGTTTCTGTCTCATATTCTCAATCATTATTTTTATTTGAATATATTTAACATATTTTACATGTTATTTCTGATATACCCAATATTTAATGTCTCTGAAACTGAATCTGTTATTTCTTCTGGCTCTTGTTGGTAGTGCCTTCTTTCTTTTTGTGTTTATTATGTTTCAGCAATCTGCTCATTTTCCTTTAAAATTTACCATGGAAATCATTTGATGCTTTGCCGAGTGTGGCTCCCTACATATTTGCATTTGCTTCCATCTGGTTGGAAGGGTCTGGTGACCCTTTCATTTGAATATAATTCTGAGCTTTTGATTTGAAATACCCAGTTAGGGGAAATTTGGGCTGCAGACTCTTGAAGGAGCATGGTTATTATTACCAATTCACTGGAATGTCTATCATGATTAATTTTTGTTTACACGAAGCATTAGCTTTCAAGACAGGCAATGTTTCTTAGAGTTTCCTGTTGGAGTGATTGGCTGGCAGATATTTTTACATATCTGTATAAATGATGATTTAGAATTTTTGGGTTTTGGTTTTATTAAGGGATGAAGAGAACGGTAGTTCATTAGAATGGTCTCTTTAGCTATGAGTGGGGCCTGGGCTTCCTTCCTTTCCTTAATTTGAGCTGCTAAGAATTAATTTTATTTCCCGTTCATTGATTTAAATTTGAAACATTTTAACGTTCTTGTTTGCTTTCTTAAACTGGGTATAGTAAAACATCTGCTCTACCACACACTATCCTCATCTTTTAAAAATATCCATCCTGATCTTTGAGAATGCTAGGTAGGTTTTGTTTTGTTTTGCTTTGCTTTATATCAGCTCTCTAATTGAGACATTTTAAAACTACAAGAAGTTCATGGCAAACTCCTACACAAATCAGACAGTATTAAACACAGAAGTCATGGTCAAAAATATTAAATGTTTAATTATATATACTTTAAAAAGGGTATACTGTTTTCTGCTTTGTACGAAGAAATATATACCTTTTTCATTACCATTTCCCACTTTCTCCTTAAGCTATAATATCTGTGTTTGCAGAAAAATATCAGAGAATGGAAAACAAACTCAGGAACATCAAAAGAATATTTCAAAACATGATAACAAGTTGTACATAAAGTAACAGCTGACTTACATTTTGCATATTTTTTTCCTAAATATTTATATGTAAAATCTGCTCTAAAATTTCTCATTTTTGAGATCTCAGTAAAGATTCAATTTACAAGAATTACATTATTGGCTAGTGTCTTGGGAGGCAATTTATAGTAAATTCTGAGCAAGTCATAAAAAGGCAAAATTGTTACTACAAATATACCCTTCACAGTGTTCCATCTAGATGATATGACAAGTGTAACTAATGAAATAGTCTGTGAATTTGAAAAATCTAATTAAATAGAAGCCCTTTCAACTCAGAAACAAAATATATTTAAAATTACATTTATAACAGTTAACATAAATATGGTAAAATACAGACTAATTCTTTCAATGGATATTTACTGAGCAGATGTGAACGGACAGTGCTGGACTTGTAGAGCTTGCATCCTAGTACATGAGTTTATAGAAATCTACTTAGTTGCAATTGTAGTGACACAAGGAATTTTCAAATATTCAAAACACTTAACCCTTTAAACACCTAGCTTTCCTACTGATACATTAATTTTACTAAACTTATCTCAGAATTTCACTTAATAGTTTCTCAAAGTAATGAACCAGTATGTATCTTGTTTCTTCCGTTCACTTAAAAATAATCTCTGATCACACATAGTTTTTCTTATGTTAAGGAATTTCTCTGTTCTTTCACAAGTAAATACTTTTTCTCTAATTAGTTATAGACACAGGCTACATTAACTTCTTCAGTGCCTTATCCCACTGTTATTTGTAATCTGTGTTTTTGAAATTGCTTTTAAGAATGTCATCAGTGACCTCTTGTCAAAACAGAATTGCACTGTTTCTTTTTCTGTGTATGTTCATTTTTATGTACTTAATATTTTTATTTGTATGAACTTATGGGGAACAAGTGCAATACTTTTTTACATGTATAGATTGCATGGGGTTGAAGTTACGGATTTTAGGATATACATCACCAGAATAACATATATTTTACCCATTAAGTAATTTCTCATCATCCATCCCTCTCCTAATCCTTCATCCATCTGAGTCTCCACTGTCTATTATTTCACGCTTTACATCCATGTGTACACATTATCTGGTTCTGACTTACACATAAGAGCGTGAAATATTCATCTTTCTAAGTCTCACGTAAGATAATGGCCTGTTCCTGCAAAAGATATTATTTCATTCTTTCTTGTGACTCAATAGTACTGCATTATATACATATGTGTATATATCTCACATTTTCGTTGTTCAGTCTAGTACCACATTGTGTATATACATCACATTTTTTTATACAGTCATTCATTGATAAACACTTTGGTTGATTCCATAGCTTTGCTCTTGTGAATAATGCTGTGATAAACATATGAGTGCAGGTATCTTTTTGGTATAATGATATCATTTCCTTTGGGTAGAGAACCAGTACTGGGATTGCTGAGTCAAATGGGTGTTCAATTTTTAGTTAATTGAGAAATCTCCACAATGTTTTCATAGAGGTTGTACTAATGTACTTTCTGATGAACAGTGTATAAATGTTCCATTATCTGTGCATCCTCACCAACATGTTATTTTTAGATGTGTTAATAGTAGCCATTCTGATCAAAGTAAGATTGTGGTTTCAATTTGCATTTCTCTGATGATTAGTGATGTTGAGCATTTTTTCATATACCTGTTGGCCATTTGTATGCCCTCTTTTGGAAAATGTCTATTCATCCCATGTGCCTACTTTTTAATGAAATTGTTTGTTTCCATGTTGTTGAGTTGTTTCAGTTCTTTATATATTCTGGATATTAGACCCTTGTATAATGCAGTTAGCAAATATTTTCCTCCATTCTGTAGGTTGTTTGTTCACTCTGTTATTTCCTTTGCTGTGTGGAAGCTGTTTCGTTTGTTTAAGTCCCATATATTTATTTTTGTTGTTGTTGTTGCCTATAATTTTGAGGTCTTAGTCATGAATTCTTAGCCTCAACTAATATCTAGGATATTTTCCCTAAGTTTTCTTCCAGTATTAGTCTATGGTCTTACATTAAAGTTTTTGATCCATCTTGAGTTGATTTTTGTGTATGGTGAGAGACAGGGGTTGAGTTTCATGCTTTTGCTTACAGCAATCCAATCTTTTCAGCATCATTTTTTGAAAATGACGTCCTTTCCTCAATGTATGCTCTTGTCAGCTTTGTCAAAGATCACTTGGCTGAGAATATGTGACTTTATTTCTGGGTTCTCTATTCTGTTTCATTGATCGATGTGTCTATTTTTACGTGAGTACCATTCTGTTTTAGTTACGATAGCTTTATAGTATAATTTGAGGTCAGGTCATGTGATTCCTCCAGCCTTGTTCTTTTTGCTCAGGATTGATTTGGTCTTTTGGGCATTTTTGGTTTCCATATGAATTTTAGGATTTTTTTTTTCTAATTCTATGAAACATGAAATTCATATTTTGATAGGGATTGCATTAAATCTGTAGATTGCTTTGGACAGTATGATCATTTTAATGATATTAATTCTTCCAATTCATGAGCATGGAATATTTTTCTATTTGGTTGTATAATCCATAATTCTTTTAATCAGTGTTTTGCAATTTTTCATGTAGAGACCTTCTATTTCTTGTCCTAAGTATTTTTATAGCTATTGTAAATGGGATTGCCTTTTTAATTTTGTTTTCAGCTAGGTCTTTATGATATAGAAATGCTACTGCTTTTTGTAAGTTTATTTTTATTTTTGAAATTTTACTAAATCCATTTATCAAGATAGGAGTTTTTTAGGGGAGTGTTTAGCTTTTTGTAGATATAAGGTTATGTCATCAGTAAACAGGGTAATTTATCTTCCTCTTTTCCAATTTGTATGCTTTTTCTTTCTCTTGCCTAAATGCTCTGGCTAGGATTTCCAGTAGTATGTTAAGTAGGAGTGGTGAGAATGGGCTTCCCTGTCTTGTTCCAGTTCTTAGAGGGAATGATTTCAACTTTTTCCTGTTCAGTATGATATTGGTTGTGGGTTTGTTGTAAATGATATTCGGTATTCTGAGGGATGTTTCTTCCATGCCTGGTTTGTTGAGCGTTTTTATCATGAAGGAATGCTGAATTCACTTAATGCTTTTTCTTTGTCAATTGAGACGATCATATAATTCTGTCCTTAATTCTCTTTAAATGAGTTATCACATTTATTAATTTGTATATATGTTAAATCATCTTGCATCACTGGAATAAAACCTTGATTACAGTGTATTATCTTTTTTGATGTGCTGTTAGATTCAGTTTGCTAGTATTTTGAAAGCATATTTGTATCTATGCTGATATGAAATACTTGTTTGTAGGGGTTTTTTTGTTGTTGTTGTTGTGTCCTTGTCTGGTTTTGGTATCTAGATAAGGGGAATGGGGCGGTCCTCAGGCCTTTGGTGAAAATGTTTGGATGAGAAGTCGCCAATCTGGGCATGCAGAGGGTGGGACAGTCCCTGCAGCCATAGCTACGACCCAGTCCCAGCATGGATTCCTGTCAGGCCATGGCTGTGGCAACCAATCTGCCACCCAGTCATTCCTAGCAGTTTGTGCCTATTCTGCAGCTAAGTCCTAAATTATAAGATATACGACCTGGCTTAAGACTAAGTCTCAGTGGCAACTCTTCTCCTGTTGAGGTCCCAAGGAGCAGGGTGGGGGATGTTGAGTCGGGGGTGGGGATACCTGGTTTCATTCCCAGCTTCTGGAGCCCACTCCACACTCACTTCTCAGAACTGGCTGCAGGATTCCATCCCCTGCTCATGCTCTGGTTTTGCAAGCACCACCTGAGTTTCTCCAACCGCTGCAATCAACACTGCTGGTTTCCAGTACCATCCATAGAGCTAGGATCAAAAATGACACTGCACAACAGCTGCCTAGATTGGAGAAGTTTCTTTTCACAGTCTTTTGTCTGCTACCCAAGTTGGACTCACAGCTTGGGAGATTCAAGTTGCTCTGCCATGTTCTGGACTGTACAAATCCCATGAGGGAAGATGGGCTGCAGAAAGGCACTCACTCACTCTCTCCTGTGATGGGGATTTACTCCTGATTCCCAGCCAGTGCCAGACACTCAGGCTACCTATTTTCCTTCTTCATCCTGGATTTCAAATTTTCCCTTTGCTTTTCTGTTGAACTCCCATGTTTGCTCTTCAATAATATATTGAAAGTGTGATAGTCTACATACTCTTTTGGTTCTTTTAAGTGGATGAAGCATGATGGAAACTGTTCCACTCAGCCATCTTGGAAAAAATAAAGACTGTTTCTCTTCACCTACATTATGAATAGTTTTTCCTAATAAACACCATTAGCCAGATTATTGTATATTCTGTTAATACTGCAAACCACAAAATTATGCTTTTAAAAGTATGTCACTTTATGCCACCCCCATGGGCAAAAGATCTCAGTGCTTCCCATATCAGGTAAGACACACTCAAAAAGTAGAAATCACGCTGTGAATTTCATACATAAGTCACTTAATGTAAATAGTTGGTTCCTCCAGTATTAAAAATGCAAAGCAAGCATAAGATCTAAAAGCAGCAGCTACGACACCTAAGGCTTGAGAACCAAAATATCATAACGGTCACCAGAAACTATGAGTTTATCAAAGCTACTCTGTTTCAGATAATTGGTATTAGTTCCTAGTGGGTTTATGTGATATATCACATTTCTTAATTTTGTATATATGTTATACCATCGTGCATCACTGGTATAAAACCTACTTGATTATCTTTTTACTCTCTCTCTCTCTCTAGTGGGATGGTGAGGGAAAAAAGAAGGCAGTGGGTAATAGGAACTTTATGGGTGGTCATGGGCCATCTTGGAAAGTGTCATTTGGTCAGTCCATTAATACCAAATAGCACGGGAGCTAATGCTATTTGCTGAAGCTAAAACAACTTGGTGGCAAGAAGAGTCTCCTGTCCTCTCTTCTGTCCTTCCAGTCTCACACTATTACCTCTCAGATGGTAAGGGAATCTTAGAGATGGAGTTGCAATCTCCCATCTTTGATATCACAGAGCATATTATAAAAATGATAAACATGGCATTGAAAGACACTAACCACCAGAATTTCCCTCCCTTACAAGAAACCTTCGTTTCCCTACTAATCTACTAATAAAGCATCATTAATTATTTTCTGTTTGATTATTTTCTATCAACAGAACATATTTAAACTTCCCCATATGGCTCATTATATCACAATCATTTTGTATCTTTGGATGGCATGTCCTATTCCTTCTCTGCAACTGCAAATTGGATCTATCAATCTTTCAGTTCTCCTCATAAATGTGACGGGCCTATAAATGTTATCCCTGTGCCCCCTGTTAAATTCTTACTCTTAGTACAGTGCTTTGCGTATCATATGTGGGAACTCTACGTATTGAATGAATAGAATGCGTTTTTCATTGACCTTTGTATATCTCTTCTGCTTCTTTCAAATAATTATTGTCATGCTAATTGCATCATTCCAAAAGTTCCTTCAGGATAGAAATTATGTCTTACTACTGTCCGCAGTCCTCAAAATTTAAGAGTTCATTAACCTATGCAATTTCCAAAACTAATGTATACAAAGACAAAAAAGCAACCAAGGTCTTATTAACACATGAATTTAAAGCTTAGGAACCTGAAAAGCTTAAAAAGCTTCTACAGAATACAAATTTCCTAGTTTGTCTATTTTATGTTTGCTGTTATTCAACTATGATTAATATTTAAGATATTAAAAATAGATAATTTTCAGCAGCCCCAGCAGCTCCTCTGTTTGGTGGATATCTGAAAATTAAAATGAATCACTTTATTATTTTTATCAATTATAACACTTAAGCCAAGAACTATTAAAGCTTGTGTTCCTGACTATATGACATCCCAATATGCTCCTCTCTGAAATCCACCCACTGAGTCTGAAGAAAAATGATGATCTATCAGTAATAATTTTCTTCTATAGCACAGAAAAATACTATGGGCCTGAATACCCTTTTGTTTTATTTCTGCAGAAGATCAATTTCCTCAGGAAAAAATGAGCATTTCAGTGATTTGTCAGCTTTGGATTCAATAAACAGATTTCAGTGCTTCACCCTCATGAATAATTTCAACTTCTATTTATTTGATCAGCAGAGAAATAATTTAAAATATGTTTCCCTCTTAACTTCACTAATATCCAAAATTACTAAATTGTAATAAATCGCTCACAGGAGAGAAATATCTCTTTTGAAATTTTTTCAACAAAATCATTATGTATTTGTTTACTAATATTCTAAATAAGTATTTTTAATATAAATTAAAAGTGTGATATATAGAAAAGCAAGTAATTATGTGAAAATATGCTAGACTATCAATACTGTGAGTGCTGCAGTGCTTGACCTTCTATAAATCATAAACACATAATTTCATTGAATTCAGAATTGGTTTTCATATATTTACTATTAATCATTTTGAGGTTAAGCTATTGCTTTTTGAATGTGCAAAGTAGACATCAAACTAGAGAAGAGACAACAATTAAGAAATCATTAAATGCTAATTTTAATAAGTAAAGTCAGCTTTATACATACATTCCACCAACATTTTTGTTTATAAATCTAAAATAATATTTGACCTAACATAGTAAATTTTATCATATAAAATTAAAATCCGAAGACGGGTATATTTCAGAATACTGAAGCAGATGAGAGACAAAGTCAAAAGATTATAATAAAGAATGTCTATTTCAATCAATCCCTTAACTTCATTTAAAACTCCATGTGGTTATTGATCTGTCCTTTGACATGTGTCCAACCTTTAAAATTTAATGTATCTTTATCCGTGACTGAAACCAATGAAAGTAACCCCACATAACTGAATTTCTTTGCAGTCATAATTCTACCTACAGCCTAATGTTACATTTAGAGGCTCCCAGCTCTGAAAGCACATTATGTACTAACATCGAGAAAATCCTTAGAGCTAATTTGATTATTATTGTACATGAAAGCATTCAACTGCTTGCTTCTTTCTGAGAATATCAGCTGACAAATCGTGGTGCTGGGGCCTATCTCTTTATGTGCTCTAATGAGACTGCAAATGGTTTCCCAATTTAAAGTGGCTTTGGCAGGCTTATCGATCTGTGAAATGTGGATGTTTTTAAAGGGAATAACTAACAAGAAAGACAGCGTTTATTGTAAAAGAGGTAGGTGTGTCACACTGAGTTATTTATCAAAGAGAAAAACATTTCTTTGATAGCAAAAGCAAGATGAACTCTGAGTTTTTATTGAATTACAAGAGTTTCACCAAGGCTCAATAATAGGCATCAATGATTAGAATGCCTACCAAAAAGCTTTTCTTTTAAAAAAAAAATCCCATTAGACAATTTTTGACAAAAAGTTTACATAAAATAAATGAAACTAATACATGCAATGTTTACTGTATGCAGGCAAATAAACCTTTCTGTTAGTTATTTACAGTCAGGTCATAGTAATCATAAATAGCAACAGTAATTTTATAGAAAATTGGGAAATGAGTATGAAATAGTTACTATGTATATGACACTCTTTACAAGATCTTCAATGTATATACATGCAGCATACTATTTCTATACTGTAAGACTATTAGTTTTAAACAGGCTAATTATATTGTGGATACCCAAGAAGCAAACAACTTGTTTTCTCTTCTTCTCTTCTCCTCTCTTCTCTCTCCGTCTCTCTCATTTCTAACTGTCTTTTTCTCTCCATTCTCCCCGCAAAATCTCATGGTACTAACACTTTTATAGAAAAGTGCTTCTCAAAACAAGTCACCCTAGATCCTTGTGGAAAAGTAGATTCTAATTCATTAGGGTTTAGGAATTTTACATTTCCAAAAACTTCCCTGGTGATGCCCACACTGCTTGTCCATCACCTACATTTTGAGAAGCAAGACTATAAAACTCAGTAGGGAAATGCTAATCCAGGTAACAAGTAATGAATGGGTGGCTAATCAGAGGGTGTTGACTATGAGCCTCAGAAAGAAGAAACGAAGATGAGTGATTTTTCGGAGCCATGAGTTTGAGCAATAAGGAGCCTCTGAAGGTTTTTAACATGGTTTCTATAGGTAAACTCTAATGTATTTTCAGAGGAAACTGACGTCACTAGATAATTACTAGACTGTACAAACAATAATGTAGAAAAGTGATGGAGATCTTGTCTTTGTGAAAACAGGCTAAATTGGATCAAAGTCACAAGCAGAAGTATTACATTTGAATGAAGAGAAAGTGCTAATCTGGAGCAAAACGAAAAAGAGGGAAAAAATTGAGCATGGGTCATTAATTTTTTCCGACTAACATGGGAGGCACATCATTTCCTTGAACACTGTCCCAAGTTTTAGACAGTAATTAAAGACAGGTTTTGGAGCCTTCTGAAGGGTACAGTAGGAGGAACTCTGAAAGTGGCAGAAAAGTATCTCTGGAGTACATTTGCTATTTCTTTACCAATCCTTAAATGCCTTGCTTTGATTTGTCTATAATGATTTTTCATGTCTTCAAAAAAGAAACAGGAAAGGAAGGAAAAAAACTTAGGAATGGAGGTGACGATAGCTCAGGGTTGCACAGAAACAAGGGCAGGCCTGTTTGCTGGCTTGGCACCCCCACCCCCAACTTTTGGCAGCAGACTCAGACTTCCCTTTGGTAAATGATTACTCTCCCATTCCCATGTCATCCTGCTGCGCTGTTTCTCAGGCCTCCAAGTTTCCAGGCCAATAAAACTTGACTTTCTAGGAATGTGAACCTTGAGCAGAGTTACAAAAGGACAGAGAATACTTAAATCATTGCAGTGGCGGCACTTGGAGGAGACTAGCCTTTAATTTATATCAGGGTGGTCCCTGCCCCATCTTTGTTTCTCACATGATGTAAATGATTAAATATCTGCTTGCACTGACTTCCTGCTTCAGTGTTATAAACCAGCTATTGATCTGATTATCTTCATTCAATACACACACACACACACACACACACACACACACACACACACCCACCCCTTTTGTTAAATGTATAATTATGCTGCATTTTTTACATTTTAATTGTCCATGTAACATGTCTTCATGGCTTTTACAATTTATATACTACCAATGAATTAATCAATTAATCTGTTACAAAGATAACTTAAATAAGTCTTCATGTTTCTAAATATACCCTGTCCTTTTGAGTATATTTAAATTCTGACTAAATATAAAGTTTATATGAAGACCCTCCAGTAAAAAGATGCTCTCCTTTCAAAGAAAGGAAACAATCATGAATATTTATACTTTTAAGAATCCAGGTACATTGTATATTTTCAGCATAACATGGGCAAATCAGCTCCAACCACTGAATAATCACATTCACATGTACATATGAATAGAGACTCCAAGTTATTGTTCTTTTTTAAATAACATTATTATATATATTCTGTGTGTATATGAATTTGTAAAATAGGAAGATGATTAATACCAGCTTCAAAGCATCATTGCTAATATTAAAGGAAGTAATCTTAGCATCTAAAACACAATAAGAAGTATGCATGTGTTTCCTGACTTTTCTTTTATCTACTGTTTTTGTGTTTTCTCCCTTTTCCCTGCTCTAATATACAGTTGACTCTTGAACAACACATGTTTAAACTTTGTGGGTCCACTTATATGCAATTTTCTTCTGCCTTTGCTACCCCAGACAGCAAAAACGACCACACACTTCCTCCTCCTCTTCAGCCTACTCATTGTGAAGACAACAGGATGATGACCCTTATGATGATCTACTTTCACTTAATGAACAGTAAATATACCTCCTCTTCTTTAATGATTTTCTTAATATTTTGTATTCTCTGGCTTGCTTTGTCATAAATGCAGTGTATAATACATGTAACAAACAAATTATTTGTTAGTTGACTGTTATAGATAAGGGTTCGGCCAACAGTTGAAGTTTCGAGCAGTCAAAAGTTATTTGTGAATTTCTTATTGTGCTAGAGGTGGGTCCCCCTAACCCATGCATTGCTTAAGGGGGTCAACTGTATATGAATATGTGCATACAAACACACAAGTACTAAGGCAGGTACACATCTGTGTGTGTGCCCATATGTAAAGAGGAATCTAGAAAACAATGGACATTCTGCATGTTGTCTTAGTCCTCAGAATACACAAAATATCAGTGTGCTTTAAAAATGTGCATATGTTGTGTACTGATGCTGAAATGGCTCCCAAAAGTAATTTTAAAGGTGATATCTAAGAGATTAAACAGAATACAGAGCAAGAGGAGCTGGAGAGTAAACGTGTTGAGGTGTTTGAGGTGGACTGATAACAATAAGCACACAACTAGGCACTGAGCTTCCTTCTTAACTAAAATAAAGAAAGAAAACTTTCAGTTGCCTTATTTTTCTTATCTGATAAAATGTATAAACAAATCTGTAGAGAGAAGGACAAACATTTCTGGAATTCTCTGTAAGGCACATTTGTCTGGGACCACATTTTATCAAGAACACAAAATCACTATTCAAAATCTAACATTTCTTGTATTATTACTCTATAAAAACTATTAACATTGATAAAGCTCATTTCAGTTTAGGTATGTATCTTTGGACGGTGAGAGGAGATTCCAAGTATTTTATTTTATGGAGACACAGCATGATATTTTCTGATTTTTTAACAATTTACGAGACTGTCTGTGTCAAGTAGTATAGGTCTGAAATAAGACTTTGATAGGAGAGAGCATGAATGTATTATTGAATTCTCAAAGTGTACAGATCATACTTCTTGTTATGGTAAGGACCATTATTTAAATGCTAGATGTGAGGAAGACAGAGTTATATTTTTTCATAAAAATATTTGAGATGATTTACTTATTCTTGTTGAAAACAAGGGCCAACTAACTTCAGTAGGGCATGGACAGCAAGAAGGAGTATAAATAGAACTGATTTTGTCATTAAAAATTACCAGTTTTCAAGTACTTGCAAAAAAATACTTATTAAAACATAACAGTGCTCTATGTGATGAAAAAGGATCTTAATCTGAGATTATATGGAGTCTAGTCTTATGAACTGATAGCTTTATCCACAAAAGTATTTGATATGTGATTTTAGATAGACCTATGTCATTTTGGGATCCAGCTGAACGAACTGAATAGAAAGGAGATTTTTTTTTTTCAAATATTAATTTACACTAAGATTTTTATCCTGAGGTCCACGGACTTACAGCATACTTAAATGGATTTCAGACAAAGTGAGTGTTCATTCCAAAACTTGTATGCATAATTTGTAAACCTATAACATTATTTGTGGAGATGTGGAGATGGTTTATAGTTTAATAATATTCTTGAAATGCCACTCAAACAATTAATGAGGGTGATTTAAAAACTGATGAACGACACTGAATGTAAAAACCAATTTTTTACTCATTCTGAGAAACCTGGTAGCAGAAGGAGTCCCTTTCTTATCATACAATAAGATTACATAACATTTTTCAATGGTACTGGATTTCAGGTTTCAAAATAGTGGAAAGACGCTGAAAGATTGTACTAAATGTTTAGATACAGATGAATGAAAGGGATGCTTAGAAGCAAAATACACATAATAAGGTATAATTTCAAAATGGATTAAATCATTATTTTCAACCCAACCTTTAGTAACAGTTAATTTTAGAATTCAGTAAGTAATTCTCTATTTGGAGTTGCATTCATTATTGCTTACTGGTTCATAAACCTACCTTTGCAACTGAATGAAAGACTTGTCAATTTAAGTAAATTAAGTAATGTGAGTTGGCAGATTTGTTGTTTGTCCACTCAATCACTATTTTGTTCAACCACTGTTTTGTTCAATTCCTTGTTAGCAGACCCCAGATTAAAAAAAAAAAATTCTTTAGATTAGGCAAAACAATTTGTTTAATTAAGGTGACCTCTTTTCCTCATTCCAGATCCTGAAACAGGTATGTCCTAAATGGTAATCTGACTGTTGCCAATGACTAATTTACCACTGTGCCTGACAAGAAGGCTTCATCCTTGTTCAAAAGAAAAAAAAGGGCTGAGAGCGGCATGCATTATGATTTGCTTCTCTTTTAGACTGATAAAAAACATGATATATTCAGTAACAGGATACAACTTAATTTAATAACAATAACATTTCCATTCCTGTTCATTTAAATTATTACATTATATTTATATTATGAATATTAATCACTTAACCTGGCTTTAAAGTTCTTTATGTTCCTATGCTTTTATACGTGGATGACTGAGGTCACAGTCTCCTTATTTGTGGCTTAGTAGTGGGATATATTCTACTAGTGCTGAAGTAATGACAGCTTCAGGCTGTGATTTTGCACCTGGTATCTTTTCCATTTCCCACTCTTCCTCCAGTTTGAAGTGCTCCAGTTTTACTCTCTTCTTTCCATTCCCTGAATTCTCCAAACCTGCTTCCATTTCAGGTGCTTGGCCATATCCATTCTGTCTGTCTGTGATTCTTTCCCCAGATATTTACGTGGCTCAACTCCTTATGTAATTTAGTCCTCAATTCAAAGTCATTGTTTTTTTTTTTTTCAAAAGTCTTCTCTTTATCCCTTTACCTAAAACACCTTATGCATTTCACTTGCAATCTTCCTATCATCAATTATTTTATTTTTATAGCACTCAATTTGTCTCAAAGTCTGACCTAACAGTATACACATTTTTTTTTTTCATTTGCTCATTGTCTGTTTTGATCCCTAGAATAGAATCTCTCTGAGTACTGGGATGTGGTCTATTTTATACATACATAGAATAATTAAACGACCACACTGTAATTGCTCATTGAATATTAGTTGAATGACTGACTGACTTACTGATAATAGTGTTTGTTTTCTTTATTTTTATATTCGATATGGAAGTGTTTTTAAAAAGCCATGCTTGCATTCCTTGACTTGACATATATTTAAACTTGTCTGTTGTGTTATAATATTGCTCTTATATACCAGTATTATATATATTATTAAAGTTTATTAAATCCCAGTTTTATAATGAAAAAATCAGGTTCATATACATCAATTAATTATTTTCCTGAATGCTAGTACTATGCATAATATGCTATATGAGAAAAACCTCCATAATTAAGTCATATTGACATAATAAATCAAATGAAGTATACAGTAGATAGAATGATTACTTCTATATGCTTATTGTATAGACACATTTTATGTTCATGGACCAATAGATAAGCTTAAAAAGACAATTCTGAGAAGAAACTGTCCTCATTATTTTTATTGTTATAGAATAATGAATATGTTTTAAACTTGGGTTTTTAGATGTTTTGATAATCCAGAGACATTTTGTGGTCAGACATTTGTTATAAAGAACTTTGATTTGTAATGACTAGTTTGAAGGGGAAAAAGCACATTCATATATATATTACTCATGTGTTTCCACAGTAACTACTCACAAGAGCCGATCATTAAATTTTCAAGAGTTTTGTGAAGCCCTTGTCAAACACAGCTATCACTAAAATTAAATTACCTTACACTCCTTATATTAAAAATAATAGGGAATGAAGATTACAAATCTATTACATCTGAATTGTTTACTACATTTCACTGCTAAGTCACTTAACTCCTCTCCTGGCCCCTACAACTCCTTATTTTCTTTTATGGTTTCATCTGTATTCTCTAGCAGTGGATCACTCTTAACCCACTACCCTACAAGGCTATTTATTTCTCAATCTCCTGACAAGTGTATCCATCACAGGCCAATTTATTAACACAGCGGAGCTTTTCTGCAAACTTATAAATGAATTAAATTGAATCATCAATGGCACTGTAACAATTATATTTCATTCTATTAACTAATAAATTCATTAGTGTTGTTTTTCATATCCCAAGGCTTTATATATCTTACATACAGAATTACACTTTGCTGCTATAATTCTACATGCTAGCGACAAAAATGTTCTACAGCTGGAAGAACTGAGAGCTGCATAGACAAACCAGCTAGCTTTTGATCATAAAATTAGTAAAAGATAGATCCAGGAATACAAATTTATTTTGCTATCATTTAACCCCAATAGCATGTAATAGAATTGCCAGTATTGAAATTACCTAATGAAATAGGAATTTGTGATATTTGTGAAGAGAACAGAAGGCAGTAACAGCTGATGACAAAGAATTTTGAAATCTAGAGTAACTAAACATTGTTCTTTCAGAATTATTTTTGAAAATGACAAGTTCATAATCACATTTGTCTTCGGAATAAAATTCTTAAAATAATTTGTTCATGAACTTTCTTGAGAAATAAATCACATAATTTCTCTCCTGTAATACACACATCACTATTATTTATTACTTTTTCTGGAAATTTCATCCCAGTGACTCCTCATGGAGAGTGATTTCTCCTCTCCCTGCCCAGGTCATTTGGCCCTTCTGGAGACAATTCTGATCATGACTGTGTGTGTGAGGAAGTTGCTACTAACAGGGACATCTCACTGGTAGAGGCCAGAGATCTGCCAACTAGCAATGTACAGAACACAACATCACTATCAAAAGATGTGCTATCAAAAAAGTCAATAATGTTAAGACTGAGGAAAAAAAACCTGAATTAAATCTGCTTTTTATTTGGTTGGTATACACCATGAGTATATCAGAAGGTAATATTAGAACGATAAATCTTAGAATCAGAATAATTTATTTTTTCAGATGATCATCGTACCAAAATCATATAATTATCACCTGAAAAAATATAGTAAGAAAACAAGCATTGAGGTATATATATGTAACAGAATGAGTTGCATAAGCTCTGTAAAGTACATGTACATGTGTTTCTAACAGCATATTCATAACATAAAAGTGGGAATAACTTAAATATTCACAACAGAAGAATGGAAAAATAAATTGCAGTGTAATTTACATAATGGAAAATATACAACAAAAATGTAATCAACTATAAGCAATGACAGAGCTAATTCTTCTGACATAATGCTGAAAAGACATAATAATGTATATATTATATAATTGTGTTAATAGAAAATGTAAAAGCAGGCAAAATACATCTATAGAATTAGAAGGCAGGGGTGTGCTTGTCTTTGGAGAAGTGGTAATAACCAGAAAGAAGCAGGCACATTGTCATGTTCTGGCTCTTGAACGTGGTTCTGGTTACATGCGTGTGTTTCACTTGTAAAAATGTATTGATCTGTACACTTATAATTTGCCCACTTTCTTCATTTTATGTTATCAATTAAACATGTACTTACAATATTAAAAATGGATCTGGTTACAAGCAAACATGCACAATTAGATCTTTTGTAAATATCCGTTAGTTTTAGTAATGCTAGTAATTGTTCTACTATACATTCACACACAGGTACACTCATAAGTACAAGACCGCACATACCAGAAGCAACTAAATTGGAACACATTTCACTAACAGACATTAGTACAAATGTTCTATTAATAGAAATTCAACTTTTTTAAATGAAGATAAATGAAAAAGGTAATATCAAACATCAGTATTACAGATATTTGTTTAGTTATTGCACTTGTTATTACTTAGAATTAGTAAAATTATTATTCTTTTATCACTTATAAATATCATCTTTTTCCTGAAGTTTTATACATCTATAATCTAAAAGAAAAATTTTGAATTTCAAGGGGCAATTTTTTTACTAGTATTACTGAAATGCTGCCTACTTATTTTCAGATGTATCAAAATGAATATATATATATATATATATATATATAATATATTATTTTGATATGAAAAGATAAACTCTTTTAATATATGGGTATTCTGGAGCTCTCTTTCATTTTGATTTGTTGAGAATATATATACTGTTTATTACTATTTCTTGCTAAGTTTTCCATAATTTTTCCCAGTTGATTTTGTAGTTTTATTCCATATACGTTCTAAAGCATTTGTGCTTTTGATTTTTCATAATCTGCTTAACACTTCCAGTAGAATTTAACCTCGACTTCTGACACAGACTTTTAAGGAAAAAAGAAATGATAGACCAAGGCTTGCAGAGTAAATGAATGGACCCTTCATTTCCTTAAGTACTTCTACCCAAGCCAAATTTCCATTTGTTTTTACACTGTCTTCTTAATATATTTATCAGCATCTTGATCATGGCACTATTTTATTCAAACTGAACCCCCTCATCCAACACATATACACACACCATATAAAATGAAAACTACAATGTGACATTTAATCCTACTTTTTAATTTAACACAATTCAATAAAAGCATCCTCTTCCCCACTTACAAACTACACACATACACACAAATATCAGGCCCTTATGTTTCCAAATGTCTTGTGCCAGAAAGGAATCTGTCATTATATGAGTGGGGAAACAAAGAAGTTTTCAAACGGAATGTGGCTTGTCCCAAATATCCTAGCCATTGAAAAATAGAAACTGGGAAGTCACTTGAGTCTTCTGAAAGTACAGTTCTTAGCTCATTTCTCAGTATTATTTACCACTGTATCTGTACTACTTAGTAAGATTCCTCTAACATTTGAATCAAGCTCTTCAATCTATTTTTAAATTATACGTTACATTGTATAATCCAACAAATCATTAAACTCACATTTATTACCTGATATCATTTTAAAACACTTCAAAATGAAATGGTCTACTTACAACAATTAGAAAATGAGTCAAATTCTAAGAACCTATTTTAAGAAGTGTTGTATTTTTTAAAAGATTAATTAGCATAAAGAGTTTGTTTTACTTAAGAGAAGAGTTTAAAAGGGAAAAATAAAAAAAAAGACATCAGTATTTATTGTATACAATATCAAGGACATTTACCAGGAAAGTGAAATTCTAATTTTTGAGATGATTCACCTTCCTATTTTACTAAGCATCTTTATAATGTTTCAGTTTGTTATGTTTAAACCTAAAAAGTGTAAGGTCTGTTTAGGTACTGAGAGCCTAGCAACAAGAAGATTGTTTTAAGCCATTTGTTACTTTGCTTGTAAAACAAACTTCTTTATATAGAAATGGACAAACAAGACTGTTCTGTTAAGGATCTTTTCATTTATGTTTCTGGCATTCCACTTGTTTCTGGTTGAATTACTGTTAACATGTAAACTTGTACTTTAAAAGATTTATTCTCCAATCCTTAATTTTCTGAAACATATATAGAATTTATGTATATCTTTAACTGGAGCATTTATGTTAAAATAAAGAGATTATAATGACATAAAAGAGTCAATCTGATTGTACAATAAAATAAATTGAATGATACGGATAGGAGAAAAACATCCTTCCTCATATAGCTTTATGAAGAGCTTTAATAACAAACAAACATGAAAGTTTTTGTGTGTCTGTGTATATGTATCTTAATTATATCATACATATGTTAACATGTATGTTCAAGTCAAAGTCGGGGAAAGAGTTGCATTAGATGAGTGGCATATACTCAGTTCCCCAGAACCTTTTTGGTCCAAGCATGTTCTTGTTTCCTACAGCAACATGTTCAACAATTCCAGCAAACACGTTATCACTCATGTAATACTTTCACTGCAGAATTTCTCCCCTTACTTATTCTTATTCTTTCCAATTCATTGACTTCCATACCAAACCAAAATATTGTGATGATTGAAAGAGAAAAATAAAACTATCCTTTCCTCCTACTCAATTCAAAGAATAAGTAATGAAACCAGACATTTGCTCAACCAACACACCTAAAGCCATACTTTAAATGGTCGCTCAGGGGGAATGGTTACATTTTCACAAATTCCAAGTTAATATTTTGGCAATTTTATTTTCCTTAACTGAAGGGCACTGTATCAACAACAAAGGCAACTAATTTTTATTGCATGTTGAGAATTAAATTCAGGAGCAAGACTGTATCAGAGCATCTGAAACAGAATACCAAATCTTATCAGATTTCTTTACCTAATCTATACTAAGGGATAATTTATTTTAAGTTTATTTATCATAAACATTTTTAACAATTCCTATCCTTTGTCTTTGCACTGGATTTTTTCTCGTAAAATTTGTAAGATTTAGAAGTATGGCATCTAAATCGTGTTTTGTCAGATACAACTAAGCCTCTGCATAAACTATACTATTGGCTTCATTAGAATGTGAAGGAAATTTCTGAAGCTTAAAATAACAAATACAGAGTTTATATTTTAGCAGCGACACAAGGCAAAGAAAATATAAAGCATAAAATGGTCTGCCTTAAGATATAATGAATCAGAGATCTGTATACTAAAAAATAGATCTTCCAGAAATGTGAAGAAGTTGAAGCTAAATCTTTCACATTAATCTAAAGATCATGAAAAAGATTAAACTTGTCAGTAGCACCTCTGATCATCATCAGAAAAAGACTAAAAATCTGTCAGGAAGCAGATATTTCCTATCTACTACCAATTTAAGATTATGGTATTCTCTATTACATTTAGTAAAATGTGAACTACAATAAAATTTCCTATTAAGAATGAGAATCAATAAAAACATTAACAATCTATTAAGTTAATATCAGACTTCTCAACAGCAATAATGGAATCTAGAAGATAGGGGAGTAATGTCTTCAATAAAGAAAGAACAAACTCTTATGGAGAGAGAGAAAGAAATAGGAAGAAATATGCCAAATGATTTACACTTAAAAAAATCCAAAAAACGACAAACAATTAACTGATATACTCCAAAGCATAGCAAAGTTCACCCAAACGAGAGATTTAAGATATAAAAAGGAATAATGAAGAAACAAAACACAAACTGAGAAAGAACATTTGCAACTAATATAGCAACACAGAATTTATAATCAGTATCCAAAGGAAAATTTTCTAAGCCAAACATTTTTTTAAAAACATGGAAAAAAAAAAGCTACTTTCCAAAAGAAATAATAAAAATCAAATCTGTGAAAAAATATTCAATCTCATTTATAATAGGAAAATGCCAATTAAGTAAGCAATAAGATACTAGTTTACACTCCTTGCTTAAGCAAGTATCAATACCACATGTTGGTGATGACTTGTAGTAAAAGGCTGTGTTATAGCATGTGATTGTGTTAAGTTGGTACAAGTGTTTCGGAAAACCACTTGTAATTGCATTTTTACTAAGTTTTGTGTTAGAGATGCTTTAACAGAAAAATTACAAACATCATACGGAAAATTGCAAACACAATACAGAAAAATTATACTAAAAGAATAAAAAGGAAAAAGGGAAGAAATATTAACACATGCTCAGAGAAATGTGGTATCTCACAAAGCAAATCAATATATGCATAACAGAAGTAATCAGTGTGGAGGAGATTTAGAAGTAGTAAAATATTCAAAGTAATAATATCTGAACACTTACTAAATTTGATGAAAATCATTAATCTACATATTTAAGAGGTACAACACACTCCAAATAGCATAAATGCAAAGAGATCCACACAGGCACATCATAGTAAAAATACTGGAAAGACAAAAACAAAGAGAAAATGCCAAGTGCTAGGATTATAGGAGAATCTTGAAAGCAATTAGAAACGTGACTCACCTCTTACAAGCAAGCCCCAATAAAATGCAGCTAATACAATGTCTAAAGTGATATTTATAGCTGTAAACTCCTATATTAAAAAGAAGTAATAGCTCAAATGAATAATCTGACTTTTCAGTTTAGTCACCAGAAAAAAGAAGAGAAAAATCAAAGCTTAACCAATGAGAAGGAAGGAAACTATAAAGGTTGGAGCAGAAACTGAAACGGAGAAGAGAAAAGCTTTAGAGAAAAATCAATGAATCCATAAGCCTATTTATTTATAACGATCAGATATTGACAAAATTTTAATTTGAGCGATCAAGAAAAAAGACACAAATTACTAAAATGAAGAAATGGAAATCCAAATAGACCCATAATAAGACCAGAGGTTAAACTAATATAAAAATTTACTTACCAAGAAATATCCAGGCATACATAGTTTCACTGCTGGGTTCTACCAAATTTTAAAGATTTAATATCAATTCTTTCAAAAACATAGAAGAGAAATAAACACTCTCTAACTCATTCAATTAAGTCAGGTTTACACTGATAACAAAACCATACAACTATATCACAAGAAAAAAATACTACTATAGCCCAATGTATTTTTTTGAGTATCAATCCAAATATCCTCAATTAGACACTAGCAAATCAAACCTGGTAAAAGAGATGATTATACATCATGTTCAAGTGGGATTTGTTCCGTGTATGTAAGCTTGGTTTATATCCAAGCATCATTTAATGTATCATAATAGAATAAAAAACAGAAACCACATGATCATGTCAACAGACACAGTAAAAGCATTTGACAAAATTCCAGTAACCATGAAAGCATGATTAAAATCACTAAAACTAGGAACAGAAGGTAACTTCCTCAACCTGATAAAGGACATCTATAAAAATTCTGCAGCTACCATCCCACGTAATGATGAAAGACTAAATCTTTCCTTCCTAAGATGGGAACAAGACAAGGATGTCCACTTTTGCCACTTGTACTCTACACAAAATCCTTCACAGAAAGGTTTCTGGCAGCTTTGTTCATAATTGCCAAAACTTAGCAGCAGCCAAGTTGTCCTTTAATAGGTGAATGGATAAACACCCTGGCAATAGCAATGGACAAAGCCACAAAGAGACATGGAAGAACCTTAAGTGTAAATTAAGTGAAAGATGCTAATTTTTAAAGACTACATACTGCATTATTCAAATTATATAAGATTCTGGAAAAGGCTATGAAGACAGTAAAAACATCATTGGGCTGCAGAGGTTTGGGGATGAAGTTGAGGAAAGAGACAAGAACAGGTGGAGCACAAGGAATTTTTAGAGCAGTAAAATTATTCTATATAATACAATAATGGTGAATACGTGTCATATATTTGTCCAAGCCAACGGAACGTACAATATATAGCAAAGGCCAATGTAAACTATGTGCTTCAGTTAATAATAATGTATCAGTATTAGCTCATCAATTATAAAAAATTTTCCCACACTAACACAAGATGTTAATAATAGAGAAAACTGAGGAGAGGGGGCATTTGAGGGGGTATACAGGACTCTTATTTTCTCTCCAATGTTTCTATAAACATAAAACTGCTCAAATAATAAAGTCTACTAAAAAATAAAAACAAGTAAAAAAAATCTATTCTCTGAAAACCATAAAATATTGTTGAGACAAACTAAAGATGATCTAAATAAAAGGAAAGATATGTTATAGGTTATAGTGCCCCCCCACCCCACTGATATCCTGACGCCTTAACTCTCAGTACTTCAATATATGAACTTATTTGGAAGTAGGGTTTTTGAGGATACTATTGGTGTAGATAAGGTCATACTATTGTTTGCAGTTAATCCAATATGACTTTCTTCTTAAAAAAAAGGACAATTTGGACATGTACATATACACAGAGGAATGCGATGTGAAGAATGGAGTTATGTTGGCACAATTTAAGGAACTACCAGGAGAGAGAACTGCGACAGATTCTTCCTGAGGACCTTCAGAGGAGTACGCCCCTGATGATACCTCAATCTTAGACGTCTAGCCTCCAAAATTATAAGACTACAAGTCTCTATTGCCCAAGCCACCCAATTTATGGTACGTTGATATGACAGCTCTAGAAAACTGATATAACACCCCATGTATGTAGATCAGATGACTTAATATTGCTAAGATAGTAATACTTCTCAAATTGATCTACAGAATCACTGACCTCTAAGAAGTCAGAAGTTTGGTTGAATTATCTGAAGAAATGATTATAGTGATTCTAAAATTCATATAGACATTCAAGGAAGCTGGCAAGCTGAAACAACCCTCAAAAAAAAAATCCAGGTTGAGCAACATGGCAAAACCCCAGCTCTTCTAAAAATACAAATATTAGACAGGCATGGTGGTGCATGTCTGTAATGTCAGCTACTTAGGAGGCTGAAACACAAAAATTGCTTGAACCTGGGAGGAGGAAGTTGCAGCAGTGAGCTGAGATCATGCCACTGCACTCCAGCCTCAGTGACAAAGTGAGACTCTGTTTCAAAAAAATAAATAGAAAGTTTGAAGACTTATATTTCCTGGTTTCAAAACATACCACGAAGTAAAAGTAATTAAGAACGTGGTTCTGGCATAGCATATTATATGTATCAGCAGAATAGAATTGGAAATCTAGAAATAAACCATCCCATTTATAATTTGCTTCAACAACAGTGACAAAACAATGAAATGGGGGAAATATGGTCATTTCAACAAATGGTGCTATTGAACATGCAAAAGTATAGAATTAGACCCCTACCTACCTCACAACCAATATAAAAATTTTCTAAAAATATACCATAGGCCTAAAGGTAATATAAAAGCTAAAAACTATTAGAGAAAACATCAGGGTAAAATTTCTGACCTTGGATTTGTCAATAGCTTCTTAGATACTTTACTAAAACATAAGCAACCAAAGACAATATTTAATTGAACTGGACTTCAAAATTTTAAAGTTCTGTGCTTCAAAGAACATAAAAAAAAATAGATACAAACCACTGAACAGATAAAATGTCAATCATTTATCTGATAAAGAAATTCTATCAAGATTATGTAAAGAACATTTACAACTCAATAATAAAAGACTGATCACTGATCATTTTTAAGTGGTAGAAAGATCTTAACAGACATACAAACAGCTAATAGGCACATAAAATTGCTCAAAATATCTGGTCATCAGGAAAACACAAATCAAATCCACATTGAGATATTGCTTCCCACACCCTAGAATGACTGTAATTAAGACAGGTAATAACAGGCTTTGCCATAAATGTAGAAATTAGAAAACTCATACACTGCTGGTGGGAACATGTAATAGTGCAGCCACACTGGGAAACATTTTGGCAGATCCTCAGAGTTAAACCTTGAGTTACCAGTTCACCTAGAAAACCTGCTCTTAGGTATAGACTCCAGAAAAATGAGAACATATGCTCATGCATAAGCTTGTGCACAAACGTTCATGGTGACATTATTCATACTAGACAAGAACTGTAAAGAATACAAACGCTAGGGTTAAAAAAAATATCCTCCCCCAGTTGACTCTGTTGTGCAGCAAAGACTAAGAACTGCTTATAAGAGCACCACTGGTTCTTAAATTATGGGTCCCCAGACCTGCAGCATCAGCATTAGCTGAGAACTAGTTAGAAGTACAGATTCTGAGTCTTCCCCTCCAGCCCAATGAACAAGAAATTCTGGGGCTGGGGTCCAGCAATTTGTGTTTTACTAAGCCCTCCAGGTGATTAAAACTAGGTATAATCGAATAAAACTAGGTATAATCACTTTATTAGAGAAATCAAGATGGCTTTCTTAAAGACGCTTTATCTATTCTGAGGCCTACAATTTAATTAGGTATAGGAAGGAAAGGAGGTGTGGGCCTGTTTGCCTAAGTCAATAACTGGGCATCATCTCTGTCTTCTCCACCTTCATAATGAATTGTTCATTCTGAGCTGAGGTTCTGCATTTCTAACAAGCTGACAACTGATGTTCATGGTGCTGACCACGAGAACAGTCCACTGGTAGAGGGGAGGCAGGGCAGGGAGGTGAGCCCTGAAGATGAAAAGGCTTGGTGAAATACATTAAGTGTCGGAGAAGTATGGAATAAGGCTTTAAAAAGAGAAAAAAAGCAAAATCACGTGAAGCCTTACAAGGCCTCTAATTTTATCCTAAGTTAAAACAAGTCAATAATGAATTTAAACAGTATAGTGATACGACTTGATTTGCATTTTAAAAAATTACTCTAGCCACTGAATTGGGAAACTCAAAAGAAACCAAACTTGAAGGCTGGAATATTAGGAACCTATTATACACATCCAGGTAAGTGTGATTTTGGGGGGGTTCCTAATATGGTAGAAAGATATACAAATGTGGACATATTTAAGATGCATTCTGCAGGAAGAAAAAATTATGTGTTGGATATGAGGTGAAAGAAAAGGAGATATGAACAATCAGACATATATGTAATAAAATATATAAAGTTGTAGATACCTACTATATAGCCAAGTGGAGATGATGAGTAAAGAGTTGGTTACATAGGCCTGAAACGCTCAAGAGAAATTTAGGTTCAAGTTCAAATTTGATAGTCTACATATCATATTGTTTGTATGTATTTATTTTTCCAAATCCATGACAAACTATAGATAGGACATACAAAGATACGCTAATCCACAACTGAGCCTGAACAGACTTCAACATTAAGAGATCCGGAAGAGAAAAAGTGCAACAGAGGAGACAAGAGTAGCAGCTAAAGGCCCTGCAAGAGCTCCCAGCTGACTGGGGTTATGAAATCAAGCAAATAAAGTTTCTGGAATAACGGCAAGACCAGCACTATAAAAAAAATTGCTGAGAAATGGAATAAAACTAGGACATAAACGTGGACATTTAATTTAACAACAAAAATCATTTGCAAGAACAAATCTAATGAAAAATTTAGGGAAGATCCAAGATTTTTTGTTACTATTGTTCAAGATTCAGAGTGAATAAGAGGAGAAGAAATAAAATGTATGTGGACAAATCTTGCTAAAATTATTGCTCTTAATCTCCTTCATAAAAATCTCATTCTCTTTCAATTTTCAAAATGCTAGACTCCTTTACCTCTCATTCTATATACTTTTCCTAAGCTATCTGAACTATATGCTTTTCTTTAAGCAAAACTTTGTCCTCAGAGCTATTTATATTCAACTAACTTCCTTCTGGAAGCCTCAAATGACTGAGGATAAACATATCTCAGAGGCATCTCAGAAAAATGTAGGCATCTCAGAGGGAAATAGCTAACAGTATGGATGTAAACGTTCAGTTCCAGTAAAGCCTAAAGCTGCCTGCCCTACAAGATGCTAGAAGGAAAGAACGAAGGAGCTGAAAGAACAGAAAGAAATGCTTGAAAACTTCAACACACAAAAGAAACAGGAAGGCAATGATAAGCCTGGTTAAAAGGTCTGGCTAAAACAATGCTGCTGCTGATAAACTTAGCTGCTCTCTTTAGAGAAAACATCACAGACAATATGTACAACCGTAAACATATAGGTAATCACCATGTAAGTAATTCTTGTTACAAATATTATAAACAGAAGGAATATTTGAAGGATCGGCATAAACTAATTTGATTTTTGCCCATTAGAGATTAACTAATTTGTAAGAACTATCAGAATGACATTGACGAGTTAGGCATGAGATGTGGGTAGCTTGAATGGGAGTAGCACCTGTCAGGGAGTAAATATTCTAAGACAGATCATACAAGTATCGTTGGCAAAACTCTAGATAGCAAGGTGTATCAAAATATAAAACAAACAAACAGCAATCCAAAATATGCTGACTCATCTCAGGGTAATGTTAAGAAAAATAATAACTTTGACAGAAGTAAACATTTTTCAAACAGAGATTAGGAAATTAAAGTAACGGCCTTTTCCATTTATACATAAAGGAGATTTCACACCTTTTGATAATTTCAAATGCAGTGAATTTGAATGGTAGGATCCTCCCAAAACCCAAATGAATCTTGACCCCTACAATGACTCTTAACATCTCCATAAATTTGTTACAAGTTTGAGTATTATTACTCAGCAAAGTTCACTACCAGTACACACCTATGTGCTGCAATTAAATAAAGTTTTTATCAATATTTGGTAAGGATTTTAGGAAGCTTTTGTTAAAAATCTAAAGATGCTGCAAAGTAGTAAGTAACTTACTAATGGGCTCATATCTTTAGGGGATGTAAAAATAACTGCTAATGAATTCCTTTTAACCAATCATTAATACACATTCTATTAGTATCAAAGAGGCTACGAGAGCAAGACAGCTTCTCAACCTCAAGAGGCCTTTAGCTTTCAGCAAAATTTCACTGTCTGTACAAGAAATATTATTGTAACATCAATGACCAATGTAGTTGCATAGAAAGATACAGGCACTTGAGGAGAAGATAATATATATACCCATGAGTGCAACGGAGCAGATGTAAAGGTCCCTAAGTGTCAGCATTAAAGTGATTTTTTTGTTTGTTTCTTAAGTGTGATATTTCTACTAGAGGCCAAAGTCATTTCAGGTTTTTTTTTTTTTTTTTTTTTTTTTTTTTTTTTTTTAAGGCAAATGAGCAGTCAACACAAAGTTAAACATTTCTGTATCCTTTTTTCCTGTCTCCTACCTCCTGGTTTCCTCCCTCCAACCCAACCTTCTTCAAGTATCCATTGCAAAAGAATTAAAATTTTAACCTAAAGCCCGTCAATCATATACCAACAGTTTTCAGAGGCTATCAAAGGCCTAAATCAGAATTTGTGAACCTTTTGAGCTTTTGAATTTCACGGTTCAAAACTCCTGTTTCAAAGTTTACTGTCTAACTCAATATAATATTCCAGTTTTTAAGAAACAAAGGGCATAAAAAACATTTTTTAAATGCTTAGCCTGATTCAATGCCTAAAAAGAGTGTTCCTCAGACAGAATTTGAACATCCCTGACAATCCATTGTTTAAAAAGGCTACATTACTGATGGAGTTTTCTAGTGACCTTCCAAAAAGAAATATTTAAAATGCTATTTTGGTCTATTTGAGGAGTTATTTACTGTGTGCTAGCAATGGGATAAATACAATGCCTAATGTGATCCAGCATTGCAGACAACTTCTTATACAGCCAACTATAATACAAAGTACAATGTGATAACTGAGGTACAAAAGTACATGAGAATGTAAGAAAGTGAGATAATAATTTCAACTAAGAAGTTGAAGAAAGACTACAGAAATATGCCTCAAACAATCAGGAGAAATATATGAATATATTTCATGAGGCTAGCTTTTGTGTACCCAATAATGATCTTGAAACTCCTTCTTTATAAGTTACATATTGCCATTCATATAGTGCATCTTGCCTTGTTAACTATTTCTATTTCACATGAGACTGCCACCATATATAATCTTGCCTGTTTCTATTTATTACTTTTTCTGTAATTACTTTTTCTGTATTACCATTTGTATTTATTACTTTTTTCAAGGATTTTTCTTACTTGCCCCAAAATATTACATATAGTATACCTGAAATTATCTGACAATAAAGTAAATGGATTCATTTATAGAGTTTTAAATCAATGATATAAATAAAAAGATAGTGAAAGTTCAAAATTTAGTTGACAGAGCACTATAAAAGTACAATGTTTATAAGTATTTTCTTAAGATGTTTTTAATAGAAATATACCCTTGTTAACATATAACTACTTGATAAATATTATGTTTATGTAGATTAGTTAACGGTAGAATTAACTAGTTAACGGTAGAATCTGTTATATACTATATGCACAATTTAAATCCATTAATTTTTAACTCAAATGAATTCTAGATTGTTCTTATATTATTTAAACAATTTTGGCAGCATCAGTTTATAAAAATTAAGTCAACATCCAGTCAATTCTAGTGTCCATATTACTGTGTAGAGGAGACTCACGCATCTAACAGGTTAGACAGGTTAGTTTTCCCTAGAGCTGCAAAGTTTTCAAGGATATAATGAAGAAAGCTTCTGAGAGGCCCTAATGGTCTCATGAGGAAGGTCTCGTCCCTTCAGGGAAACCTACATACAACACAACGATTTCATTCTAGACAAATAAAGGGAGTAGATGTGACATAGTGAACGTCTTAGGCAATTACGAGTTTTCCAAATTGTTAAGCCCAAACCCCCCACATCAATACATCTTCCAACACACACACACACACACACACACACACACACACACACACACACACACACCCAGGAGATGTTAATAAAAAGAAAAACAAAGAAGTCTAAGCTTCAGGAAACTTCTCTTTCAGTATTTTAAATCAAAAGGACTAAATTTCTTCCTTTAACTATTGGCTTTATGAACTAATGTCCCAAAAATGTCATTTTCTTTTCTTAACGTAACCAGTATTTTCATTGCTTCAAGCCTTTTCAACTCTAGCCTGTGTAATATGACTGCAGGAGTACACACACATCCTTGTCCATATTTTTATCACCTCCTCAGATCTAACTGTTACTGTTTTCATAAAGTAAGTTTCCTGACACCTGCTGGGCAGAGAGCTGGTTGTTGTCAGGATGTTGCCTCCACATGGCACACTTCCTTAGGAAGAAAACTTTAGGTGAATTAAAATCCTATGTATAAGAAAATGACTGTGTTTATTTCTAAATAAATAATCCAGATTCAGAATACTAGAATCCAAATAAAAATCTAACTACGATTCCAAAGTTTTATTCTGGAATTCATCTCTGTCATTTGGTTGAAGAATCACTGATATTGATGTGGTGTCCTGATATTGATGTGGTGTTTTATACAATATTTTGTTTGGGATTGTATTGTTATATAGATCAATGGGAGGACAGGTGGATGAAACGTGACATCTTTAAAAATGTGTCTTCTCATTTAGGAATATTGACTATTTTACTATTTGTTCAGTTATTTTATATTCTTTAGAAAAATATTACACATTTCTTCATAGAATTTATTAAGTTTATTGATAAGTTTAAGTTTACTTCTAGGTACTTTATAGTTTTTTCCAGTTACATTTGCTAATTGGTTACAGCTGGTTTAAGTGAAAGCTACTGATTTTCACGGACTGATTTTCCACCTAGCTGACTGATTTTATACCTGCATTTTCCAGTGAAATAGAGAAATTTTTTAAAAAACATATGTTTTGTCCTCAGGGCACTTTAGATGGGAGGGGAGTTAGATGCCTTTGTTCCTTCAATCTGCCATGATAATCCAGTTTCTTGAATTTAATATTTTCAATTTGGGGGAGGAAACTAATTTAGGTATTTACAGCCCTAGGATTCACTAAGGACAGCATAACTCATTTGTAACCTAGTAACCATGTTTGTCACCAAATTACATATTGCCATGCTTACTAAGTAACTGCTCCAATGTGCTCTTTCAGCAGCCGGCCTGAAAGAAGTAAGTGCAAAGCTGAGTTAATTTAAGAATTTCGTTTCTGGAGAGGTGATTGTATTTCTTCTCTAACCATGGCTGTAGGGAGAAATGAAAAGCTCTATAACATTAGATTTTTTATCACTGAGATTAAAAAAAAAAACAGCAATTTTCTATAGTATTTATCCTTCACTTTAAATCCATTTACCTAAAATATTCTATCCCACTTCATGTGAAAACGTCTCTCTCTCTATATATAAATATCTAAATATATACACATATTATAAGCCTAAGAATTATCCATGTTTTTCCTTAAGCAAAATGATTCTAATATTCAATCATGAGGAAAAACATAACGTTTTCTTTCATGTCTTTTCCACAGAGTGGTCACATTTGCGTATTTTTATACGGAAGACAACTTCATCATCAGTCATTTATGACCACAGGCATGAGTTACAAGTTAGAAATTTACCTCAGTGTGGCTTTTGGAGGGTTAACTTACCTTCAAAGTTAAAGATATGTAACTAAAATCAGCTCTTAACTTTGATGTGTTTATATATTTTGAAGATCAGTTTGCGAAATATAAGATTCAAGTATGAGGTGTGATGAATGCATTTAGTTCACTTACAATATTTTGCTGCCATTCAAAACAACAGCTTGGAACATTGTGATCAATTTAAAAAAGGAAAATCTGAGTTTTTTTATATATACTACTATTTACAGAAAGGAAGTTTTCACCTAAACAGTTTTTTTAACTAACCAAAAATACCAGTACTTTTATTTATATGCTAAAACTACAGGTAATCCTCAGAAGTCATCTTATATTGTGTTTTACAAGATGGACCTACGAACCGTATTATTTTTAAATAAAATATATTTTGAGAATATCATTAATAGAATAATGCTACTGTGGTAAAGTTAAATAAGAGTAGGAAGAATATGAGCTCCTGTGTATTGTAATTTGAGAAAAACTGATTATACTAATATCATTTTGTATAACAAAGTCAGGGAAAATCCAGTCAAATACTAAAATTGACAGTGAAAATGAGGATTTTCTCTAAACTTTATCTGATATCAACTAAGGTCAATCTGTGTTATTACTATCAATGTCACATCACGGATCATCTTTTTATCCATTTTGACATCAATGTGAATACTGTATACTTTGTACTGTGAATATATTTATCTTGTCTTCTGCCCAGATTTTATAATTCACATTAACATATATTTTTCTTGTCAAATGAAGCCAAATATAAACCATTGGTAAATGTTCTATTACCCATTATCTCAGGCAGGGCTTAGGACAAAAATCAGATAACATGACCTCCCAATTTAAAGATTTATTACATGTTATTGTGAGGGCTCTAGGCTCTTTTCCCTAAAGGTTCACTAAAAATTACTGATATGAGATGGATTGATGAAGGAGAAAAAGCAGACAAATCTATTTAACATGTATACAGGGGAGCCTTCCATTCCATCCATCTTTGACATATGTACAGTTATAAGGTTTTCTATTTATTTTACCTTAACTTTTAACATATTTTGAAAATATTTGCATTTTTTTCATTTTGAAGATTTGTGTGCATGCACCTTAGCTTTTATTTTTTTCCACATAATAAAGTTTTCTGAACAAAACATTGAATTTATTTCGATATTCCTCCATTTTCTGTTCAGACACACCCTGATGGTAACTCCAAGACTCTTTGGTAACCAAACCTTTCTAATTTAAACACATATAATTTAGAATTTTATGAAATGGTTCTGTCTCAATGAATTGTGTTTATACTAGGTTGATAAAAGTGCACTCCATTTTATTAACCTCATGACCCTGAGATGCAGCAGTCATAGCAATGCCTATGGACATGCAAGGAAGGACCACCTGCCCATATCTGAAAAACGTGGTTGGGAGTAAGAGCCTCCACTATCAGCTTCTTCTGTTTCATCACAGCTTTTGAGCTGGGGTCACTCTTCTTCAAGTGGCCACAGCAGATCATTGAGCAAACTAAGGTATAAATGTTGGGCTTTTTTTTTTTTTGCTTCACACAGAACTCTCCTAACCAGCAATGTTTCTTTCAGGCCTGCCTGTTGGGCTGGTAGATTTTATAAAACCGAAAATGTGGTCTGAAAGTTTCTCCTACACAATCCTGCCTCTTTCTCAACCCACGCACGCCCCTTTTTATAACAGGTATTACTCTCCAATTAACTTTTCTAGCCCTTCTAAACTTCACTGTCAGCCTCTGCAGCTCAGAAGACCTAACTTCACATAATGCAGAATTTTCTACTAGTAACACAGCCCAAATATTGCAGATTAATTATGCCATCTATCCACTGGGTAAAAACACATCCTCTTAGCCTTGATATTAAGTGGGATAATATAGTTACAAATTCTTTAAAATTACAGTATGTAGCAGGAGCTACTGCAAGAAACAGAGCTCTCAAACACAGAACTTCCCCGTTACTACGGAGTTTATTAATATTACAGCCGGGAGCCGGGTAATGATTTGTCTAAATGACCCAGCTCATCTAACAAAGAGAGACTCTGCGTTTATATAGGCTTACACTCTAGATATTATACATGAAAGAATCTTAGGTTTACAGCCTTAGAAATTACGGGTGAAGGGTTTTGGGTTTACAGCTCTAGTTTTGGGCTTACAGTTTTAGAAATCACATATGAAAGGGTTTTGGGTTTACAGCTTTAGGAGCTACATGTGAAAGGTTTCTGGTCTCCGGATGGAGGAGTAGGGTTGGGGTTTGATCTTGTTTAAGTAAAAACAGTGTCTTCCAGAGAGATTCCCCAATACCAAGCATGCTATTTACAGGAAGGTGATTCAGGAGGCGCCAGTCGGCTGGCCTTTCTCCTTCTATTGAAATGCAGTGTGGAAATCAAGGGAGAGGTGATCCCAGATGCCTGGGTCTCCTTCCTCAGTATCACCAACCATAAAACCATTTGTCTGGAACTATAAAAAATAATTGTAACTTTGAATAGTATGTGGCACACATCTGTAATTCTCAATCATCAGTTTAATTCCTTATGTATGTAATGGCTTGCATATTTTATGAAGCATTTCCAGATACTCAAAATAGAAAAAAACCTCGTATGTCCATGTTCTGAGTGCCATTTCTTCAACTTCAAAAGTGAATAAGGTCATTTTCAGTGTGAGAATGGCTGTCTCCAATTTCCATTTTTTATTTCAGCAACAGAATTTTAGAACACATCCAACCTTTCCTACCATATCAATTAAAGGAACAGCAGCAGCAACATCAGCATTATGTTGTCTTTTTTAGAGATCAAAACTACATTATTATTTTTAGATTTTGAATTAATTAATTTATTCTGTGGTAGAGAGCATGTGTTTACGTTTAGAAATAGACGCCTTTCATCATGATCCTGATAGGTCAAGGTTTGTCTCTCTTTTGTTTTTTACTCATTCAAAATGTAATCAATTAGTTACCTGTGCCTTCACATAACAGATGAACATTTATGGAGTGTTCTGTAAATAGCTATAGCTGTGTCTGTGTGCGTGTGTGTGTGCACGTGCGTGCACGTATGCAAATTACTAGAAGACATGTTAGTAAAATCAGCAAGGCTAATAAACTTACAATGATTTCAAGTGAGATATATTTTTTCTTTTCCATTTTAATATTTTCATTAAACATAAAATATCACAGCTGCTAATGTATAAGTTATTATATGACTCAGGATTCTACCAGTTGCAAATGACAGAAACTCAACAAAAATGAGCTTAAGCAAGATATAAACTATATTGACTCATTAATTAAACTACAGATCTCCAAGCAACCAGAACCAAAAATTTATAAGCCACTGGCTCAGTCGAGCATTCTCATTCTCTCTTCATTTCTCATATTTGTTTCTCTTGCCCTGCTTGTCTTATTCTCTCTTGCTGTCTTTCTAAAGCTAGAAACATTGATGGGACAAGTTCTAGGCTCTCCCCTCTTAAGGTTTCCATTCCAAAATAAAGGATCCTTATCACATAACCCCAACTTTAAAAATTCATGAGAAGAAACTTTTGTTATTTTGTTTGGTGGACGCTCACTTCCGTGGCCCAGAGCAGGGTTACTAAAAGGAGAATCTCATATAAAACTACATAGTTGCTCTGAGAATCCTGAGCTTTGGAAGGACAAAATAAATACACATATACACAAAATGTGCCTACAATTTTCCAACAAAAGATGGGAAGTATGGTAGCCAGGGCAAATCAGTTGATGTGCACATCTGTTCCTCTGATCTAATTCAGTGGAAGCTCCTACTAAGTATTTGATTGAAGTGATCAAATTTGCGGAAATAAAATTCAGTGGAACAGTTAGAATTTAATTTATTTAGTTTGTAAATGGTAAGATGAACAAATATTTGAGAATTCAAAAAACTGTTTAACCCTTTTATGAATAATTAATCAGGTGTTTCCTTAAAAGTAAATTCACCTTGGAGTAGAGGAATGGTGGTCTGCCTGTTGAGAATCAATTCACTTGCTAAAATTCAGAGACAATGATTGGACAATTGTTTGACATGCTAGAAAGTGATAGAGAAACATTTGATTGACAGGTTTGTTGCAGAGCTCCTCATTTTAAGTATGTGCTAAATCGCCATTTCATAGCTAACATTTATTGAGATTTTTTGGTCTTCCTTGTAGTAGGTGGAAGGTTTGCTCTAATTTGATCAATATTAATAAAAAACTACCATGCTACAATCAAGCACTGGCAAAAAAAATGAATAAATATTGCACAGATCTTGCTCTGTAACTGCACATAGCACAATTAGGAAGACACAAAGGTAAAACTAAAATTATATATACATAAATGTATCCACAGATGTGATATTTGTTATTATAAAGCTATAAAAGAAAATGTACAATAGGAAAATTATTTTTAAGATAATGTCTGGAAATTTGGGAATACAGAGAGGTTTTACTTTGGAGGTGATGCCCAGTGGACATTTGGAAGAATCAACGAGCTTATCAGTTATGAATAAGAATAAGGAATAGAGTCACAAAACATGTGCTAAGGCATAGAGTCACAAAATGACATCATATCTTGAAGTATTATAAATATTTAAGATTGCCCAGCATAGTGGCTCCCATCTATAATTCCAGCACTTTAGGATGCCAGACAGGTAGATCGCTTGAGCTCAGGAGTTTGAGATCATCCTGGGCAACATGGCAAAACCCCATTTCTACAAAAAATTTAAAAAATTAGCTGGGTGTGGTAGATTTCACCTGTGGTCCCAGCTACTTGGGAGGCTGAAGTGGGAGGATCCCATGAGCCCAGAAGGCAGAGTCTGCAGTGAGCCAAGATTGCACCCTTGCACTCCAGCCTGGGTGACAGAGCCAGACCTTGTCTCAAAAATACATAAATAAATAAGATAAATGAAAAATAAAATTCATGAGTATTACGGACAGAATTTAGATGGTTAGTAAACGCCAGTAAATCAATGATCTTGCAGGTTAGCAGAATTTATTCTATCATAATTGGAAGTTTGTAAATAGGAGTTGGGCTAGTTAGGGGGAAACGAGAAGATCAAACACTCATTTTTAAGAGATCTTACTGGTAAGACTGAAGAGGAAATATAGAGGAAGAATTGACTGTTGGTCATTAAATGAGACAAGAGGCAAGAGGGACAATTTCTTGAATCAAATCAATGTAACTCAATATTTACATTATAGGCTTTTATGGTATTCAGGTTTCTATTAGTGGAAAGTAACTAAAACCCAGCTAAGAATGGTTTACGCAACAGCTAGTAATGCATCACAACCCAACCACGATTACAATTTGAATAGCATAAAGAAGATAAAATAAATGGGGGATATGGATTGACTAGATGTGAATAGTGAAAAAAGCAGTAGTAGAGGAAATGGATTCAAGATATTTCTTTCTTGATGATTGGTTTTATAATGTTAACACAAATTTCATTTGGGAGGATAAGAAGAATATAAGATACAAGGCTGGCTGGATGATAATACATTTTATTTTGAGATGTAGAATTGTATATGCTCTAGGTATGCAAGCAGAAAAATCCTAGAAATAGGTTATATTGGTTTATTCTTGAATGGGGTTAAGTCATTTTAAAGACACAGATTTGGGGATAAATTGTTTACACTGTACTTTGAAAATAAATATATTGCCATAAGGATACAGTTAAGAATGAGAGGAAAATTCTAAAAATTAATAAGCAACTGATATGCAAGTATGAGAATAGTTTTTACCACCCCAAGTAGAACTCAGATCATATTTTTATAAGAATAACTTATTCCAGGTAGATGGAATTTATTATGAAGTTCTTGTGAAAATTGCTAATAGAAACTTGAACACCATTTACAGTATGGTTTCTAAGAA
Organism: Sapajus apella; assembly: GCF_009761245.1. NCBI lineage: Eukaryota > Metazoa > Chordata > Mammalia > Primates > Cebidae > Sapajus > Sapajus apella. The sequence continues at coordinate 22,299,742 of NW_022436959.1, read as the reverse complement.
AAATATGCCCCAAGTTTTAGAACACTAAATAAAACAAATAAAACAATAACACTTTTTTCTTTATTATAGATTAGTAGCAGTGCATATTCATGGTTATTAATTAACGATTACTAATCTCACATACATTCATAAGCAAAATTTTAATTTGATTTAATGTACAGCAATGAAATAGAACTGAGTGATAATAATATATCAAAACCTTAAACTTCATATGGAACCAAAAGAGAACCCACATAGCCAAGTCAATTCTAAGCACAAAGAACAAAGCTGGAGGCATCATGTTTCCTGACTTCAAACTATACTACAAGGCTACAGTAATCAAAACAGCATGGTACTGGTACCAAAACAGAAATATACACCAATGGAACAGAACAGAGGCCTTGGAGGCAACACATGTACAACCATCTTATCTTTGACAAACATGACAAAAACAAGCAACAGGGAAAGGACACCCTGTTTAATAAATGGTGTTGGGAGAACTGGCCAGCCATGTGCAGAAAGCAGAAACTGGACCCCTTCCTGACACCTTACACTAAAATTAACTCCAGATGGATTAAAGACTTAAACATAAGACCTAATACCATAAAAACCGTAGAAGAAAACCTAGGCAAAACCATTCAGGATGTAGGCATAGGCAAGGACTTCATGACTAAAACACCAAAAGCATTGACAACAAAAGGCAAAATAGACAAATGGGACCTAATTAAACTCCAGAGCCTCTGCACAGCAAAAGAAACAATCATTAGAGTGAATCGGCAACCAACAGAACTGGAAAAATTTTTGCAATCTACCCATATGACAAAGGGCTAATATCCAGAATCTACAAAGAACTGAAACAGATTTACAAGAAAAAAACAAACAAACCCATTCAAAAGTGGGCCAAGGACATGAACAGACACTTTTTTCAAAAGAAGACATATATGAAGCCAATAAACATATGAAAAATTGCTCATCATCCCTGGTCATTAGAGAAATGCAAATCAAAACCACATTGAGATACCATCTCACGCCAGTTAGAATGGCGATCATTAAAAAATCTGGAGAAAACAGATGCTGGAGAGGATGTGGAGAAATAGGAACACTTTTACACTGTTGGTGGGAGTGTAAATTAGTTCAACCATTGTGGAAGACAGTGTGGCGATTCCTCAAGGACCTAGAAATAGAAATTCTATTTGACCCAGCAATCCCATTACTGGGTATACATCCAAAGGATCATAAACTGTTCTATTATAAAGACACATGCACATGTATGTGAATTGCGAGACTGTTTACAACAGCAAAGACCTGGAGCCAACCCAAATGCCCAACAATGATAGACCGGACAGGGAAAATGTGGCACATATACACCGTAGAATACTCTGCAGCCATAAAAAACGATGTGTTCGTGTCTTTTGTATGCACATGGTTGAATCTGGAAACCATCATTTTCAGCAAACTGACACAAGAACCGAAAATCAAATACCACATGTTCTAACTCATAGATGGGTGCTGAACAATGAGAACACATGGACACAGGGAGGGGAGCATCACACACTGGGGTCTGTTGTGGGGGGACTAGGGGAGGGACAGCAGGGGATAGGGAGGTGGGGAGGGATATCATGGGGAGAAATGCCAGATATAGGTGATGGGGATGGAGGCAGCAAACCACATTTCCATGTATGTACCCATGCAACAATCCTGTATGTTCTTCACATGTACCCCAGAACCTAAAATGCAATAAAATATTTTAAAAAATAAAAATAATGTATCAAAATCATCCTTCATGCTATGTTAAACTTACATTGGCCTGACATCAAAAGAATATAAAGCTATTAAAAAAGAAGTCTCATTAGTTCAAAATCACATTTGGCCCCTTACTGCTCTCTGTTATTTGGCACCTGTCCTATATAATAAAAACCATGTTTCAGCTCACACACAGGCATACTCTATTCCCTGGTTGAAGTTTTTTGTTTGTTTTTGTTTGCTTAAAGAATAGGTTTATTGACAATAATTTTATAAGTATTCTAAAATGACTTCAAAATTTCTAAACTTAAAAAATGTCTAAAATCTTCTGTATAATGGTAGAAATAGAATGTTAATATTAATTGTTTTATTACAACAGTCCAAGTTAACAATTTCCTTTTCCTATTTTCTATAGGTTAAAGAGTAAAACATAATTTGACTCTTAAATTTGTCCACCTAATTAGACACATAGTTCACTGATGTCTTAAAAGGCTTTTTTATATCTCACATAGAACAACATGACAGACATAATAAAAGCTTACTAAATAATTTTTAATGATTCAAGATGGTAATATCAGAATGGATTCACATCGTTTTCCTTATTCAAGGGAAAATTCTAATTAGATAGAAATGCTGGAAGTTTCAAGGAAAGACATACGTGTGTGTGTGTGTGTGTGTGTGTGTGTGTGTGTGTGTGCGTGTGTGTGTGTATTATTTTTTAGTAGAGACAGGGTCTCACCATGTTGCTCAGGTTGCTGGTCTCAACCAATCCTCCCATCTCAGCTTCCTAAAGTGCTGAGATTACAGGCTTGAGCCACCATGCCTGGCCTTTAAGGGAATATTCAATCAAAGTTGTTTACTGCCTGAGCTTGTGCTGCTTCTATTAGAACAGACTGACCAGATGAGAGATTTATTGGGATTTTTACTTTTGGCCCCATTCCATGGAATAACCTCAGGCAATCTAATTAATTTTTTATTTTCTTTCCTTTCTTTTGTTAGCTCAAGTATAGAGATATTATAAAGATAAATAATTAAGAATCAGAGAAGGACAGAGAATATTTCATTACATACCATTTAAAATCTACCTTGCAGAATGGTAAATAAAAGTAAAATAATGTAAGATGCTTAATATCTAAAGTTCTTTAAAATTTATCTTAAGGAAATATGCATGAATTGTACATTGTAAAATAGATTTTGATGTATTTTATTCATTTTACATATAATACAAACCTTTGCAACGAACCAATTACTTGAAAAGAACCAATTTAGTGAGATGCCTTATGGAAGTTATTGGTTCACTTAAACTACTAAATTGATTTTAACTTTTATTTTTAGACTGCAACTTCACCTGGTTAGCTGCAGAATTTTTAACTTGAAAGATGGAAAATTTTAAACGAAAACCTTAATCCATATGTGCTGGAGAAAATCTAGGAAGATTTCGAAACTCCTACATAAGAATGCAAACAATTTCATCCATAGCACATTCTAAAGACCAAGTGTTTTCTGACTTATTTTTATTTTTTTGAGACGCAGTCACATACAATGGCACTATCTCAGCTCACTGGACCCTCTGCCTCCCGGGTTCAAGCCATTCTTCTGGCTCAGCCTTCCAATTAGCTGGGATTACAGGCGCCGGCCACCACCCCTGACTAATTTTTGTATTTTTAGCAGCGATGAGGTTTTACCATGTTAGCCAGACTGGTCTTGAACTCCTGGCATCAAGTGATTCACCAGCCTTGGCCTCCCACAGCGCTGGGATTACAGGTGTGAGCCACCACACCCAGCTCCAGTTTTCTGACTTTAGAAGCAAGTGATCAACTCTTGTAAAAAAGAATGCCTTTCATAATTAAAAACAAAACTTTTTTTTTATTTGGCCTAATACTTATTTTTCTGTAAAAATGTAATTGTAGAGCTTAAAAAATTTGAAATATTCTTAAGGATGGAATGATTAAAATGCTAAAAGTAAGCAACTTATATAAGACTAATGAATTTCAGTGGAAAATTTTAGAGAGATAAAATAATTAAAATGTATTGGAGAGATCAAGAGACAGAGAGAGACAGAGAGAGAGAGGGACAGAAAGAGAAAAAGTTAGTCCAAAGCAATAACCTACTTTAATAATCATTGAAGATCAATGAGTATTTCTATTTCTGACAAACGCATAATTAAAAGAGTGACAGCTCATTTGGCCACACTCCATACAGTAGAGAAATTCAAAAGTGAAATACCTTTATCCATTTCTGCTTAATGCTACTTGTTGCAAATTCATAATAAATATTTATAGGATCCTTTTTACATCTTTTTATCTTGACAAGTTTGATCTTTGTTCTTTTTTTTTTTTTTTCAACAAAACATTAAGGTATGGACATTATAAAAACAAACTGCCGTTGATGAACTTTCACATTAGTGAAGGAACACTAAGCTTGCTTTTAGTTGATAAGCAACAATTAGAACATGAACATTTTCTTTTAAATTAGTTCCTAATATGAGGCTTTAGTACATTTTATTTGAAAAATCTTTGATCTACTGTGTTTGTGTATGTGACTCCTTCAGTCAAGCTAAATGTAATATTGTTTCCAAAGTAAAAGACATCTATGATAATAAATTACCTATTTGTGGCTCCTTTAAATATAGATAGAATCAAAACCACAGGATTTCAAGGGGGCTCTTTGTGAAAATAAATATTTAGTAAGTTCTACCTTTGATGATAGGAAATATAAAAACCCTAACTGTCTTTCCCACTCAGTTTCCTCATCTTCCCTTTTTGCCTTGAGTAATTTATCGAATAACCAAATCTCAGACTTTGAAGGAAATTGGGTGTCATCCAGCCATGTCTATTAGCCATTGTTTGGATTATCCCTACAAGGCTACAGACAGTTACTTATTCTTTACCCAAAAATTTACTGTGGCAAAGTTGAGGCCCTTTGCTCTGGAAAAGCATGGAATAATTGAATTGACCCTGTCAAAATGGAAGTAAAATTTGGTATTTCTCTTGAAATGTAGTACATGGAATTATTTATTAGAGCATATATATTTATTAAAACACGGGCAATTGAATGTTCTTAGCATATTGACCATACATTTGCATCAAGCAAATAATGTGATGTATTTGTTTAAAAGTTAATACTGTTATTTTCGGCATTTTCTTACTATGTATTATTAGCTACATATTTAATCGTAAATATAAGAGAGTTCATTCATTTTTGTAGAATTTTTACTTGTTTTCCAATCTGTCATTTATTTTAATTATTCATTGTCTTGACTGGCATCATGCTATTTGTAAAAGAGTTAACAAAAGCAGTAACAATTGCGGCAACAGATGATGGTGATACCAGAGGACATCCAAAGGTAGGTAGAATCTGATATGACCATCTGTCAGTTTTTCTTAAGACTTCTTGTATCATAAACAAATTTGAATGAATATCAACTTAATACTTCCAGATCTTGCAAAATACTGATCCTAATCCCTAACACAAATATGCCTGGGTTATGCTAAAAAAGGGTAATTGCAGAACCCTCCAGCCTAGGAAACTGACTTACAGTCAGGCTTCAATTGACAACGGCGATACTTTTTGAGAAACATGTTGTTAAGTGATTTCCTCTTTGTGTGAACATTATATCTGTACTTATACACACCTAGAAGGTATAGTCTACCACAGGGGTCCCCATCCCCAGGCCAGAGACCAGTACCAGTCTGAGGCCTGTTAGGAATCAGGTTGCAAAGCAGAAGCTGAGTGGTGGGCCAGTGTGCATTATTGCCTGAGTTCTGCCTTCCGTCAGATAAGCAGCAGCATTAGATTCTTACAGGAGCATGAACTGTATTGTAAACTGAGCATACAAGGGATCCGAGATGTGTGCTCCGAATGAGAATCTAATGCCTGATGATCCCAAACCATCCAACTCCTAAACTCTCATGGAAAAATTGTCTTTCCTGAAAATGGTCCCTCATGCCAAAAAGGTTGGGGACCACTGGTCTACTATATAACTAAGTTAAATGTTATAGCCTATTGCTCCTAGGCTGCAAGCCTGTATAACATGATACAAAACTGAATATTGTAGGGAATTATAACACAATGATAAGTAATTGTGTATTTAAACATATCTAAACATAGAAGGGTAATGTGTTATACTGAGACATTTTGACATTATGAAGGCTAAGACATCGCTAGACTACAGAAAATTTTTATTTTCACTATAATGTTATGAGACCTCCTTGTATGTGCAGTCTGTCCTTGACTGAAACATCATTATGTGGCATGTGACTGTATTTGAAAGTGAAAATTGATGGGATCAATAAATCATTAATTGCAGTAACATGAGTTGGGCCTAATTAATCCCAATAAATTACATAGTATGACTTCAATCATTCATTCTTTTATTTACTGAAAAACATCAAAGATTTCGTAAAAAATGACTGTTACCAATGATGATAATGATGATGAAGATGATGATGAACTATCAACACCACGTGCCAGGCATCCTCCTACATCTGGGGAATTCAGCATTGAACATGAATTTCTTTTCTCATGAAACTTAACACTTCCTAAGAGGGAACCAGACAATACAGCAAACATATAGTATGGTTTCCAGAACTGACAAGTGCTATGAATAAATAAAACAGGGTAACGTGAAACTGTAAAACCTTGAGGCAGAAACAAGTTTGGCAAATAAAAGAAAAAGTTTCATAAACTATAATGTTCAATAAAAGTTAGTTGATTGAATACATGAAAAAATGAGTTGTTCATAGGAAAAATGAAATGAAGGAATTAAGGAATAAATAAATAAATGAACCAGAGGAGAAAAAGACACAGTATATCCTCAAAATGCTCCCATGTCATCAATCAAAGTGAAAGCGGATAACAATTCCCACTCGTTTTCATACCCCTTCCCCAAAGCTGAATGACTGTCTGTAATTCACCCCCTGACTCCCAAAGGCTATACTTTTATGTTGCTTTAACAGGGATACAAATCTTGGAAATGGGAATATACTGTGCATATTCTTTGAATCTCTTTCAGATTTTACCCCCAAACTTTTCCCCAGCCACGGACACCATTTCTGAACAGCAGGCTGGAGCGCAGATGGACAGTGTACACTAGGATGGCACAGATACCCAGGAAACAGGCGGGGGAAGGGGCAGGGAGGTTGTCACACAATTCTTGAAGCATTTCTGTGTAAAGCCCTAAAGTTTCAAATGCAAACCTGAATGAAACATAATTAGCATTTACTTTCCTTTTCCCAAGGAGTCAAATAAGGTAAACTTTTGTGTCACAATGAAAAGAAAACTAAGTCAGAGCTCCCTTCACGATGATTTCAACTGTTAGTATTAATTTCTCAGTTGAACAGCATCTGCAGGTGGGATTATTCTTCTGCTTCTGTTCAACTAAAAATATTTTCTGACAGATGGTGATAGCAAGTAAATAAGACATGTATTTCAGAAACTGGAGAATTCCTGGGCTCATGAAAGGAACAATAGTCATAAATAAATATATTTCAAGGTGTCCCTATGTTCACTGAGCTCTGAGATGTTAGAAGAAAAAATCTCATTCCTATTGCAGGAAATCAAGTTTCCTACTTCCTTCCCCACTTCTGACTAATATTAACAAAAAGCTTGTAGTGTATTCTTGGCAGAAAACTCTAACCACAAAATAGCTGACTGTGTGAACATTAAATACAGTGCTTTTACAAGAATTATTTGGTTCAAGATTTGTAGCTGAGTAAAAATACCTAGACAATATTTGATAGTCTAACTTTAACACAGTCAACTGAATTTAAAGCAACATTTGTAAAACCAACTATGCTTATTTAGGAAAAAGAATGAAAAAATAAATAATAGGTACATTAACCATTCAATGTATTAAACGCAACACTGTGGAAAAATTCCTGGATACACAAAAACCTTTTTATTGTTTTTCAAAAAGTCACAGCAATGCCTAAACTTGGCTACAAAAGTATATTGAAGGTATTATTTTTTTTTGACAGAATGTCACTGTCATTGCCCAGGCTCAAGAACAGTGATGTGATCTTGGCTCACTGCAATCTCTGCCTGCCAGGTTCAAGCAATTCTCCTGCCTCAGCCTCCTGAGTAGCTGGGATCACAGGTACGCACAATGATCCCTGGCTAATTTTTTGTATTTTTAGTAGAAATGCTGTTTCACCATGTTGGCTAGGCTGGTCTCGAACTACTGACCTCAAGTGATCCACCCGCCTCAGCCTCCCAAAGTGCAGGGATTTCAGGCGCGAGCCACTGCATCCAGGCCTACTGATGGCATTTTTCAAGCAACTGAAGATGATGTTGCTACAGAAAATAGAGGGAGACCACTTTATATGAGGTTCTACGTTTGAAAAAAATTAGAGTCTGGAATGTCTATTTTATTCACAAGTGTCATTTTCACCATGTATTGCAAATAAACTACGTTCTCTTTCTGAGTTGCTATAAAATCACTGAACTTAAATAAATTTAAAATACTAGGTGAAGGAGCAATCATCACACTAAAGCGATGAATTAAAGATGACTAGCATTCCATTAGATCTGAACTCGATTTCTTAAGATTTGAGTGCATCTTATAAGAACCTGATTGCTGATGCCCTTGTCCCCTCAAAGATTGTTTAAAAAAAAAAAGGACAAAATCTATTGTTGCTTAAATCTTCAAACAAAAAATTATTCTTAGGAAATTGGATTCTAAGTTTGTTTAACTCTTTAAACATTTTCAGAGACATTAAAATGTAATTATAGTGAAATGTATCATTTGGATGACAGAGAAGAATAGGTACATACTTATCTTTCCACCCTAAACACAAAGCATGGAATGAGTGTTTGCATATTTGTGTATATATACATATGAGTGGGAGCTTGCAGAAAGTGGGTTAACATTATATAGGATATAGGAAATCCAACTAATGCTTGTATTACATGATAAAAATAGGTTAGATGGATGGTTTTGAACAGATTTTTTTAATGATATACAATATGCTCTGCTAAAGGCTTATTTTAAAATAGAAACTATAATTTGTAGGGGAAGTATGCCTCTTGAAAATAAATCTCTTACAAGGCAATCAATTTTGAAGTTTATACACTAAAAATACAAGTCTGAAATCCTCCCCTCTTGAAGATTCTACACATCCAATAGGTTTTTGAATATACTTCTTCTCTGCTTAACCCTATGCTTATCTCTATTTAATTTGTATTTAAAATACAATTAAGAAATATTCAAAACATCCTTAATTTAAATAAAATTTTATTCTTTGTCCATATCATGTATATTACAGCCACAGTCAGTATAATTTAGAAAACATTTAGTTAAAATTAATATAATCAAAATACGTACATCTGGATTCTAAAACAGAAATTGATACAATAACATAGATTGAAAATTAGGTTAATCATACTATTTCTCAGAGACACCTGGAGCTACTTATTTTCCATGCTCAATTTTTCTTCTCAATTGCTCTAAATAGGTATTCGAGTAACACTAAAAACATAGTTGAGTTATTGCATTAGTTAATACCCTGAGACTAACACACCCTTCACCAAGGATATTTGTTTTCCTTTCAGTGTCTCTAGCACCAAAAGATGCATTAGAAAAAAGTAAATAGCCTTTTAATTATGTTTATGCAATTAAGAAATTATAAGGTATTAAAGTAACCATTTCAGAGATTACGGCCCATATTACATATGATGTATAAGTCACATTCTCTTAAGTGATCAAAATAAAAAGTAGAATTTTAAATTTAAGATGGGTTACATATATATACATATATATATATATATATATATATATATATATGTATATGTATATATATATGTATATATATATATGTATATGTATATACATATGTATATGTATATATATATATACACACACACAAATTATAAAAATAAATTTAAGATATATTATTTATAATAAATTTAAAACATTTAAGTTTTAAAATATTTAAAATAAATTTAAAACATATTATTTAAATTATATCATTTAAATTAACCAAGTATTATAAGGAAGGAATTCCTCTTAAGAGTTTCGGATTTGGCTCAGATCAAATAAAAAGGCAAACATTACTGGGAAAATTGCCATTTGTCAACTGTTCCATGACATATCATGTGGTGATACAGTTCTCTAAACAGCAAATGTCAGAATACTGACACTATACTGTACAAACTAAAACAAGTACAAAAGTGAGCATAAATAACCCAAAAATATTGGCAGCTCTGCATTTGTAAATGAGTGGTGTTTGTGATGACTAATATTTTCTTCCTATGGTTATAACATGCCTGCATTTATTTTCTATAGGACACCCCCAGGGAGAGGGGGCAGAGAACACATGACAGTCATTTTTAAAATTAACAACAACAACAAAGATTTTAAATCTTTGCTTAATTTAAAAGGGAATAGTACAAGTTGATGACTCACTTCTATCTTTAAAAGCTGAACATTGCAAATTATGCAATATCCGAAAAGTATAAAGACTAATTCAAATGCTACTTCACGTAATAATCTTCAAATATATCTCAAAACTCTCCTACTTAGACTATTTGTTCCTATCAGTGAATTGTACTTTAAGTGCAAAACATAAACAAGACAAGGGAATTTATTCCATCAAATAGGTCCTTATATGATCATGATAAAACCATGCTTCCCTTTTAATTGATCAAAAAAGTTAAAGTATACATTTTTCAAATACGCAAATCTTACCTTTAGAGAAACATTAACATGAACTGTTTCTTCATCCAACTGTGATTCAACATTCCCTAGCCAGTAACGTACTAATTTATGTACAAAAGCAGAGGTCCTGTGTGTTACGTTTTATTCAGAAATATAGATGACATTTCCTTTTACTAGGTAGCTTAGAGTGACTAGTTCTTGTCACAATGTTGTCATAGTGATAGTGACATCAATGTACTTCATGATAATCAGTGCAGCGATTTATCTGAGAAAAATAACAGCACCAATTTCTAGTGTATTTTATATTTCAAAATGCCATCAAATATCCTAGTTAATATATTACAAGTAAATGGGTTTCTGAGGCAGGGCACCCCAGGACTTTAGATGAATTGATGGCTATATGTATCTGTGAAACGTAGACAAAAACGTAGTGTCTGAATGGGTGATGGGGGTATTGGTGAACATAGCCAAGAGATCATAATTAACTGGTTGCTAAGGAAGATTTTGCTCTCATGTGCCTTTGCCAAATACAAAATCTCCTCCAGTAATGAGCTCAGTTTAATTATTTTGTTAAATCCTTTTTAATTTTTTTGGACTCCAGGAGTGATATAGCAGTGATAGTCCAGAATTCTGGACTCTTTCCTACAGAACACTGACCAAAATGCTTTCAGTCATCATCTTTCATGACAAAGGGCTATTATTGAAACTTCAGATGTTATTTAGTGGTTCAATTACCTCTTGCTCTGGTGCTATGCAGGTTGCCATTACAATGAACAATGAGAATAACATTAGCAGAACCTCTCAGAGATAGAGAGCTCCAATTTTTAGGTCACCAGCATAGCAAAAATTAAAAAAAAAAAAAAAAAAAAAAAACCCACAAAAAATGTGTTACAATTTCTAAATATTTATATATTTTTCTATAAACTATTTTAACACTAAACTATAACACAAAGTAATAGAACTTTTTGGACAAATGTTATAACATTTATTTTTGAAATAATAATTCATAATGAACCATGGTATTAGGTCATTCCTACACTGCAATGAAGAAATACCTGATTGAATAATTTATAAATAAAATACACTTAATTGGCTCATGGTTCTTCAGGCCTTAGAGGAAACATGGTGCCAACATCTGCTGCTTGGTTTTAGGGGAGGCCACAGAAAGAGTGTAATCATGGCAGAAGGTAAAGGGGGCGCAGATGTGTCACATGGCAAAAGCAGGGGCCAGTGAGAAAGGGTATGGGAGGGAAGGTGCCACACACTTTTAACTGACTAGATCTCATGTGAACTCAGAGTGAGAGCTCACCAAGAGGATGGCCCACGCCGTTCATGAAGCATTCGTCCTCATGATCCAACACCTCCAACCAGGCCCCCACCTCTAACAATGGGTATTAAAATTCAACATGAAATCTGGAAGGGAACAAATATTCGAACTCTATCAACCATGAATGTTGATCATGAATTGGTCCCATGCTGACATTTGGAAGAAAGTTACTCCCTCTCTAATCTTGGAGGCATCTCTGACTGCTGTGCAGCCTCATTTTGAGAAGGCCATGATGTTGTTTACAAATGTGTGAATCTGGCCAGACATCAAATCCTTATCTGCTAAAATAATTTTAACTAATTATAATTAAAATAAAGGGATATCAGAGGCTCTCTGGGCAAAGTAATGTTATTTTCCTAAATTTTTTTTAATGTGTGTTAAAACCATTAGTTTGTAGAAGATAAACCATGAGAATTGCAATGCAACTACTTTCAATGAACTATTCACTTTATTTATCATTCTTATTGGTTGGACTCTGAAAAGTCAAATTGCTCCCTTGTCACCCTTGTAATTTTACTTCAAAAACAATGATTTAGATATGATTATACATAATGCTCTATACTGCAAAGGCCATCATTGAGATGATTAAGAAATTTATGTGTTTACTAGGGGCTCTATTAAGAAAGGTTTTCATAAAGCTGATTTTGATTCCATATTGTTAATAAAGAATTTTCTTTCCATATAGGAAATGTCACAAACCACAGATTTGACATGTCATGTTTTGAGTATTTATTTTATGCCACACAATCTCAGACCGCTTTAGTGTGAGCCATTTGAGACAGAAGAGGCAGAAGATGGTGTGGCCATTTTGGCTTCTAAGCACCATCTCTTAGTTGATCTGACCCTCGAGGACAGCCTGAATCTCTGCCAGTCTCTCACATTTCCTAAGGCCTGATAGTCCTACCTTTATGTTTGCAGGGCCTGCCACTGATGCAGAAAGTTGCAACTGTTTCCAATAGAGCAGAGCCAGGGACGAGGCTCTTTGGCGACCACTTTTACTCTGCTATTCCCAACGACTGTTAAATCTGAGCCCAGGCCTATTTCGGCCAATCGGCCGGGGAGGTGGCGGGGTGGGCTTGCTTCCTTATATTTTCAGAATCTAAGACGGGACTTCTAGAGCATAACATATAAGAGCTACTTACTCTATCTATTGATTATTAGGAAAAAAAGACTCAATCTTTCCTGAATGCTACTGGGCCAAGGCCTTTGCGTATGTTAGCTTTTCTAATCCTAACAACCTCAGGAACGATCTGTATTTTTATCTTATAAGTAAGAAAAGAAAGTTCAAATCGCAATGGGCCCAGTCCAATGTCTTACAGAATTGGAGAAGGCTGATTAAACCATGTCTAAGTCAGTACATTATTGTAACTAAAAATAAAAAGTAGATGAGTAAAAGCTCTGAAATCATAAAGAAAATTCACTTGTCACTATGCTATGATACAGTGCCATACAATGTGTAGGCACGTCTGCTTTAAACAGTGTAACTTTGTGTGGCTATGCTCAAGAGACATTTGCTATTGCAATACAGGGGGCATCAAGAATTTTTGCATAGTGATAGAGACCTTGACCAAGGATACTCAACTTAGAGTTTGCTTCCCTTCCACTCAAACCAAAAGGCCTACCAGACACCCCTCTCTGCATGATCCTAGCAAAGGACTGAAAGTTTTCTGGGTTTCTTTTTCCTACTATGTCCAAGTTCATACCAGATAACTAAGAACAGAGATAGAGACCTCATTAGAAATTCATGAAACTATGCTTAAACTGAGATTGAAAAGATTACTCATTGTTATTAAGAGATATAATACAGGGATTTCACCATGTAAAGATTATATAATTTATATAATATTTTTAACAAATTAAAAAAATATCATGAAAGAATGGGAGTTTGAGGTCCAGATCTAAAATAAATAATACCTCCTAGCCCCAGTAGTTTCACTACATTGTTAGTGAGGAGGTATTGGAGGCCTAAAGCAGCACTGAATACATGTTACTAACAGCACATTGTATTTTACATTTATAGAAACACACTCGTGAACATACGCTGTTTAATAAAATGTACATTTTTGTTGCATCATTTGTGTTTGGTCACTATCACTTCTTTTGCAGTCTCACATTTAAAAGGTTACCTTAGATCAGTGCTTCCCAAACACAGGCTATTTTGTCTCCTGGAGACATATGCACTGTCTGGAGACCTTTTTGGTTGCCACAACTGGGTGAGGTGGAGGGGTGCTACTGGCATCTAGTGGGTAGAGACCATGGTTGCTGCCAAACATCCTGAAATGTATAGGACACTAGATCCCTGATAACAAGCAATTATACTGTCTCAAATGCCTCAAATATCAACAGTGCCAAGATTGAGAAACACTGCTGTAGACATACACACACACACACGCGCGCGCGCAGGATACGTAAAAGTGAACGATAAGGCCACATTCAATGACTCTAAAGAGCAGATGAGATCATTTACATCTTATAAGGATGTTAATGTAACACAGCTTAATCTTAAACATGATATGCAATGTACCGTCCTAGTTTTCAGACACATTCTTAGGCTACCTCAAAACCAGTACCAGTGTTGAATACTGTTTCTTATAGGTTATATAAGACATATATGGGCATGGGATTTATTGAATCAAACTGAACAGGTCTTTTATGTCTTTCTGCAATGCATATGTAATTAGGAAACTAACTATCCTTCAATTCAGCAAGCCTTGCCAGAAAGGCTAATCCCAAAGCATGGACTGTTTATACCATGAACAAGCCCTGTCTGGACGGCAAACCATCTTGTGATAAATATATTTTCAGAGCCATCCAAGGAAGGCTAATTGGTTTTTTGAAGCAGCATATGCTTGGTTTTTGTTGTTGAACCACAAGTGTTAAAAAAAAACATTTACCACCCAGAAGAGTAGAGGTCAAATCTAAGATAACATGTTATTTCCTGTCTATCATAACAGATACTGTATCTGATTTCTTCAGTTTGAAAAAATGAAAAAAAAATTTCCCCTATGTTTTGTGTGTTACTTCCCATAACTTTTTCTCCCAGACTGTCTGATCTTATACTTATGTTAACATATATTCAAATAAAATATCTCTGGTATACTCCATAAAACTTCCTAACAAATAGTGCCAGGAGTAAAGGAGGTAATTAATAGGCACACATATTCTACAGAAAAGATCTCCAGTCATACTTCCTGCTGTGAAAGAAAGTCTCTCTAGCACTGGCTAATATGGTAGCAATCAGTCATATGTGCCTAGTGAGCCTGTGAAATACAGCTAGTTACTAAGAAATTAATTTTTAATTTTATTTACAAATTTTCAGTTAATTTAAAATTTTAAATGCTTTGTGTTTAATTTCGACAAGTAACTACTGTACTGAAGAATGCAATTTAGAATACCAGTAATAAAAAAACTGAGGCTAAAAGAAACATGTAAAGTAGATCTGAACAGAAAGAAAACTAGACACTAAGACAAAAAATAGAGTATTTATGAAGAATCAATACCTATCAGTTTAATCTTCTTTTGACATTTGGGTTACATGCCCTTATTAAGGTGGAAATGCCATATTACCAATTTCTGTTTGAAGGTAAGATTTTTTTTTTTTTAATTTGAGGACAATTCATTTAGAAAATTTCAGATTTGAGCAAAGAATTCATCTAGTTGCTTTAAAGTAAAAGAGGAAAACTTACATGTTTTATAAGATATAGTTTTTTGATGGTGGGACACAGCACACTGATACTAAAATAGATGAAGGCAGAACGTTGTTATTTACAGCTCGAAACAAGAGAGGACTGCCAGGTAGGGCCACTTAGGAAACTGTATGCAGGGACAGGGTAATAACAGCCTACAGCTGAAGGGGCAAGGATGCGGTTAGCTGATTTCACAGGCTCCCTGCACATCTGGTGGTTAGTAAGTTTGCAGTCTCTTGGCATAAGGTGGGTGTATAGTGGTCCCAGAGTACAAGAGCCTAAGTTGGTGCTGGAGTGTGTTGGAGTATATATGTATGTGTGTATTTTTTAAATATATGTGGAGTATATGTCAAGTATACATGTATGTGTGCATATAAAATATATACTTGATATATATACATATTTTATATACATGTATACACACGTTTTATATATACATGTATTTTATATGCACACATACATACTCAATATATCAAAATATACTCAAAATATATATTAATATATATATTTGTATATATATTATATATATATATACTCAAAATATATATATATTTTAAAATATATATTTCAAGTATATATATTTTATATGCACACATACATATATACTTGAGATATATATATATATATATATATATATATATATATATATAGAGAGAGAGAGAGAGAGAGAGAGAGAGTTGCATCTGATCCCTTGTTGTCTTGACATTAGTGATGAACCCAGTTATTAGGGATATTACTGTGGCCCAAATAGTAATGGAGACTTTTAAACAGTAGGGTGTAAGCTTCCCTAATCTATACTAAAAAAATATTTTGGTACAGAAGTAGAAAGGAAGGAAACAAGTAGAAATATAAAGAGTCCTTGCAGGCCATCCTGTTACCAAGCTTCCCATTTATATGGCAAAAACAGTCTAAAATGTTAGGGTCTCTAACAATATCTTGGTGGAGTTATAAAGCATGCTTTCATTTCATTATTATTTTATATTGGGCAGCCTCTTAAGCCAGAGTAGGCTCAGAGGCTTCCAATAAAATAAGTTTAAATTATGCATTATATTATGGTTTTGTGATAACTCAGTGTATCTCTTGAATCAAGGTGGTAGGTATAGCAGTTTTGCTGCTGGAGAATATGAACTGAAAGTGTAATAAGGTATAGGTAAACGTTAGCAGTATTTGCAACTGGAGAGAGGAGGAGTTGTGGTGGTTATGGTCAGATAAGCAAGGCAGGAGGTTGGGGTGGCAAACTGGGGGATGCCGGACGGTAGGAGTTTTCTGAGGGGTGAGAGGTCCTGTCAAAGTGTGAACCAATATGAGGCAATAACACACATTAATTTTAGAATTGCACAGACAGCGGCAACCTCTACAAGATTTCTCTTTAGGCATGCGAGTGCAGATAGAGAGCAAGGAGCAGACCAGGATTCTGAGCTAAGCAAACAGCAAGCTCAGGAAATGCACTATAAAACCTAATATCAAAAAAACTATAGTAATAAATGTCCAGTATCCAACTTGTCAGAACGTTAGTGGAGGTATCCTGGGAGTGTTGTTGAGGTACTGGTCTTGGAGTTTGAGATGAAGTAGTCTCTGGCACAGGGGGTGAAGCCATCGCCAATTCCAAGGTCTCAGCCTGGGTTGACATTGCCTGAGATGATGTCATTGCCAATGGTGAACTCCTATAACAGGTCAATATGATCTGGTCTGTGAAACAAGGGTATGTTTTTCAAGTAGGTACCCACTTGAGTTGCTCTGGGTTTTGTTTACCAATATTATGGTAAGGCTGAATCTCTTGGTTAATTTTAAGGCAATGTTGCACCTGGGAGTTTGACTTATAAATATCTTTTAAGACAAGGTTTTATGAGTACATAGATAAGAATGGTGATATTGGCATTTGTGATGTTGTGGTAATTGAACCAATGTCCTGTAACCTGGCTGGAACAATTAAGGCCTTAATTAAGAGTGGCTGAACCCAAAAGTTCCTAACAGCCCAAGGTTTTTATGGATGGGTGATGAGCAGAGTTTTGTTACAAATAGGTTTTAAGTGATATGGTCAGATTTCCATGTTGTGGTTAATAGGATGTCACAATTTTGTCTATTAAAATACGTGTGGTTGAGCCTAGAGGATCAGCATCAGCCTGTAGGGCTGGTTTGGGTGGTAATGGGCAAACCAGGTGGGTATTTTGTTTGTAGGGTTTCTGTTCACCTCGCCAAACTCAATGGAATGTGGACCTAAGCATTTGCTGTGGTCAAAACAATGGCTAACTTAGAGAATCTGAGCCTCTGAGCTGCAAACCAATGGAAGTATCCAGACCTATAGTAATGCCACCAATGGTTAACAGAATGCTGTGTAGCCGCACTTGACAGGACTTTGTTGTCTGATGCTGATTTTCCATTAGCACAAGTTATTGCCAGTGAGGGGCTGTCTGCGTTTGTCATTATGGTATATCACGTTGATTTCACTATTATCTTTGAATGTTACTTTTATTTTATTTACTGAGGTTCACTATCTCTTTTCTTGGTAGTCCACCTTGCCTATAGGAATTTTAATTTTTTCTGGAGAGAATCAAGATAGAGCCTGAAGTAATCAACCAGTTCATACAATGTAAGTATTAAAGAAAGTCTTTTGGATGGTGGAAATGTTGACTCAACTGCTTCCCATAGCACGTGGGTGGGTTCTGGCCTATGGGACAATCCATGGTTAATGTCTGTCAAAGAAGTTTTTGCCTAGATCTGGTGTATTGCCTTTGTAGGGCAGAAGCCAAATCCATACAGATAGGAGGAGACAATAAGGGGTCACATGTATAACGAGTCTGCATAATAATGGAAATGAGACATTTCCTCTCTTTAAATATAGCAGAGAGTGATGTTTTATTTTTTTTTTTAATTATACTTTAAGATCTGGAATACATGAGCAGATAGTGCAGGTTTTTACATAGGTATACACGTGCCATGATGGTTTGCTGCACCCATCAACCCATCATCTACATTAGCTATTTCTCCCTTGGCCCCCCACCCCCAACAGGCCCTGTTGTGTGATATTCCCCTTTATGTGTCCATGTGTTCTCATTGTTTAACTTTCGCTTATGAGAGAGAACATGTGGTGTTTAGTTTTCTGTTCCTGTGTTAATTTGCTGAAAATGATGGTTTCCAGCTTCATCCATGTCCCTGCAAAGGACATGAACTCATCCTTTTTATGGCTGCATAGTATTTCAAGGTGTATATGTGCCACATAGATGGGCATTTGGGCTGGTTCCAACTCTTGGCTATTGTGAACTGTGCTGCAATAAGCATACGTGTGCATGTGTCTTTATAGAATGATTCATAATCCCTTTGTTATATACCAAGTAATGGGATTACTGGATCAAATGGTATTTCTGGTTGTTGATCCTTGAGGAATTGCCACACTGTCTTCCACAGTGGTTGAACTAATTTACACTCCCACCAACAGTGTAAAAGCCTTTCTATTTGTCCACATCCTCTCCAGCATCTGCTGTTTCCTGACTTTTTAATGATCACCATTCTAACTGGGGTGAAATGGTATCTCACTGTGGTTTTGATTTGCATTTCTCTAATGACCAGTAATGAGCCTTTTTGTTGTTTGTTTGCTGCATAAACGTTTTGTTTTGAGAAGTGTCTGTTAATATCCTTTGCCCACTTTTTGATGGGGTCGTTTGTTTCTTGCAAATTTGTCTAAGTTTGTTATAGATTCTGGATATTGGCACTTTGTCAGATGGATAGATGGCAAAATTTTTCTCCCATTCTGTAGGTTGCCTATTCTCTCTGATAATAGTTTCTTTTGCTGTGTAGAAGCTCTTTAGTTTGTTGGATCCCAGTTCCTATACACCAATAACAGGAGCCAAATCATGAGTGAACTCCCATTCACAATTGCTACAAAGGGAATAAAATACCTGGGAATACAACTTAAAAGGGATGTGAAGAATCTCTTTAAGTACAATTACAAACCACTGCTCAAAGAAATATGAAAGGACACAAGCAAATGGAAAAACATTCCATGCTCATGAATAGCAAGAATCATTACTGGGAAAATGGCCATACTGCCCGAAGTAATTTATAGATCCAATGCTATTCCCATCAAGCTACCACTGACGTTCTTCACAAAATTAGAGAAAACGACTTTAAATCTCATATGGAACCAAAAAAAGAGCTCATATAGCCAAGACAATCCTAAGCAAAAAGAACAAACCTGGAGTCATCATACTACCTGACTTCAAACGATCCTACAAGGCTACAGTGACAGAATAGCATGGTACTGCTACCAAAACAGATATATACACCAATGGAACACAACAGAGACCTCAGAAATAACGCTACCCATCTACTATCATCTGATCTTTGACAAAGCTGATGAAAACAAGCAATGGGGAAATGATTCCCTTTTCAATAAATGGTGCTGGGAAGACTGGCTAGCCATATGCAGAAAACTGAAACTGGACCCCTTTCTTACACCTCATACAAAAATTAACTCAAATGGATCAAAGACTTAAACATAAGATTTAAAACCATAGTAACTCTACAACAAAACCTAGGCAATACCATTCAGGACATAGCCATGGGTAAGGACTTCATGACTAAAACACCAAAATAAAGTTTGTTTAAAGTAGGTATTTGGTGTGACTTGGCTGAAGGGCCTTGAGTTGACAGATATTAATGCCTGGGGCAGGACAGAGATACCCATTTAGGGGTTTATTTGTTATTTTGCAACTTAAATACAAGTTCTTTGAGGAATCCATTAGGCCTCACAATTAAACCAGTCGTCTTGGACATATTTGGGATATGGAAGTCATATTGAATACCTTCTTCTAGAGCCTAGTGTGATTCGGAGGAATGAAATGTGTACTTTGAATACTACCACTAGTGTCTGGAACTCCAAGGGGTTTGCTGAACACTCAGTTAATTCCAAGGGGCTCTTCATATAGCCAAGGGGTTTGAGGGAAAGGTGACTTCATCTAACACCATAGCATCTGTCAAGGAACTAAGGACAGTGGAGACCACCCTTTCCAGGTATATTGAGCCAGAGGGACTAGTTTCAGCTCCACATCATATTAAGGAGGCCTCAGTAGCAGTGCTGTTTTTGGGATACTGTTTTTATGACCTAAGGCATAATGGACAACTGGTTATAGAGAATCACAGGCTCAAGGTCTGCAAGGGCCTCTATTTTCAGGAGGTCCCAGCATGTGGCCAACATTTTTTGATGTAATGGTATATACAGCACAGGACCAGGAAGGCCAGCTTCTTGTTTCCAAAGTCGGGGGGCAACCTATAGCCATCATAGTTTGTCCAGAGACTTCAGGAGGCATGAAAGGAGGTTGCTAAAGTCTCTATAATGAGTCTGTGAGTGCACTAACACAAGTACCTGTCATTTTTTCCTAAGTCAATGATTGCAATAGCATAAATGTACTTCTGAGAGAAAATAACTGAGCTCATTGGTCTGTAGTCCTTTAAACTAAGCAATCTGATTTTTAGCCGAGAGTAACTATTGAAGCTGTCGAGATCAATACAATTCAATGACACTCCATTTTTATGCACAGATAAACCTTGTTCTTCTTTCCTCTTACCAGGGTATTCTACTGAGATGAGAGGCCAAATTTCGTTTTTCAGGAGACAGTTTTACTTTGATCTTCACTTTCTTCATGTCAAGCTCATACACAATAGCATGCCTTGTAAGACTTTGTTTCATAGCCAACCTTTTGCCACAGCCAGCATGTTCACACATAAATGAGTGCTTCTCCTTAGGAAAAAAAAGAAGATAGTTCTGAAGATTAAATACAGTTCTGCTGCAGTCTTCTCCTGGATGTTGACATACATCTCTTTCTGAGGCAGGAGTTTTCATAGGTTACTTGAGATAATCTTCACACTTGAATGTTTTCTGGCACACATCATATGTTATTTCCTTTTTATGGATTTCTCTCATGTGCTTTGGAAGCCCTGTCCATGTTTCTACCACAAAAGAACAACCCTTTTGACATATTTTTCTGGTGAGCCTGCCTCTGTCCTCTCAGCCTGCTGGGTGAAGCTAAGTGTTTTCCACATGCTTCAAGGTTACACTTGAATAGTGGTTTATTTTCATGTTGGCACTGATGGATTTTTCAGCTGCCGATGCTTCTTAAAGGTCTTCTTACATCCTCCAAAATTGCATACATATTACTTTTGCAGATTTTCATGTTTGCATGCAAAATGTTTCTTCCAGTTTGATGTTGTGTGGGATTTTTTTTTTTTTAATCACCGCCACTAGCTGCACAAATAAAAGGCCTTCTCCAGAGTAAATCAGGATGTGGCGATCCACATGGTAGCTCCTGATGAACGCTTTGCCATACGCTTTATAGTCACAGTCCCCTGCAGGATCAGCTGAATTTAAGTTGCACAGAATTTTGAGCCTTTTATTCAAGGAATTCCCATTTAAGATGAGCTTATTTGAAAACAGCAGTATCAAAGACATGAAGTAGAATTTGTAAATAGGAATATGTTGCCCTAGAATGAAAAAAGAACTAAAAGATGTTGAATGTTTATGTTAATAATGAGTGTGTCAAATAAACCCCTTGGGGGAAGATGTTATCAACCTGTTATCAAACCTGGGCTGCTAGAGAAAGGTGGATGCAGTTCAGCTCTTGCCTGCAAAGACTGCATGCAATGGCAACACCGACGTGGTGCCCTGTAAGGTGGCCTAGGAAAAACATGATTTTTTCCTTGGAGATAATGGCAAAATACAACCAAGAGGTCATTGAAATAGCCACAAAAGATAAATAATAGCAAAATCTATAATGGCAAAGTATTTATTGGTTATTAGCTAAATAATATCATTAATTTTAACAGTATTAGGTATGATGCATGGGGACCACAACACATGAAACCACAGCACTGTAATGAACCACCCTGAGGCATCTGTCTTTATTTTTTTTGAAGTTTACAAATATTAGTTAGGTTTTATATAAATAAGTCTCAATTCTTGAAGGTCCTTTTAAAATCTACATTGGAACATCTGAACTGTTTTAACAGGGGGGACCACAGGGTCTTGTTTCTCAAATCAATTTTTCAGTGCCTAAAATTTTATTTACTTTTAACGTATTACTCATTGTATCAGAACATATATGCCCAAAATGGAATTTAGGAAACACTGTAATGAAAGTAAAGAATACCTATTTTTTCTCTGTTTAAAAGTTTTTCGAAGTTTGTTTTTAAAAGATGGGGTCTCATTATGTTGCCAACGCTGGAGTGCAGTGGCTATTCGCAGATGCAATCATAGCTCTCTACAGCTGCCAATTCCTGGCCTCAAGTGATTCTCCTCAGCCTTTGGAATAAATGGGACTACAGGCATGTATCCATGCACCTGGCTCTATTTTATATTTAATCTTCCAAGGATATCAGAGGTATTATGTTTAAACGTAGTGAGATCCCTGAGTAAAACTGTAAGTTGAGACCCGGTATGATTAACTCTGTAAAGCTTTGTAAATGGTGTGTTTTAGCAGGTCTTAAAGTTAATTTGAAATCTATCTTTTAAAGGCACAAAAGCCAAATCAGTACACTTTTTATATTACTGTTATCAAAAATATTTTAGCAGATTTTTGGAATTCTAATTGGGTTAATTTATGTATAAATTTGTGTGTGTGTGTGTGTGTGTGTGTGTGTATATATATATATACACACACACACACACACAATGTATTTTAAAATTTCTTCTCCCGTATGAAGGTTTTCTCTTTATTCCATTATTTTTCCTCTGTTTTGGGCTTCTAGTCACCTGAAGTCATGGTTTTCACTTGCTGTCTGTATCTAATAGTTCATAATTCAAACCTAGGTGGTTATAGGAAGGAGTGGGGAAGGAGACGTGCCTCATAGGCAGCCATTCCTCATTCTGAGGCTTCTCAATTCACCTGTGAAAGATTGGGATTTCACCTGAGATCTACAGTCACCTCTCCTTGAGACAGGGCAGTAAATTTCTTTAAGTTGATACTCATTTAAATTTGTGATACAAGAAATCTTAAGAAAAACTGATAGATGATTACCATCTAGATTCTACCTATCTTTGATTGTCCTCTGGTATCACCATCATCTGTTGATGCCATTGTTATTACTGTTTTTGTTAACTCTTTTACAAATAGCATAATGCTGATCGAGACAATGAATAATCAAAATAAATGACAGACTGGAAAACAAGTAAAAAGGATCCTACAAAAATGAATGGATTGTCTTATATTTAGGTTTAAATATGTATCTGATAATACATAGTAAGAAAAAGCCCAAAATAACAGTATTAACTTTTAAACAAATACATCTTACTATTATTGTTTTGTTAACTCATACAAACAGCATAATGCTGGTCAAGACAATGAATAATCAAAATAAATGACAGACTGGAAAACAAGTAAAAAGAATTCCACAAAAGGTAAGGGGCATTTACTAAGGCCCAAACACACTGGCTAGGGGCCTTGCATTATTTAAGCAACTGGATAACTTTTGCAGGTGTTCAGAATGGGGTTTCTGGGGTGACACATTTGTTTCCTGGCCACAGACGGTCTCTCTGGATTAAACATTAAATGGCTGGTCTCCAAGGGGTCAGCTCATGATATTCCTGAGGATCTGGGGAACTTGGAGTTCCCATAAAACAAGAACAAAATAGTCAGCAAAGAAGGGAGGTAAACTCCTATCCCACCAGAGCAACATTGATTATGAGACGGTGCCATTTTACCATGGAGGAACCCAGCCAACATCTTTATTCACAATGATTGTCTGAAACACATGGAGAAATCAGCATTCTGCCCTAAATAATAACTGTAGACCAAAAAGTATCTGAGACAAGTCTCAATCAGTTTAGAAGTTTATTTTGCCAAGGTTAAGGACATGCCTGTGACACAGCCTCAGGAGGTCCTGACAATATGAGCAGAGCAATTGTGCTACAGCTTGTTTTAAACATTTTAGGGAAACAGAAGACATCAATCAACACATGTAAGGTGTACATTAGTTCGGTCTGGAAAGGTGGGACAACTTGAAGTGGTGGGGGCTCCCAGGTCATAGGTAGATTCAAAGATTTTCTGACTGGCAATTGGTTAAAACAGTTTATCTAAAGATCTGGAATAGAAGAAAGTGCCTGCATTAGGATAAGAGTTTGCTGAGAACAAGGTTCTTACTGTGCAGATGAAGCCATCAGGTAGCAGGCTTCAGAGAGAATAGAGGGTAAATATTTCTTATCAGACTGAAAGAGTCTGTTCTATCAGTCCTAGGGTCTCTGTTTTAATGTTCATGCTGGTCAGTGGTGCCTGAATTTTAAAGAGAGGAGAGTATAATGAGGCATGTCCAGCCCCTACCTTCCATCGCGGCCCTGAACCAGTGTTTCAGGTTAACTTTGGAATGCCCTTGGCCAAGGAGAGGGTCTAACAGTCATTTGGTGGGCTTAGAATTTTATTTTTGGTTTACATAACAAAAGAAGAAACAAAGAGGTGAGAGCATCATAGTAAGCCACCTTCTGGGGTCAGCCTCTATTGAACAGTGACTAGAAAGAGGACAAAATGCCCAACCTCCAAATGGGTAGTTCAAGTAGCTCATCACTCCCATTTCCATGGGGTAGGTCTCCACCAAGGCTTTTATTGAGCCTCCAGAGTTTAGTCTGTTAGCACTGTTTATTAAATTTTTCTGAGAGATGTAAGGATACATGGCAAGCACAGACGGACACAGCAGCAGTCAACAAGGCCAAAGCACAAGCTCAAATTCTGTCCAAGCCACTGTCACAGAGGTCTGGAACCAATTAGTAAGCCAAGAGCAGCCTCTTGAAAAGCTATCTGAGAGTCAGCAGTCACAGCCATGCTATCTGCTCACATTGCAAATTGTTTTATAAGACTTAAGGATTATTTTGATGGCAGGATACAACACACTGTCACTCAAATACATGAAAGGCAGAATTTCTTATTACTTTCAGCTATTAATAAGAAAAGGCTGCCAGGCAGGGCCATATAGGGAATTGCACTCAGGGACAGGGTAGCAGCAATGGAAAGCTGTAGGAGGCAGCTATACAGGGTACCCATGGCAAGCAAGGCAGGGTTACATAGGTTTCTCAGACTGCCTTCTGGTTGGCTATAATGCTGTGCCTAATTGTCTGGTATTTGGCCTGGGGCAACTGGGGATTGTGTATAATGACCCACAGTCTAAGAACCTGATTAAGGAAGCGGATGGAATGTGGAAGAAATCGGGCTCTGAAAAAAGGCAATTGACCAGTCTCTAGCCAGAACCTCAAAACCAAGTAAAGATATTAAGAAATTAAAAATCTCAAACCAAAAAACTGTATGTCTACATTATATCACAGGTAAAACAGGATTATAAATAATGGTAATAATTTTTAAAATTCAGTTTGAAAAGTCTTATTATAAAATGACTGAATTAGGAAAGTTATCTACATATTTTAAAGATGTATTCCCAAGACAGGAAGAAAAAAATGTTTGTCTTTCACATTTCTAAATTGTCAAAAAACTACAGACATAAATTACTAGCTAAAACAACATAAATGCAAATAAAAAGCATCTCAGCTAAAAGAACAAGCATTTATGCTCTTGTTCTGATGACTCTCAAAAGTTGCATATATAGCTAATACGGTAAATTCATATGGTTATCCAAAATTTCTATCTTTTAAACTGACTAAATGGTAGTGACAGTTAAAATAAATGCTAGGTCTTTTCACAGATGTATTGCACAAATTTAAGGGGAAAAGCGGCTTTACGGAAGTACAATTGATATACAATAAAGTATCTATATATAAAGTAACAAATTTTATACTTTTTTAATCAAATGTCAGCATGCATCTCTTCATATTTACATATAAAAAGAGAGACCATGTAGTTAAGTAAGTAGGTAGGTAGGGAGATAGACGATAGTTAGATAGGTAGATAATAGTTTGCTAGGGTTGCCATAACAAAGTTCTACAAGCTGGGTTAAACCACAGAAATTTATTCTCTCATCATTCTCGAGGCTGAAAGACTAAGACAATAGCAAGGCTGATTTCTCCTGAGACTCTCTCTTTGTCTTATAAATAGTCATCTTCTCCCTATGGTCTTCCCTCTGTATTTACTGAGTCATAATCTCTTCTTCTTATAATGACACCAGTTATATGGGATTAGGGTTTACTTGAATTACCTCATTTCATTTAATCACATTTCTAAAGACCCTGTCTCCAAATACCATCACATTCTTAGGTGGTGCTGGGGGTTAAGACTTCAACATGCGAATTTTGGAGGGATGTCATTCAGCACGCGCATGCGTGCGTGAGCACACACACACACACACACACACACGCACACACACACACAACTGACCCTGTTTGCAGATGACATGATCCTACATCTAGGAAACCTTATCATCTTAGTGAAAAGCTTCTTAAGCTGATAAGCAACTTCAGTAAAGTCTCAGGATACAAAAATCAGTGTGTAAAAAATTGCTAGCATTCCTATACACCAACAGTCAAGCTGAGGGTCAAATCACCAATAAACTCACATTCCCTATTGCCACAAAAGGAATAAAATACCTAGGAATACAGCTAACTAGGTAGGTAAAAGATCTCTGCAAGAACTACAAACCACTGCTCAAATAAATCAGAGAGGATGCAAACACATGAAAAAACATTACATGCTCATGGATAAAAAGAATCAATATTTTTAAAATGACCATACTGCCCAAAGTAACTTATATATTTAAGGCTATTCTCGTTATATTGACATTCTTCACAGAACTAGAAAAAACTGTTTAAAATTTATATGTCTCCAAAAAAGAACCCAAGTAGCCAAGGCAATTCTAAGCAAAAAGATCAAAGCTGGGGGCAACACATTGACTTAAAACTATATTACAGGTCTACAGTAACCAAAACAGCATGACACTGGTACAAGAACAGACACATATACCAATGGAACAGAATAGAGGCCCCAGAAATATGACCATACACCTATCTGATCTTCAACAAACCTGACAAAAACAAGCAATGGGGAAAGGATTCCCTACTCAATAAATGGTGCTGGGACAACTGGCTAGCCATATACCTAAGATTGAAACTGAACCCCTTCCCTACTCCATATTCAAAAATTAACTCAAGATGGATTAAAGACCTAAAGGTAACCTAAAACTATAAAACCTGGAAGACAAGCTAGGCAATGCCATTCAAGACATATGCTTTGACAAAGATTTCATGACAAAGATGCCAAAAGCAACTGAAACAAAAGCAAAAATCGACAAATGGGTTCTAATTAAACTAAAGAATTTCTGCACGGCAAATGAAACTATAAACGAAGTAAATAGACAACCTACAGAAGGGGAGAACATTTTTGCAAACTATGCATCTGACAAAGATCTAATATACAGGATCTATGAGGAACATAAACAAATTTATAAGGAAAAAGAAAACCCATAAAAACATAGCCAAAGGATATGGACACTTCAAAAGAAGACAAACATGTAGCCAACCATCATATGAAAAAAAAACTCAATATAACTGATCATTACGAAAATGCAAATCAAAACCACACTGAGATACCATCTAACACTAGTCAGAATGGCAACTACTGAAAAGTCAAAAAGTAACAGATGCTGGCAATGTTATGGAGCAAAAGGAATGCTAATATCCTGTTGGTGGAAGTGTAAATTAGTTCAGCCATTGTGGGAAAACAGTGTGGTGATTCTTCAAAGAACTAAAGACAGAAATGCCATTCAACCCAGCAATCCCATTAATAGATATATACACAAAAATATAAATCATTCTATTATAAAGACATGGGCATTCATATGTTCATTGCAGCACCATTTACAATAGCAGAGATGGACTCAACCTAAATGTCCATCAATGGCAGATTGGATATATAAAATGTGGTATATAGACTTCATGGAATACTCTGCAGGCATAAGAACAAGAATTTGCATAATTACATATTTAGTCATAATTTTGGTAAGTGCTGCAAATAAAAATATGGTATCATGACATATATATATGGTACAGTACAGGTATACTCTATATTATATAACTGTAAAAGCATATTGTACTCTAGTAAAAACTCAGTATATGGCAATTTTTTATGAATGAATAAAAAACGATATTATTTTATGAAGTCACATAACAATATTGGGTAAAATGTTCTGTAATATGTAATCAGATCCATGGTTTAGGAGTTTTTACTTCAAAGGTACCTTGCTAGTACTGTAGATGTTATTATGTTACATGTTTTCATGTATAATTTATAATTCACTTAAGGCAAGGATTTTTTAACACCATATTTAATTTCAAGCATTCTTCAGCCTTAAATTTATGAAGATAACTGACTGAATATATCAGGGACTATGATTCCTTGACATGAAAAACTAACTTTAGAGTAAAATTCCTGTAAGTGGTACTTCACTTGCTAACAAAACTTTCTTTTCTATTTGAAACGGATCTTAAGTATGAAATGTTTAAAATGTTATTGTGGATTTTATGTTCCAAAGCAAAATGCAATACAAAATAATAGATCTTGGAATAAGATAGGAAATATTAAATATTTTATTTGCATTTCATTAGAAAATAATTTAACATCAAAATACAAGGAATATTAGAGGAAAAACTAAGGCGAAATACATCAAGACTGCAAGTGTACTAATGACAAAAATAAAATAATTTGGGTGTATTTGTTATTATTTTTGAAAGGAAGCAGTGACTTTCCAGTTCCACTTTTGATGGCCAATTCTTAGTCTCTCTATTCTTAACATATCAATATTACATCTGGTTGATAATGCCCTCCTTTGTCTTTAAGGATATCACTCTCTTCTGGGTGTTTTATTAACTTACTGGTTTTCTTTTTGGTCTGTCTGCGTGACTTTCCCTCATTTCCCCAACTTTAATCCTTAAATGTCTAAGGGCTCAGTCCTGGGTCCTAATATCTTTTTTTCTTTTCAATCTACATCCATTCTCTTGATGATCTCAGCTAATAAAGCCTATCTTTAAAAAGCCGTCCATTCACTGACAACTCTGAAATTTATTTCTACAGTGGTACTCTCCAGTGAAGTTCAGGTTCATATATCCAATCATCTATTTTATATTTATAATGCCAAATAATGTCAATCTTCATTAGTCACACCAATCATATCAAAAATCAAACTCCCACCCCCGATCCCCACCTCACTTCCACATTTTGCACTCTTGCTTATACAAATAAGTCAAAATGTAACCCTTCTAATTCCCAGTTGCTGGAGGATAGAGAAGAGTCATCGACTCTTTTCTCATACATTTTTCTCATTCCCACAGTCACCCATCAGCAATTTCTGCTCACTCACCTTCAAAATATACCTAGTATGCTTCTAAGTATCCCACGTCTTCTTCTTTGTCCAAGTGACCAATAGTTTTTACTTGGATTATTTAAATATCCTCCTAACTGGCTTCCCCGCTTTCACTCATCCTTCTAAAGGATATACTTCACAGATACGCCACAATCCTTTTATAACTAAATCAGAACATGTCTTTTCCCTGCTCAACTATTATAGCGGATTTTCACCTTAATTAAAATAGGAGTCAAAGTCCTTACCAGGGCCTATAATCCCTAATTGTTCCATCTGATGCTGCTAACCATCTGACTGTACATGTATCACCCTCTTTGCCTCTGTCTCACTGGCCTTTCTGAACTTCCTTGAATGTACTCCAGTTTAATTATTTTCCTCAAAACGTCCTCATTTAAGTCACCTGCTCCGGTCTTTGCTCAGATGTCCCCATATCAGAGATCTTCCCTGAGTATCCTATATTAAATAAACCTAGCGATTTCTAGCTTTGTTGATCTGCTTTCCATTCTTACCCAGTTCTCATCATCAAATATATATTAATCTGTTTATTTCCAGGCTCTCTCCAGGAGAATATCAGTCTCATGAAGGCAGAGCTT
Source organism: Sapajus apella (assembly GCF_009761245.1). Classification (NCBI taxonomy): domain Eukaryota; kingdom Metazoa; phylum Chordata; class Mammalia; order Primates; family Cebidae; genus Sapajus; species Sapajus apella. The sequence goes on along the minus strand of NW_022436959.1, from coordinate 22,269,478 downwards.
TGTCTATTTTTTTTCCTCTATGTATATAACCAGAATAATAATTGGTTACCTCTATTCACAATCCTGGGAAAATGCTTCTAGAATGATAGGAAGCTTAACAACTACTTATGGAGCAAATAAGTGATCAGATAAGTAACAAAAATACCAATTTTTCATGAACCTAGCATTATCAAATAAGACAGTAGGGATGTGAACCAGAAAACAGACATTTTCGCTCTCTTGTTAAGCAGCAAAAACTAAAATTTAATATCTAGTCAGTGGAGAAATCTTTGTATTGCTCAACATTTAAATATAATTGCAAAGTAACAATTGGTTACTTGGAGATATATGTAACCCATTTTCACTAAAGTTGTGGAAAATAAAAATGAAATTAATGTTGAATGCAATTTCACAAAAATGGAATGCAATTATGACAAATTGCCATCTGCCTGTATTTGTTTCATTTTGTTTTGTTTTATGTTTCTTTTCAGGGTTGGATATTTAGCTTGTTAACCACAGCATTATATATGTTGAGGTTATTTAAAATAACTATTCACTTAAAGAAATTAAGCGATTTATCTCAACGGCTAAAGAACTGATACTTCTTCTGATTCTGTGGTCTCTCTTAGATTCCTGTATTATAGTTGAGACAGTACAAAACATTTTTAAAATTATACCACTTCCAGAAAGCACTGATAATTCTACAAAGTTCTTCAACATGCTCAGTCAGATAAAACCAGGCTTTGCTTTGCATAAATCAAAAAAGAAATCATCCAATATAAATGTGTAAAAATTATGACAATCTAATTTGTTAGAGCCAATTTGTGTTCTCATATCTGCTGAAGAGGTGAGAAAATGTTCCTATAAAGGCCAACCATAAATGTGTCCTCTGATGATAACGTCATTTAAAGGTAGAGACCAGGTAGAAAAACAACTACAGGCCGGGCACGGTTTCTCACGCCTGTAATCCCAACACTTTGGGAGGTTGAGGTGGTTGGATCACAAGGTCAGGAGATCGAGATCATCCTGGCTAACATGGTAAAACCCCATCTCTATTAAAAATACAAAACATTAACTGGGCATGGTGGTGCACACCTGTAGTCCCAGCTATTTGGGAGTCTGAGGCAGGAGAATCCCTTGAACATGGGAGGCGGAGGTTGCGGTGAGTCGAGATCGCACCTCTGCACTCCAGCCTGGCGACAAAATCCGTTTCCGAAAAAAAAAAGAATTAGATAAAAATCGGAGATCTCAGGTAGCAAAGATAGTTACATGTACCCCCACCAGTAATGACTCAAAGGAGCCCCATGTTATTCAAAACCTCTGCTAATCACCAACCAGCAACCATGTGAAAGATTATTTTCAAAAACAGGTTATATGCCTACTGAGAAAGATAAGCAAGATGGGCCATGTGAATACAGTTTAATGTATCAAATTAAGTATTTCAATTCCTAATAAATGTTAGAAATTGTATGTGAAAGTATTGACAATGAGTCTTCAAGATAATCTCTATATGAATTTAGAGTATTGTAGTTTGAAAGGTAGAGCATCCTGGATTACTCAACCTGTGGTTACATGGTGAACCTTAAGTGTCAAGCAGTAGTCAGAATGTCTGAATCTGCTCTCACAGAACACTTAGTCTTGACTCAACTTTTCAGAGCAACATGGTGGGCTTTAGCAAAGTCCATGACACATTCAGTAGTCTAAAGAAATCTGACTGCTAGGGTGAAAGCATGGCATTAATTAATTACCCAGCTCACAATCTGTAAGTACCTAGAGGACTGATTTTTAAAATAGTATGTTTAATAATTGAAAAATTCACCTTTTTAATCCTTGAAAAAGAAACCAAATGTTAAAATGTGTATTTAATTTTCTTAATTATTTTTAATACACATGATTCATTGGCTTTGACGAATTTCTTTTTAAAACTTTCTGTAATTTCAACAAAAGAGAAATGATGTCAAGTTATTAAATCCTCTCACATGAGTATTAATTTGAAGGCTTGGGAGAGTTACTAAATTTGTGAAGTTTGATAGTTATCATAAACCTACTAAGAAATTCCTAACAATGATTAATGAAGCAGGATTAGGCAAAATAAAATATAGTTCTACTCTTGGCCAGTAAAATGTTTTATAAAACAAAAAATGAACAGAAACTATAATAGATGTAATTTTAGGGCTTTTTAACATCCAAGTTAATACAGCAACCCAATGTAACTTGCACGTGTAATTCTAACAATTTTGTGTAGATTTGTCCAAGGTGACTTCAAATAGTTCTTTACTACTGCTCAGCAATCCATCTGTTACTCTATAAACTTTCTGTCTCAATTTTCCCAATGATTACTTCAATTTTCTCCACATCTGTAAATGTCTCCTGACTTCGTGTTACATTCCATCATCCTTCGCATCTGTATGTTTGGGCTCCATTATACTTTCTCAGCAATATTAGCCAATTTCTCTTTCCAGAGTATTGAACTACAATTTCTCAACTATATATTTTCCATCAAATATAGTCATTCTCAGGCCTCTATCCCATATCTTCCTATACTTACAGATCTATCTCTCCTCCACCGCATGGACAGTTTTCTTTTAAAAATTATTTATGGCTGGGCACAGTGGTTCACACCTGTAATCCCAGCACTTTGGGTGGCCGAGTCAGGGGGATAAGCTGAGGTCAGGAGTTTGAGACCAGCCTGGCCAGCATAGAGAAACCCAGTCTCTACTAAAAAAAATTCAAAAATTAGCCAGACATGATGGTAAGTGCCTGTAATCCCAGCTACACAGGAGGCTGAGGCAGGAAAAACTGCTTGAATCCAGGAGGCAGAGGTTGCAGTGAGCCAAGATTGCACCACTGCACTCCAGCCTGGGCAACAGAGCCAGAATCCATCTCAAAAAAAAAAGATTATACTTTTTTGTCTCTCTTCTCCAACCTCCTATACAATTACTAAGACACTCCAAGCCAAAATGTCTCTATAGCATTATTTTATGGAAGATTCCTTCCTACAGTCATCAATGGCCCTCATTTTGCTAAATCCAAGGAACATTTTTAGTTTTCATTTAATTGGTTTATCAGCAGCATCTCACACTGCTTCTTCTTTTTTGAATTACTCTCTACTATAGTTTGGATATTTGAACCTCCAAACCTCATGGTGAAATTTTATATCCAATGGTGGAGGTGGGGCCTAAAGGGAAGTGTTGGGTCATGGAGGCAGATCCCTCATGAAAGGCCTGGTGCCTTCATTGTGGTAATGAGCGGGTGCTCTCTTAGTCCTCCAACCCCCACTGCCCTTGCGCTAGTTGCGAAAAATGTCTGCAACCTTGCTCCCCTCTCCCTTGCTTTCTCTCTCACCATGTGATCTCTGAAAATGCTACTGGCTCCCCTGCACCTTTCACCAGCTGTGGAAGCAGCCTGAAGCACTCACCAGAAGCAGATACTGGTACCATGCTTCTCTTGTACAGCCTGTAGAAACATCGGCCAAATAAACCTTTTTAAAAAAAAAAATGACCAAGTCTCAGGTATTCCTTTTTAGCAACACCAACAGACTAACAGACCCTGTTACCTCATCAGCTTACTTATCAGCTCTCTTTAAGCAATATACTTGACCAATGCCAGAATTAAATCAAGAAAGCAAGTATGTGAATTAAAGCAACAACAATGGGAATGTAAGAAAAAAAAGAGATAAAACACATGACCAGGAGACTTGACCATCCCACAGATATCCATCACTGCAGAGACTATCAGTTGACCACCAAAATCCTTTCTTCTTTCTTTTACAGTAGATAGGTATGTTATTGTTAACCTCCATTACATTTTTCACCCTCCCTTGCCATGATTTGTGACCATGTGCTGAATTTCTTATAAATCAGCACTGTAACTATCCTAGAAAACGTCCCACATATACTTACCTTTTCCTTTTTCATGTGGGCATTTCAGAATGACAGAGATTCAGTCAGTTTGGGTCTTTAAATGACTGCATGGAGCAGAGTCAACCTCCTTCTCATCCCTATACACATATATCTTCCCGTAATGATTGCTCTGTGAACCTCAAACTTGGATTTGCATCAGAATCACCCAGGAAGGTTTGTTTAAACACAGATTGTTGGCCTTTGTTATCAGTTTCTCACTCAATAGGTATAGGGTGGAGGTCAGGAATTTCTATTTCTAACAGTTCCCGGGTTATGTCTACAGGGATCCTACTTTGGGGAGCACTGCCTTAGACTACTGAATAGAATGAAACAAATGTATATTTTTCTGAGCCATTACTTTTTTTTTTTTTTTTTTTGAGAAAGAGTTTTGCTCTTGTTGCCCAGTCTGGAGTGCCATGGCACAATCTTGGCTCACTGTAACCTCTACCTCCCAGCTCCAAGTGACTCTCCTGCTTCAGCCTCCTGAGTAGCTGGAATTACAGGCATGCGCCACCACACTCAGCTAATTTTGTATTTTTAGTAGAGACAGGGTTGCTCAATGTTGGCCAGGCTTGTCTTGACTCCCGACCTCAGGTGATTCACCCACCTGAGCTTCCCAAAGTGCTGGGATCATAGGCCTAAGCCACTGTGCCCTGCGAGCCATTACATTTTGAGTCTATTGTAAAGAGCTTTAGTCTTCCCTATCTAATTCAGAAATGATTATGGAAACTTGATGAGAATTATTTTACCTTTATGCTGTCATGAGCACCTAATTTGGCATAAGACACAGCAAATACAGCAAATTCTTCTAAGGTAAAACTGAGTGACTGGAAAATGGGTCAAACTACTTTATCCAAGTTCTCTGGTTTGTCATCTTCCTACTTTTGTGCTGTTCTCTTAAAACTAATTCCCCCAGTCCCAGGTAGCAGTTTCCACTTCAAAGTTGTTCAAATGCATGAATAATTCAAAGTATTAAGGATTAGACATACAAAATAAGGAGGCAAAAAAAGAGGAGTAAAGGCACTTCACAAAACAACTTGGATTTTCGAAGTAGGAAATAGCAAATATTTTGTCCCATGATTTATCTTGTTTTATTGGGTGGGGTTGGTAAATACGTGTGCTATTCAGAGAGGGTGAAGGCACTGGATAGGAGTCAGCACTCAGAGGAACTGCTCACTGATTCAAGTTCTCTAAGTGATTAGGTGATGAATCTTGGACAACCAGCTTCTACCCCCATGGGAGTATAATCTAGACAAGTGCTAATATGCCAACTAGATTTGACAATCTGTAACTCTGTAACTAACTGCTTGTTTTATAAGAAGGGAAAGAATAAGACCTTTAAATACTGTAATAAAACATACATCATAGGCTGAAGTATTTTTGATAGATACATATTGTTTACAATGTTTAAGTAGAACAAAAGGAGACATCCGGGCTTATACTTAATACATGTCAGCTTCAATATCAGTGTTTTTACCATAAGATTCATGACATGAAACAGAAAATTGAGAAACGCTGACTTTTAGCATTTTTTGAGTACTAAGGACGAAGAAGAGCGCTTTTACCCTTCTAAAGAAAGTTTGTATAACTGATAGGGGTGTCCAATCTTTTGGCTTTCTTGGGCCACATTGGAAGAAAAATTGTCTTGGGCCACATCATACAAAACACACTAACACTAACAATAGCTGATGAGCTTAAAAAAAGGTCCATGCAGAAATCTCATAATATTTTGAGAAAGTTTACAAATTAGTGTTGGGCTGCCTTCAAAGTTGTTCGGGGCTGCATGTGGCCCAAGGGCAAGCTTGGCAGCTTTACTAATACTTTGTGCTTTAATTTGTCTCAATAGGTGGCCTATTTAATTATCTTTTAAATGTAATTAGGCCATTTAATAACTGAACATAGGTTTGTTTTTTTTTTTTTCTTTCTCATTGTTTATTTGTTTTCTACTAGCAGAACTGAGTTATTCGAATTGACAGTCTCTTGATTGGTTGATACGCAAGACATTGAATTGTTCAAGAAACCACTTAGATAAAATAATATGCCTCATTTTTTTGTTTATTTTTATACTATTTTCTTCTTTCCTTTAATTCTAATCATAAATCCTAAAGATTACACTGAAATTGTCCCCAGATTATTAAAGGTAACCTAATCTTTTTCCTGGAAACAATTCTTTTGTTTTTTTAGGTTTTTTAATCTCTCTCCCACTTGGCTATTATATAAAAAAATGGGCAAATTTCCAAGGAAGAACCAAGTGTGGCAAGTTAGGCAAGCCCAAAAATAAAAGGGTAAATTAATAAGAAAAAGAAAAATATCCCCACTGAGGAAGCATAAAGTTCATCTGTTTTTTTTAAGGCAGGAAGAAAAGTGATGGATGATACTAAAATCAGTAACTTGTACAATGTATCAGAAAGGCACATGCACTGAAGGAAGGCATAAGAGATTATATTTTAATATTAAGGTGATTTCTACGAGGAGTAGAAACCAATTATGGTGTAAAAAACTTGACAAAAACACTGGAGGTCTATTCTCAAGTCCCAGCTGCTCCATTCCATACCTTACAAGGTTAACTGGCTTACCGAGTGAGCTAAATGTATTCAAGAAGCCCCTTTATTTTTCATGAACTTTTCAAAATTTTCCCACCCCCTGATAGTACATTATGAACATCCCATAACTTTCAAGTCACTTCTATTTTCTTTTCAATCATTATGACTCACTCTCTGTTATTCAGATGTTCTTTCCAATCTAAATCAGAGCCCAATCTCTAATTCCATTCAAAGTTTCTCTCTTCTGCATAACTCAAGATTGATACATAGCTCAAAGGCTTCTAGTGACAAAAGCCATTCACTTTCCATCATCTTTTTCTTTTTCTGTCTCCTTCTAGACAGAGGAGAGGGAGGGAAGTTGGTGGAAGAGAGAAAAATGTCTTCCTTCCCTGTATTTTTATAGTTGGGCCTACATTGTTGTTCAATGGCAGCATTCATATAGGATTGTTTATGTAAGATACATAGGTGAATTTTTAAAGAGTTCTTGTAGGGACCTCTACCATGCACACTACTGTTACATGGGTGTCAGGCCCAGGAGACTCTCCTTTTGGTAGGCTTTCCTCTTTCTTAGGGTACATTCAAACAGGCTTAAATTGGGCTATGTTATTCTGCCTCTATTGGCCCATGCACCTTTGCCAGTTTCAATGGAGGAAGTGCAAAGCCCTTTATTCTTTTCCCTACACGTTCCTGTGTAGTAGTGGGCCGCTCAAGCCATATTTTCACCCATAGAAAATTCCATGCAGTAAAGAGGCCAAAGACTTCATATGCATGAATGCCTAAACCCTTCAGAGGACTCAGTTAAGCACTGTCTAATGTTCTCCACCAAGAAATGCCCCAAGATGAGACTGACAACCTGTGGCTCAAAAACATTCAACCATGGTGTGAGAAACAGTCTGTATCTTTTAAAGCCAATGCCAGTTTCTCTGCACTGCGAGAGAGACAGCTTCCATTTCTCATTACTCTCCTCTGCTCTGACAACCCAACAACCCAGAGAATTGTCTATGTACATAAACTCCTCTAGACCTGGCCTCATTTAGTCTGGATGGGTTGTGGGTACAAGGATCAAAAGACTTACCCTGCCATCTTTTATTAAATACTACAAGGGTTACTTGTAACTACGTGACGCTCTAGAATATGGGGGCAATTTCTGCATACTATTATCAGCCTTGAAGCTTTAGCTGAGAATACGGGAATAACATTAGCTTTCTGCTAGGAAGGTATTGTAGTTTCGGACAAATTACTTAACCTTTACCCGAGTTCCCCATCTAGGCTGCTGTGTTAATTTCCTTTGGCTGCAATAACAAATTACCACAAACTTGGTGGCTTATGACAACGCAAAATTAAAACTAATCCTCTTCTATTTCTATAAGCCAGAAGTCAAAAATTAGTTCCACTGGGCTACAGTCAAGGTGTTGACAGGACTTGTTCCTTCTACAGACTCTAGAAGCTTACCCATCTCCCTGTCTTTTCTAGCTTAGAGGCCATCTGCCTTCATTGGCTCATGCTTCTTCCTCCCATCATGCCCATCTCTTTCTTCCCAAGTCACTTCCTTTCTGATCTCCTGCCTCCCTCTTACAAAGTTACTGTGACTACACCAGGCCTATGTGGGCAATCCAGAATAGTCTTCCTATCTCCAGATGCGTAGCTAAATGACATCTGCACATTTTACCTATATGGTACACATTTTACCTATATGGTGACCATCATCATTTCTAACGATTGGGATATTGATATTTAGGGGAGTCATTACTCAGCTTGCTATACTTGTTTTGAGGATTAAGTTAACAATATAAAGTACCTACAATGATATCCGGCACATATGAGCACTTAACATACTTTCCGCTCTTCTTCCTTCTTCTCATCCTATTTACTGTTGTGTGACATTTTGATCAAGGCACTTGATTTCCAAAGGGCCTTTGCTGCCGCATCTGTAAAACTAGATATATTTATAGTACTCTTTGAAGATATAATGATATAACTTCCGTCATCCTTAAGCTCACATTCCAAGGGAGCAGATAATGAAATAGCTATATATATAATGAGATATTAATTAGTACCAGAAAACAGTTCAGCAATCTAGTCAAGGAAGAAGAGATTGATGCAGAGTCACGTATGCCACACAGTTTATTTAGCATCTGCAAATGGCACCTTCATAGAAAAGACTTGGCTGACCACATGACCTGAAAGAGTGTCCCTGCCCACTCCACCCTTTATTCTGTCTTTTTCTCTGACTTAACTTTTCATGACACAAATTACTATATATTATATTTAGTTATTTTGCTTATTTTTTTGTTTGTACCATTCAGAAAAAAAAATGTAAGTTTCAGAACAATGGGAATTGAGTTGGTCTCGTGCATTATTACATCTCTAAGAGTCTGACAAGAGGAGAATCTCAATGCTTATCAAGTGAAGGAAGTTATAAATCTCGTTAAATAAAAAATAATTATGAAAATTGGAAAGTATTTCAAATATAGATGGAATATTTTAATGTCAAAATAATAAAGATAATTTATAAAACACACTTTTATTAAAAGTAAATCCAGTGGTGATACTTAAACTTTTTAAAAATTATTCTAGTTTTAATTCACTTCCAATTATAGAGTTTACAATGATGACTTCACTTGGTGACGTGTTGACAAACCAGCAACTCTTAATTTACGACTTTCAGGATGTCAGACATTGAAATGTATGCTCTTGTTAATGAATTGTTGATTGAAAAAAGAACACATGTATTTCACTATTAATTAGTAGCCTCAGCTATATTTTGTTTAAATGTGCAAATTGACATTAATGAAATTCTTGCTTTGAAAATCTATTTAAATAATCAATAGAAAAAAAGAAGCCTTCTTAAAAGTCCCATTTAAGAATCCACCAATTTATTTTCAAACTTGAGTTTGGCCTAAGTTATGTACATATAATTCAAATAATTTTTCCTAAAAATGTTTATATCTACTGATTATATGACCTAGAAAAATTAAAAGTAGAGCTCATGTCCTGTCTAAACATCCATCTTTATGTCAGAAGTTCCTGCTAGTTACAGCTATCTACACATAACTCAATCATTTTGAGAACTGGTGAATGTGAGTACTCTAAATTGTTTCCATGCTACATTTTTCTATGATGAGGTCAAATGATATATTTTGAGCAACAACAACAAAAAAAAAAGCGTTCAATATGGGTGATGCTTAGTGAATATAGCCTTTCAAACATCCCTAGTTCTCTTAGGGATCACATGTGCAGAAGGCAGTGAATAGATTCTGCTTGTAAGTTGAGATCAGCTCATATCCCTTGCTTATCTCAGTTTATCATTTTTAACCTGCTGTTTTGTACAACCCTTCTAAAAGGAACTTAAGCCAACCCCCAAGATCCTATTTAAAATGCCTGTTTTAACTTCCTCAGATTCAGAAGCTCCTAAGACTTGCCTGTGGAGTGTTCTTCCTTGCTACCGCAAGCTCAATAAACTTGGCATTGTATAGCTACAAATGTGTCCCTGGTAGCCTTTGACCAGTAAGCTGTAAAACTACCTACTAATTCAATATATAGTCTTACCTTTTCACTTAACTGTCATGAACCTCATTTATTTTTCCTTGTATAATACTGTTAAATATATATCAATGTGTTGAGAGGTCTAGCAAAGGTGTATAAAAAGTACTCAGTATGAGATATAGCAGATATCAAGTGCCACTAAATATTAAGTCATTTTAAAATTAATATATTTATGGGTTTGGGGGGACATTTTCTAGGCCTTTATTTACTCTGCTTTTAAGTATTATATTTAGTCATTTTTAAATTTTTTCCTGTCAAACTTTTTTAAAGAGCTGTTAAGTTCTTGGGTACATATGTAGGTTTTTTACACAGGCAAACTTGTGTCATAGGGGTATGTTGTTGTCGAACAGATTATTTCATCATCCAGATATTAAGCCTACTCGGCTTTAGCTATTTTTCTTGATCCTCTCCCCTCTCCTGGCTTCTACCCTGCAATATACCCCAGTGCATATTGTTCCCCTCTATGTGTCCACATGTTCTAATCATTTAGCTCCCACTTGTAAGTGAGAACATGTGGTATTTGGTTTTCTGTTCCTGTGTTAGTTTGGTAAGGTTAATGACCTCAGGCTCCACCCATGTCCTCGCAAAAGACATTACCTTGTACTTTAAATGGCTGCACAGTATTTCATATATTTTATATATGGACCACATTTTCTTTATCCAATTTATCATTGATGGGCAGTTGATTCCATGTCTTTGCTATTGTAAATAGTGCTGCAATGAACATACACATGCCCCTGACTTTATAACAGAGTGATTTCTATTTCTTTGGGTATATAGCTAGTATTTGTGTTTATTTATGATTTTTTAAAATATACATTGACTCTAATAGAAATCTAGCAGTGTTCTGGATATAACTTCTGGTTTCTTTTAAACTTAATTTTCACAGTAACTCAATGTCTGCCAATATAAATCTGAACTATCAGACAAGGACATCTTTGAACAGAGATGACTAATACTAATTCAGAGGACTAAATATAATTTTCATAGTCTATTGGTTTTTTAAAACTATAACTAAAACTGAATTCAATGACCTTTCAAATTTCTTTGTCCTTATTAAATCATAATTTTTGTCATCTAAAAAAGAAAAAGTCAGTGTCCTGTATTTTTGATACGATCAGAATTGAATCAAGGATGTAATAGGGGAAAATGAGGAAAGCACAAGGATTTTTGAGACAAATAGGAAAAACATTTGTATAAAATGATGGCAAAATAATGAGAACATGCATAGATTTTTCAATTTTCTGTTATAACGTATGCAGTTTCAAATTATTATTAATTAGAAAGGAGACCAATGCCAAGGTCCAGAGGCCGATTGTGAGATTTGATATTTGCATGCCATCAGGCACGATGGCTCTCGCCTGTAATCCTAGCACTTTGGGAGGCAGAGGCGGGCCAATCACCTGAGGTCGGGAGCTCGAAAACATCTTGGCCAACATGCTGAAACCCCATCTCTACTACAAAAACAAAAATTAGCCGGGCGTGGTGGCGGGCCCCAGTAGTCACTGCTACTCTGGAGGCTGAGACAGGAGAATTGCTTGAACCCAGGAGGCGGAGGTTGCACTGAACCGAGATCGAACCACTGAACTCCAGCCTGGGCGACAAGAGAGAAAGTCTCAAAAAAGCTTTTCAGAGCAATACCTTCAAGAGAGTGAAAGATGCAGAATTGGGCAGAAAGAGAAGGTGAAGCGCGATAGGGTTGAAACAAGACTTAGCTGATCCACATGGGGAGCTCTGGCCTTGGTATGACCCTTCAGAATTTTCCCAAGTTGAAACAAAAAGGCTGGTTGAGCCTTAATACGCTTCTACGCCTGGAACAGTGAAGAGAGATTGCTCCTTTTGGCAGAAAGCAGCCACTGGGGAAGGACTCTTCTGGGAGCAAGGCATCACTCCCAGCACCTGCGAAACTAGCGCTTAGGACCTAAAGAAGCGAATTCACTGCAGTGAATTCACACGTTTATCTACTTTTGTGTTTCAGGGCACGGTATCTGTTCTGCTGCTATTTGACCTTTGAAAATGTAATCAAAGTTAAATATTAAGATTTATTTAGAAAAGTCTGATTAGCCTGCATTCTTAAAATCAGTATTAAGACTTCCTTAAAATAATTAACCATCCCTTTTGTGCATGTGGACTATTGTGCTGCAGTTTTTACCTCACTTTTCTGATCTGTATTTACACTTTGCACTATTTAACTAGGTTTATATGGGGGGTGGGGGAAACAATGTCTTCATTAATGGGTTCCTCATGCCTTTTTTCTTTCACTATATTTTATTGAGTTCCTACTTATTATTTTGTCAATGGCATAACAGTTTAGTTCTAATTTTGTTCTTTTACTTACCCAAAACTGGTGGGAAGCTGCATGAGACAAGTGTTGTGCCAAGTGCAGCACAGCCATTAACTTATCTCCATAGACCATTCAATTGCTGTTGCACAGAAGCAAGCAACAGCTTTAGGGGAATTTATGTGGGACACAAATCACATGCTAATATATCATTGCAAGTGCATTTCCTTTACAAAAAAAAAAAACTGTTACCACTGATTCATTTATTTAAATGGTGACATAATGTAAAACAACCATTTATGTTCATATGAGTTAAAAAAATGTTTTCTCCTTTATTCAGTTTCTGAATACCACATAAATGTGGATTTCTTTTAGTCTATCTCCCACTGCCGTCCTCGCGTCCATAAAGGCTATTTCTAGTACTTCGTCATGCAAGCATGGAAATTAAATAATTTTTAAAATATGGATCACAGGAGTGGACACAAAATATTTTTATTTCTTTTTCCTTTTTTTTTTTTCAGAGACAGGGTCTTGCTCCGTTGCCCAGGCTTTAGTGCAGTTCCGTGATCATAGCTCACTGTAACTTTGAACTTCTGGGCTCATGTAATCCTCTTCCTTCAGCATTCCAAGTTACCCAGATTGTTTTATACTAAAAAATCCTAGTTAATAATGCGCATCATCATGCTAAGATTTTTTCCAAGCGTTAGTTTCTGTGATATCATTTTCAAGTCTTACAGCATTTATGAGAAATGCTAAAGTGGATAAGAATAAAATGTTACCCTGCAAGTATTTAAGGTATATATTTTAAACTATAACCTCTTTTTAGCAAGGCTGTAGAACTAGGACGTTCTTGGAGACATAGAGAATAAAATATGAGGCTGACATTTGGCTGAAAATGATGGCTTGTTCTGCTTGAGATGAGTGATAGGCACTTAGTATATAACCTATGCTTCATTCCAGACAGGGCATTGCCATTATTTATATTCTGCTCATTGGAGTCTTTAAATTGATTGTGAAAGGTTAAAAGACCATTTTAACTTATCTGTAGGGATATACTTTTCGTTGGTGCTGTTCATTTTCTATTCTCTATTGAGATTCTAAATTCTGTCAGTGGGTATCTTATCTCATTATCTCATTGAGTCTAACAAATCCTGTAGAGTTAATCAATAGTATCCGCGGGATACCTTGTCACCTTTGGTAAATCTCTGAAGAGTGATATAATACTAGAAATGAGAAAAATGTTCTCATAGGTCATGTGTCTGTGCTATTTGGGATGAATAAAATTCTCATTTTAAAATAAATTATCTTCCCTCATCTTTTCCTACATCAGCAGAGGTAAACACATTTTCTTTTCTGTCACACTCTGTTTTAAGTGTGCTATTCTGATCTAAGTTTAAAAAATAAAAATGCATTGATACATTTTCAGGACTTAACACTTCAATATCTGAAGGGATGTCATAAAAATTTCAATTTATTTAAAAGGTATTTATATTTTATTCTTTTCAAAGGGTGTGTTTTATATTGTATGTCTACAAAAAAATTAGTTATAGTTTTAAATAAAAATTAGTGTTTTGCTTTTGCATAATAGCATATGCTTTTAGAGTTACAAATAGGATCCTCCGTATTTCTGAGAGGCACCCATTCATAGGCTCCATTTTACATATAAGGCCTCAGTTCAGACAAGTTAAGCAGCTTCCTTGAGTCCCCAATACACGACAGAGCTAGGACTTAAGCTTCTGCCTGTAAAAACAATTTCTTCATTCCAAATCATTGTGCCTGCATTTATTCAAACAAACAAGTATGCTTCTTTGTTCTAGTTGAAAAATCTTTTGTCTATGAAAGCTATTAAAATTTCCAGCTTATCAGTGCCAGACAGCACTACCAAGAGTTAAAAACTAAAAAATTACAAGCAATACTTAATAACTGAATTTAAACATATGAGGCAGCAACATTTAAGAATTTTATGTCTAAATACTCAGTATCGTACCATTTGACATGTAAAAGGTAAACATGAATAAACTAAAAACAAAGTACTGTAGGCCTAGGAACTATTTTTATAGCTCTGTCTCTAAGATACAAAGTAGTGCCTGGCACACAATAGGCTCTTTACATGTCTACTGAGTGAATGAAATAATTAACAGCTTTTCAATAGTCAACCTATGACAATGATTTACACAAGAATCTCAGTTTCCCAGAAAATTTGTAGTAAGACCCTTTCAGAGGATTTTTTTATTTGAAATTACTATTTGAATGGCTTTATTTTGAATGACTATTTGAAATGATTCATTGAAGGATGATTTGGGCCACAGAAAAAATGCTTCATGCTCAGCAAATTTAAATATTTAATTTTAAAATAAATATTACTGAAAAAAATGGATAGATAATGCAAATTTGGGGATCTGTCAGTGATATACTTATTTGGTATAATGTTTTCTTTAGCTTTCACTGAGACATATTTTTGGTTTTAATTGACATTTCTTAAATGGTTTGTAATTAAGCTACGAAGACCAATAGGAGAATCTTCTCTTGAGGGAAGAAACATTACAATGTATTCCAACTTACAAAAATATACTATTGATATTATATTATTTGTAAACAAATATGTCTGATGCTCAAATATTTGGTCCTTTAGAAATATCTATAATTTATATACTAATAAGGCTTTAAAATAATTCTACCTTCATTTCTAAATTAAAATCGTTCCCAAACACATACAGAAGGTCATTTTGACCATCTTTTGTGAGGTATTGTTACAATATTCTCAATTACATTTGAAGAGTAGGCTGTTTGCTCTATCAGATAATAAACACAAAGAATCATAGAATGTTGAATCTCTTATGAACCTCAGATAATCTGGTGAAGCCACTTTACTTTCATAAAGGAAACAGAATGAGATCCAGAAACATGATGTGACTTGGCCCAAGGTGAGAAAGTGAGCCACTAACAGAATCAGGTTTGGAGGCAAATCCTCAACCCGTTTCTCACTGGAGGATGCAATCACCATAGAACTATTGACCGGAAAAAAGGTATTTTTTTCTCTTTTTCTACCCATCTTAGATTAGATGGCTGGTGTCCTAAAAATTAGACTGACAAAAGCCAGGCCCCCTGACAACCTTGTTTCATTTCGCTGTGGCTCATAGGCAAACCCGCCCCTCAACCTCCCTGGTCTCCCTCCTTTTACTGGGATGCACCAGCATCTTCACACTGGAGGCCTGTGTGGGTTTATTCCTATTCCCCAGAATGTCCTTCTCACAGCTACGTTCGCATGGGTCTCCTCCACCTCTTTCAAGTCTTTTCTCAAATGTTATTTCTCAGGGTCATGGTTTCTGACGACCAGGTTTAAAACTGCTAGTTCCTAGTTCCCTCTGCTCCTTTCTCGGGTTTTTTCCCCATAGGGCTTATAAGCTTTTAATATGCTAAATGATATCCATATTTATTGTTTTTCTTTTTCTTTTTTTTTTTTTTTTTTGAGACAGAGTTTCGCTCTTGTTACCCAGGCTGGAGAGCAATGGCGCGATCTCGGCTCACCACAACCTCCGCCTCCTGGGTTCAAGCAATTCTCCTGCCTCAGCCTCCTGAGTAGCTGGGACTAGTGGCATGCGCCACCATGCCCAGCTTATTTTTTATTTTTAGTAGAGACGGGGTTTCACCATATTGACCAGGATGGTCTCGATCTCTTGACCTCGTGATCCATCCGCCTCGGCCTCCCAAAGTGCTGGGATTACAGGCGTGAGCCACCGCACCCGGCCCCCGTATTTATTGTTTTTTAGTGTTTCTTTCCCCACTAACCTAACTAAAATATAAGCACCATGGGCATCGATTTATGTTTTGTTTGCTGAAATATACTTACTGCCTCGAATTGAGTCTGATTACATGCTAGAAGTTCTAATAAAACCTGTTGAATAAGCAATTGGATCCTCCAAGGAGAAAACTGGGACAGAGATATCCAGTTGAGAAAGAGCAGATAGATCTTGAAGCCCCAACTCCTAGCCCCAGGTTCTTTCTTCTCTTGTGGATCTACTAAGCACAGCAGCCATGACATTGCAGGTTTCAGGTTATGCTACTTTCTGCTTACCCCTCTGGCTCTGGTATGCCACAGGCCTTTCCTATAAGGCCCACAGCAAAATGAAGAAAGCCTGTCCAGACATCATTCAAGGTTCAAGGGTAACAGACCAGACTGACAGCAGAGAAGATAATTTGTAATTAACTTCCTAGGTTGTCTCTGGAACATGCTCACTGGCCCTTGGCCAGACATTGGCTGACATTCATCTACTTCTTCCTTGCTAATGGAACTCCTTTGGTTCCAGAGATGTGGCTATTATCTCAGGATAAGCCAGGGATAGATCTTATTTATTCTATTCCAGTCACAGTACTGGCATTCTCCTTGCCACTGACTGATTCAGAAATAGGAACATGATGCGGGCCCATGGGAGGTGAGAGGCAAGTCAACTGAAGCCACTGCCAGGAGAATTCCCAGGCTTTTCTAAAGTGCGCAAGGAGGTCACACTCTCGTCCTCACACATCGCCCCCTGCTCCTGCTTGGGAACATCAGATGTCGTAATGTGAGGATGCGACTCTTAGAAGTGCAAGGTCGTATTGTCTTCATAAGAAGACAAAGCCAAGGAACTAAGCCAACATTATGAGGACAGCAGAAGGGAATGTCAGTGAGAATCTCTGTCCTTGATTACACTGTCGATTCACTCATTCATCCCACCCTTGAATCGGCTTACTGCCCAACCCCTTATAATGTGAAATAATAAGTTTTCTTAATTGTTGGAGACATTTTGAGTTGAGGTTTTCTTTTAGGTGAAGCCAAAATCATTCTCATGGACAGAAAACCCTTTAGCTCTACCCCTTTTGGCTGCCATTTTCTCATAAGCTGAGATATTATTCCCTCAGCCATTTTAATATTAGCTGACACTGCCAGCCCAAAAGACGGATTCCCAAGCATGTGCGTTGGAGGGTCCCTTCCAAATTCAAACTTTCCACTCCTACAATCTGTTCTCCGGGAGATGCCAAATGCTGTGGCTCCAAGCAAGCAATTGGGCCATACAACCAAATTCCCTGTCTGCACAGAAGGTCGGACTTGCTACTTTTTTTCCCTTGGGTGTTTAACACATTGCTTCTGGGGTTTAACAAGCGGTAGGCTGAACCTTGCTGAAGGACAGTTTCTGATTCTTGGAGTCTAGAAGCAGGTGTTCTAGCCAGTAAAGCAATATGGGTCCCTTTGGACTAATAGTTGTTTACTTCTCAATTCCAGAGTCCGCACTGAGGACAGCAGGTTTTTCTGTGAGTTATATAAGCCATTTAAACATCACATTCAAGGGCACCATATAAAATGAAACGGGAGTCTCTGATATATGTTTTTTCCTAATAAAAAAGTCACTGGAGGACAAAGCAGCTGAAAAATTTGTGAGGCCTGATTTGTGGCTGCATCATCCACGTGGACTCGTCCTTATGGAAAGGCTGTGTGCTTATGTGAACCGTGCTGCCAGGTCTCCCAGCATTTCTAAATCTCTGTATGTGCTATATACAGATGACTCATTTGGACAACTACAGGTAAGTCCTAGGTAGGTGTGGAGGCTAACCAACTCCATCTTGGATGTTAATCCGCCACGCTGACTACTTCTTATATTTTAATATTTTTGTTGTTGTTGTTGAAACAGAGTCTCACTCTGTCACCAGGCTGGAGTGCAGTGGTGGAATCTCAGCTTACTGCAACCTCTACCTCTCTGGTTCAAGCAATTCTCCTCCCTCAGCCTCCCAAGTAGCTGGGATTACCCGCACCTGCCACCACACCCAGCTAATTTTTTTCTATTTTTAGTAGAGATGGTTTCACCCTGTTGGCCAGGATGTGCTCAATCTCCCGATCTCCTGATCCTCCTACCTCGACCTCCCAAAGTGCTGGGATTACAGGCATGAGCCATGGCGCCTGGCCATTTTTTAATATTTTAAATAGAGATAGGGTCTTCCTGTGTTGCCCACACTAGTCTCAAACTCCTGGGCTCAAGTGATCCTCCCACCTTGGCCTTCCAAAGTGCCGGGATTACAAGCATCGGCCACCGTGCCCTGCTTCACCACGGTGACTTCTCATTAATTTCAGTTACAGGAATGTTTCTAAGGTTTCTATTCGATCGCTGGTTCCTCTTGCAACAGCATGTACTACTTACTGTAATTCCTGCCCTTAGGCCAAAATAACTTTGATGTTAGCCTATGTACCATAAATTCAGCCCATAAGCAATGGCTCTGCAAATCCCTTTTCCTATGGTATGTAAGCCCCGAGTCGGGCAGGTAGTGAGGCAGATTACGTTTTATTACCACCACCCAAGTCTATGGCTGCTATTCCTAAGACTCTATTAAATGTTTCTTTCTGAGAAACTGGATTTGTCAGCCTCTTTCTTCAGCCTCTCAGCTTCCCTTAACTTCAGGACCTGCTTACCACAGAACAGATAGAAAGAGTGCACATCAGGGTACAGTCGCATTAAGGATCTCATCCTCACAGCATTTCATAAATAAACCGTGCCTTTGGTATAAGCATTTTTACTTCTTCTTGGATCTTTTTAAATAGTGCCAGTACTCTAGGGAAGGTATTATGAAGCTAAAATATTATCTGAATGAATTTATCAGGTCTTCCTGCCTCATCAAAAAGGAAGAAGACAGTATCTAAAGTCAGGGTGGTGGTGGACGTGGGTGAAATGAGGTCCTAAAGGGATGTGGGTAAACTGCAAGAGAGATACCTATTACTAGAGCATTTTACACTTGTGGAAACTGAGGCTCAGATTGCAGCCTACCAAACTACTGAGAGGTAACGCCTTAGTTTCTTAATTCCTTAGCAGACTAAATGTGAGCTCACTTCTAGCTGACTCCGAAATCCGTAAGATTATTCAGGACACCAGTCACACTGACATGAGGGTTAATTACGTTTAATGTTATCAAGCTGCCTATGTTTCCTCTGCAATTTCTCTCTTAAAAGAATATACAACCAATATAATGTCATGAGCAAATTGCAGCATCATTTTTAATAGGAGAAGCATTATGACATGGTGGTTTATACTGCTAAGAAATATTGGACAAATTATCTCTAGTCTTCAGCTCCCTTATCTGAAAAAACAAATGGGGTAAAAATACTTATTATGTTTTTTTTTTTTTGAGACTCAAGTAAGTGGTTAAGTAATTCCTGGCATTCAGAAAACATTCAGTAAAGGTTTTTGTAATTATTGGAGTTATTTGCTTCATTCAGATTCTATAACATTTGTTTCTAACTGATCATATTTTTAAAGGCCTTTTATTTTTATTTTTGGATTGGTTTGTGTTTTTAAAAAGCATGTTTGTTTAGCATCATTAAAAAAACACAAAACTATTAATAAAAAATTAAAGTACCCACTTGGGCCTTAAACAGCACTCTCATTCAGATGTTACTACTGTCCACATATATATATATATGCATATTATATATTGATATGTTAATGCTGAATATATTGTAATAAATTATCTATATATTTGTGCTCTTCGTTTCTTTGCTGGCCACTAGTGACCCTTAAAATGAACTTGAAACATTGTTTATCTGACAACAACTAGCTGAAATGCACAACCGAAGTGTAGAATATGTACACTGAGAGCACAGAGCGAAGTGCCTGAGTATACATCTATCCGTTTGCAAACTGGATGGATGACAAGCCAGGCATTTTTCGAGCCAGCTGATGGTAACAAATAGTAATAAAATATGCCCAAACTGGCACAGGATATATCCCAAAGAGTGTAAACCAGCAAAAAATAAAAATAGCAACTGCAAAACCTAGGTCAACACTCTGCTCACCTTTCCTTCACTCCCCCATCTTCCCCATTCTCCACCAGCACACATGGTAATCCAGGTGCGACCTATTTAAAATCAACTCCAAGGGCAAAGGGAGGGGAAGCCCGGGGTTGCTGGAAGGGAGGAGGTGGGAGAGGAGGAGGCTGCCTGGGTTGCCTTGGCAATACAAAGGAGAATGTCAAGGGGGAGGGATTTATGCGCTGATGCTAATTGCATTTGCTAATTGCATTCTATTGTGCTGACCTGCCTGCTTCCCCAGTTCATCTTTCTGAGTCCCTAAGCAGTTCCAAAAGCTTCCCTAGCAGTGTGTCCCTCCTCATCTAATTTTATCCCTGTGCCAGCCCCAGGCTCAGTTACCAGAGTGCTACCTTTGCCAGGGAACTGGGGAAGGCTCTGCTGAAACTGAGTGTGCAAGGTTTTAAAAATCTTGCCAAAAAATATATCCCTGCTGGAGCTTGCTGGAATATTTCTTTGCTGCTCAACGACAGCATGGATTTACAACTAAAGAAACCTGCTGGAAAAGCAGAGCAAATGAATCTGCAAGAAAATGCCCCGAGTGAAAAGCCGGCTGCCAATGATTCACCAGGAAGAAAAATAAATAAATAAATACTGAGCAGTTTCCTCTGGTATCTAGCGTACCTTCGGTTGGAAAGGTGCCTGTACATAGGGCCTTGAGATTTATTTTCTTGCTCCCCCTAGTGGGCGTTCTATTTAATTACAACAAGAAGCCCAGCTTCTGTGCACATCTGAATAAACACAGATACCTTCTGTAAATAATGCTGTTACTGTAAACTTTCACCAGTGACATCAAGTATTCGCTTACAGCACTGTTGCTGTAAAAATCAACAAACACACTGTGAGGCATGTAGTTTTAATTGCTATGTGGATACATTCTTAAATCATACTATAATTTTAAGTATTTCAAAAGTAAAACATACGAGTTTTGTGCTAAAGTCAGTTGCTCACAGTCATCCTTTTTTGTTTCTAGTTATATTCATTCTTCCCCTTGGTTCCTTTTTACAAACAGAACCTAAGCAACGGCAAAGTCTTTCTTCAGCCTGTGTTTTCCTTAACAATTTTTATTCTCCTTGAATTGAACATTTGCTCTCAGGGTGGTTTGGTGTCTATTTTCCTAAGAATAACACTTCAAGTTTAACATCCACCACAAAAAAAAAAAAAACCTCCTCTGAAGTTTCACCTGGTGTTTCTACATTTCTCAAGCACTGACTCATTTCATTGCTCACAGCTCAAACTGGCTCCTTGAAGGCAGTAAAAGGCAGGTCAGGCTGTCTCTAGGCTGTTCACTGTCTATCATCCTGTTTTGCATTTGCTCATAAAGTGTGGCAGACTTATCTCGGTGGAAAATTTTTTCAATGGAAAAGTTTAGTCACCGTGCACATTGAAAGAACATTCCCTGCAAAAATACAGACTCCTCATCAACCCTAGTCCTTAGGCTCACATTTGTGTTTTCTCCGTTTATATGCATATGAAATTCCTTGGAATCATCGGTGGTGGTATGGGAAAAAGGAGAAAGAAAGAGGTTTTGGCAGGGATCCCCGATGCTTCTGATGGATTTGCTATATCTGTACCCGAGGCCCACTGCTGCCTCTGTGATGCAAAAACCACATTCCTTATTTTGTCTTTGTGTAGTGTCACAACACACAGCAAGACCAGCTGGATCATCATGCTTGAATTCCAAAGCATTTTCCATTAGACCTAAAAACAGATCTGAAGCTGCCTAGGTGCCATATTTGTTTTCCTACTGAAACAAAATTTGGGGGTGTGGGGATCCTCAGTTGTGCTCCACATCCAGGAAGCAGTTGAGAATTGTTGTCTAGATATGGCTGTGTGTAAGAGATGTAAAACAGCTCTCCTTGGAGAGAGATCTGTTTTTGAACCACGTCAAAGCCTCAGTTACCAGAAGGGTAAACTGATGATGAGAAAAGCATGCAACAGTCTCTAGATTTGTATCTCACTCCGGGCCTCGTGGATTTATGCCTGAATTCTAAAAGAGGTAGCCATGAATTTAAATAGCATAAATAATCAAACTCTTCTCTAAAAAATCTGCAGAGCACAGGAATACAAGATGTTATTATTGTCATAAGGTATAATTCAGGAGAAAGGAAGCAGCCTTCTCTCTTTTTCTGTATGTTACTCAACAGAGTGGGTCTACACAAAATATTTCACCCAACACTTCCAGAGCAGCAGTAGCATGGAAATTGGCAGAGACTGGTGATGTTATTAAAGGGTAACAAATGGAAGTCTATCTTGCTGAGAGTTTGGGGGATGGCGGCATGGTACCTACACATGACTCTGCTGGTGACAAATATTAAGCAAGCAGTGGGTCAAAGAGGAGGAGACGAAACAGCAGACTTCATGATGGCTGATGAAAACGGCTCATGAGCACACATGCAAATCCCTCAAGACTTCCTAAAAACAATGAAAAAGAACTTCTCAGAGGATGAAGATCCTGTATTAGTAAGTAAGGATAAGAGCCCGTGTCATACAAATTGATTTGTGTTGATGCTCACTCATTTGCACAGCGGGAAAACAGAAACGACAAATACATGAGTTCTAAATTCTCATTTGCCTCTTGTCTACAAACACTTAACAGAAACTTATTGTGACAGTTAATCTGGAGTGTCAACTTGATTAGATTGAATGATGCACAGTATTGTGCCTGGGTGTGTCTGTGAGGGTGTTGAAAAGGACGTAATATTTGAGTCAGTGGAATGGGAGAGGCAGACCCACTCTCAGTCTGGGTGGGCACAGTCTAATCAGCTGCTAGTGTGGTAGAATAAAAGCAGGCAGGAGAACACGGAAGGACTAGATTGGCTGAATCTGCTGGCTTCCATCTTTCTCCCATGCAAGATGCTTCTTGCTGTCAAATATCAGACTCCAAGTTCTTCAGCTTTTGGACTCTTGGATTGACACCAGTGATTTGCTGGGGGCTCTCGGGACTTAGGCCACAGACTGAAGGCTGCACTACTGGCTTCCCTACTTTCAGGCTTTGGGAGTAGGACTGGCTTCCTGGCTCCTCAGCTTGCAGACAGCCTATTGTGGTCCTTCACCTTGTGATCATGTCAGTCAGTTCTCCTAATAACCTCCCCATTCATGTACTGATATGATCTATTAGTTCTGTCCCTTTAGAGAACCCTAATACAGTTGTTTAGTCTCAGTTCTGCTCCAGGAAGTTTTAAAAAGCTGATAAGGTAGCAGTACATTTGACAGATTTGGTCCTTATGGACGGTAAACGAATGCTACTATCAATAAGACAGGTTAATTTAATTGGAAATGGGATAGGGATACACATTTAAAGTACATGACAACACATTTTGGAGGGAACCTATGCAAGACTCAGGAGGTGGGATGGGAGTCAGGCAGGGAAGCCTTCACTGGAAAATCTCAACTCAGATGAGATTTGATGAGATAACAGAATGAGGAAGAGTTAGCTAAAAGGCGCTTGAGTTGAGAGATCCCTAGAGGCAGAAGAAGCAACATCTATGAAGGCACTGAGCAAAGGAGTGACATGACTGATTCAAGAGTGCAGAAGGCTGGTGCTGATTGATGTGATGAACATAGGCAGGTCCAGAAAACATAGAACATGCTAATAATTTAACATTCTTTGCAAAATAGTAATGTCCTCATGCGAAGTGTGTTTCCATAGATAATCAAACCGTTTATTCTTCAAATATTTATTCAGAAAGTACCATGAGCCAGGCGAGATACTACGGCTACTGTGGCAAACAAAACAAAGATGAGATCTCTGCCTTCACAGCTATGCATCACAGAGGGTGCGGCTGGAAAGAGTTAATGCTGGTAAAGAAATCAATAAATCTGTAATATAAATATAAATATTTTTAAATATTCAATAATAAAATAATGAAACAGGGTGATGTTCCAGAGAGAAACCGAGTGGAGGGCCTTACTTTACATAGGAGGGTCAGGAAATGCCTCTCCGCGGAAACTTTTGAGCCGAGACATGAAATAGAGGAGGAGCTAATCACCAGTAGAGAAGCAATCACCGTGATCCTGAAAGGTACAACAGCTTGGCTTCTTCAGCAACAGAAGGAAGGCTAATGTGGCTCAAGAATCGTGAGTTATGGGAATAGTGAGCTATGAAGAAGTGGGCCGTGGAGAAAATAATGGCATTTGTTTCGACAGCAATGGAAGTCACTGGAAGATACATGGAGGAATAATGTTGCTGCTGTTTTTCTTACTGTTGTCAAATATTTCTCCATTGCTGACAGTGCGTAGATGAAAAAGGAGAAAGAATCAAAGCAGAGAGACCAGTTAAAGGTTATTGTACTTATCTGGGAGAGAAAAATTACAGCAAAGATTAGTGGTAGTGAAGACAGACATAGATGCCTTCTAGCTATCTTTTGATTTAGCACTGACCTAAGTTGTTGGTGCATTGAGTTATGCATAAGAATAAAAAAAGTTATAATTAAATGATTATTAAGTTGATAAAGAAACCATTTCCTGAGACAGGAAAAATTAAGGAAAATAGCAGAAGCCCTGATTTAGACATATTAAGCATGACCAATTTTAGTTATTTGATGAAAATGTAGGAGCCGCTGGGTGTGAATCTGGAGCTCAAGAGGAAGGTAAGAGTCTAAAGTCGTGAACAGATTTATAAACTAGTGGTCCACAGGCAGCATCTGGCTCATAGACATGTTCCACTGGCCTATATAATATTTTGTTGCGTTTTTCATTTGTAGTCATCAACTTGTATAAATCAGGAGAATTCACAGTAAAATGAGATCTGGTACTAAGAGAGTAGCTCTGCATTTTCACATGACCTCAGTCACGTGGAGGCAGTGATGCCTGTGCCCCTTCCACAGCGCTTATGTCCTTGCACTGGCCGTATTCCCACACCTCACTGTCTCCTCCACAATAAGGCTGAGTATGAGCTACCACTGACGAAATGTTTTATAGTCAAGAAATACTTTTTTACTCATCTCTCAAGAGGGTAAACAAACAGGAGAAAAGTAGGGAAAAATAGATTAACCCTGAAGGCCCAATTTCACTTGTGTCCAGCTTGCATTATAGATAGAAGTGAGAAGCCTCATAATACAGTTTAAGATGCTTATAAATAGTGTGACTCTTCCTGGGATGTACATCACTGTGATGAATGACCAAATCCTTTTCTAAAACAATTATGTATGTATGTATTTATTTAGATACAGGGTCTCTCTCTCTCTCTCTCTCTCTCTCTCTCTCTCCCCCCCCCCCCATCCCTGCTAGAGCACAGTGGTGGAATTATATTCCACTGCAGCCTTGAACTCCAGGGCTCAAGCTATCCTCCTACCTCAGCCTCCCACGTAGCTGGGAGTATAGGCACACATCACCATGCCCCGCTATTTCTTTTATTTCTTATTTTTTGTAGAGATGGTATCTCACTATCCTGCCCAGGCTGGTCTTGAACTCCTGGCCTCAGGGAAATCTCTCACCCCAGGCTCTCAAAGTACTGCCATTACAGGTGTGAGCCACCATGCCTGGCCAAATCCTTTTAGAAAGGGAGCAAGCAGAGAAAGAGAGGAAAAAAGTCACAGGAGCAGAGGCCAGGAAGATGATACAAAGGATAGGGGATGAAAAGTGATATTGGGATTACTCCAGAACAGATGGAAAATAGTAAAGTTAAAAACAAACAAATACGGCAAGCCAACTGTCCTTCAACACCAAGTTCGCAATATTGAAGGATGGCCACAGTAGGATTGTTGCCATAGTAAATAAGTTCCATATAGAGGTCATGATATTATGGCTCTAAACTCATGGCAATTTTAGAAAAACGAGCCTTCTGTTTTCTGACATTATGAAGGAATATGGTGGTCTAGTTCATCAACTATTCTAAGGAACAGTGGTCATATTAGCCCCATTGACATACCACGTATACCACAAATATATCCACACTTCAAACTTATGAAAAGCATGAGTGCTTCCATGCAGAAGGGGTAGCTATCTTCATGACTTAGCCAAAATCAAGTGTGAATATTCCATCTTGACTTAACAGTATTGGACAAACAAAATTTCAGCATGTGAGAGTGAAAAAGAAAAGTAAGTGCAATTTCAAGTGAATAGGTATTTCCAGATGATAAAATAGTGAATAATAGCCGATATTGGCATATAAGGTTTTGTGTACATATATTTGTATATCATGTAAGAAGGTGTTTAATTAATTAAATGTATGCCAGGAAAACATAAGCATAAGCAGTAGAAGACAGTTTGTCAGAATTGATTTAAACCCAGCTGAGCTGATCGCTCCCCTAAGAGGTATAAGCTTGTTTTTGCGTCCCTTGAACCCACATTAGCCTTGTGACTGTTTTTGACCAATAGAAAGACTCCAGTGGAGAAGATGCTACCGATCCTGGATACCACAACCCTTAATCAAGCTTGACTGCACCTGTTTTTTGAAACCACATAAGGAGAGTGACTACTCTGAGATCGCCATGCTGGGAGAAGCCACATGGAGAAGCCATAAAGGATGTGAAGCCAGGTAGAGAGAGAGAAAGAGAAGCCAAGGGGCCCTAGGACACCACACGGGTGAGTCCAGAAGCATTTTAAAGTTGGAGCCTTCGGTCCCAGCTGCCTCAGCTGACTCCACAGGTGGATCTGAGACACACCCTCCACCAAAGACTTTCCAAATTCCTGATGCACAAAACTGTAAAACTGTGCAAAAAGATTTAAGGCACCCATTTGGGGGTTATTTGTGATGTGGCAATTGATAACCAAAACACTATGCAACAAGTTTGTTTTGAAAGCAAACCAAAATAAAGTGCATGAAACACTGCATGTTTGCTACCTCACATATCCTTTATAATTTATGCTAAAATATTAGCAAACAATTATTTGCATCATCTGCTCCCTACAGTTTACAAAGGATTTTTAAAAAATGAATCCCCAATTCTCTTCTCTGAGCCAGAAGTATTACCTTCACTTTAAAAATGACTAGTGAGAATCAGAGAAGCTAAATGACTAGCCCAGAATACTACATGACTGTGCCAGAAATAACACCTGGTCTTCCAATTCGAAGCCAGATGCATATGCACAGCTGTGCTCTAGAAAAAATAATTTTCTCATCTCAGCATTGATTAGACCATGGAACTATCTACACTAGGAGAAAAACAGCTAATGGTATCTCTTTCCTTTTGCAGTATCTGACCTCACACTGTAGTGAAAGCATTTCTAGGAAACATTTCTGTGATCAATATGGGAAAACCCTACAGTGACAACAATTTTCGTAATAAACAGAAGGCAAGTCAAGTACAATCTCTTCCTTGGACTAGAAGACTTTGGGGCATGAGAAATATGATTTAAATTGGGTTAAGTTTATAAATAAGGCCAATTATAAATCATAACAAGAGTAAATGGATTTATGAACATGGACATATTTACATGGGCATCTGTACCCATGTCAGTTTTCAAGAGCAAATTACACTTTTCCTTATTGTGCATTTACTAAATTGCAGAATTCATCTGATTCTAAAACTTTGCTTTGGAAAACTTGTTTACTTGTCGTTTGAGATTCAAATGCTGGTGGGGGCAGGCAAAGGTAGTCCCCCACTAGACCCATCGCCTGAAGGTAGTCAAATGCCCAGTCATCAGTGATGCTGCTAATATTTTGTATAGTCATGACTAGTGTGATAGTGTTTTTACTGAATAATAGTAACTGTTTGACAGCTTTCCTCCAGTTTTACACCATTTTCCCCAAAAACTGAGTGACAGCAGCATCAAAGCCCGGTATAACCCATACCATTCATCAGTGAGCTTGTGCTTTTTTTCTAGGCAGGAAGGGCACCAAAAAAAGAGTCATGCAGAAATATAGATATATATTTATGAAATATGTAGAAATTTTGTGATTTTTCCATGAACACTTTATACCTACTAAACTTTCCTAAAATATATTTCAAGGAGACACAGCTATTACAAATAACCAGAAAACAGAAAAATATATACATATACATACATTCCAATATGTGTGTGTGTGTGTGTGTGTGTGTGTGTGTGTGTGTGTGTGATTTTTGAGACAGGGTTTCACTCTTGTTGCCCAGGTTGGAATGCAATGGCACAATCTTGGCTTACCACAACCTCCGCCTCCCAGGTTCATGCAACTCTCCTGCCCCAGCTGGGATTACAGGCATGCACCACCACAGCTGGCTAATTTTTTTGTTTAGTAGAGACAGGGTTTTTCCATGTTGGTGAGGCTGGTCTCAAACTCCCAACCTCAGGTGATCTGCCCACCTCAGGCTCCCAAAGTTCTGGGATTACAGGCGTGAGCCACTACGCCAGGTCTCTATTTTTGTTTTAAAGGCATTTTGTATTATGAAAAACAGTAGGTATTATTCTGCTATGGTACCAAAAAGGAAATCCCACATCTGCTTAGCATGAGACACTGTGCAATTAGGGAAGGAAGATGTAAAGAGGACACATTTAGCAGTAATACACCCTCTAAACATAATCTCAGTTTGAATAAATTACAGTGTTTGTCCTAAGGACACATGAGTTTATAGTGACTTCATGTTGTATTTAACTAACCAAATTATATATTTTACAACCTCCTTGTGTTAAATAGGGCTAATACAACTTATATGCTGTGCTCTATTTATGTTATTATATTTCACTCAATACTTCCAAAAAACACCTTTTTAACAAAATGCTTTTCTTCTCTGGGAACACTTGCTGTAAACACACACACATACACATACCTCTAATGGATCTGAGATATTTTATTACACTACTTTCCTATCCATTTCTTAACTTTCCAATATTCTTACAACTTCAAAACTTCAGATTAGTTTGCTTAGTTTGTGAGTTCATTTTATCAAATTCCAACATAAGTATAGTTGCTTTTTTCCGTTAACTGCCTTTGTTTTGTTACTGTGCAATGTATTTATAATTTCCACATTAAGATTCTTATTCTCCAGGAAGGGTGAAAATTGCAAATGCTCCCAAAACTACTGACATCAGCCAGTGACTAATACATCTCAGTGAATAGTGGAATCATGTATCCCCAGCTGGCTGTCAGCTACAGAAGCCAGATACCATTGAGAAATTATGATCATTATGCCCCAAGTGCCGAAGTTCTCATTAGTTTGTAGTAGAGCTACAATGAACTGAAGACCTATTCTGTCTTGAGGTTAAACATAAAAAAGAAAAAGAAATCCTCAAATAACTGGCATCAATTGTTTTTCTAATATTTTTAGGTATAATGGTTATGAGATCTACCTTGTCATGGGTTTGCATTGCTGTGAAATCAAGATCATAGCAAAGGTAAAGCAACTGGGTTCTACCTTAGGGTAACAGCTGGCATCCTGTCTTCTATCCAGCTGGTAAACATCTATGATGGCCAATGCAATACCGGTAGGCCTTAAGGTTGGCTGTAAATTAGAGTCATTTAAGGATCATTTAAGACCAGTTAAATCAAACGTCTTGTGGTGGGGTCTGAGCTTCAGCAAAATGAAAAAGCTTCCCAGCTGAGTCAGGGCTAGATCTCTGGAAGCCATTCTCATCCTGTTAGGGAAAGGTCAGATGTTGGCCAAGGCCACACACTTTGACATTCTAGTCCCCTGGATTCAATATATAAAACCTGGTGATTTGTCCCTCAGCTGCTATAGAGAATGGGCTGTAGCTGAGCAAGGATTATAAACGTGAAACAAAATAATGATCCAAAGACAATCCTTTTGAGCCTATGAAACCCAACTCTAGCTTTCTGCTAGCTGAATGTGTTTCAAGCCAGGTATGGAGGTGCCAAAGGGTGAGCAGCCACCAGGAACAACTTTCCCTTCATATATTGGTTCAACACAGCAAGCACAATGAATAGAACTCAAGAGGAAAATGAAATCTGTCAATCAACGCGTCCTGTTCTCAGATATATTATTGTCACATTTGAGGACAATAACTTGGCCTTCATGGATATTGAGGGGAAGCCAGATCACGAATATAGAGGCCCGGGAGGACATAAGAGCTGAGAAACGGAATCAAGAAAACGGAGATTGGGATGCCATTAGAATGATTTTCCTACATTAACTTTTTTATGAGATTATTATATGCAGGAATGATAAATACTATGTAATAACTGGGAGTTAGGACTAAGGACCTGTGAAAGGAAACTAAATCTTGAGGCCCCAAAATCATTAAGCTAAAGGGGAAAGTCGGGCTGGGAACTGCTTAGGGCTAACCTGCCTCCCATTCTACTCAGTCACCCCTCTGCTCACTGAGATAAATGCATACCTGATTGCCTCCTTTGGAGAAGCTAGTCAGGAACTCAAAAGAAAGCAGCCATTTGTCTTTAATCTACCTGTGATCTGGCAGCCCCTCCCTGCATGAGTCTTCCCACCTTTGAGTTGTCCCGCCTTCTCAAACCGAACCAATGTTCATCTTACGTATGTCGACTGATGTCTCACATCTCTCCAAAGTGTATAAAAACACTATGCTCTGACCACCTTGGGACATGTCATCAGGATCTCCTGAAGCTGTGCCACTACTGTGAGTCCTCAATATTAGCAAAATAAACTTTCTAAACTAAGGCCTATCTCAGATATTCAGAGTTCAACGACCTATGATTGATACTTAAACTGCTCAACTTTTAAGTCTCTGAAACTTACATCTTAGCTTAGGAAGAAAAACATAATCTTACATAAAAATATAGTCAATCAAACTTAAGATACCCAATTTGCCTACCCTAAATTCTTTTTCTAGCAGGCATAATTCTATTTGGTTTCATTAACACTAAAACACATATCCACAAATTACACTTAGTTACAGATGTTCTAAATTGCATGGAACAACTTATTTTTCTATTTTTGGTTCAGCTAATGAGCTTTCTCAAAGGAAATGACTGCAGTGAATTAAAAGAAATCAAGAAAAATGTGATTCTGGAATCAAATTAACTATAGTATGTTGGAGTAAGTTTGTGATAACATTAATAGCTCATATATACTAAAATAAAATAGGCAACATTCCTGCTGTGCTTTTCGATGAATTTCTTACTACAGTTGGATCTTGGTATATGAGTTCCATGTTCATGGATTCTACCAACCTCACAGGAATAAAAAGGATGATTGTGTCTACTGAATATGCAGACTTTTGCTTGTTACAACTTCCTAGTATGATAACTACCTACATAACATTTACATTGTATTAGATAGTAGTAACAATCTAGAGGTGATTTAAACTATATGTGCATGGGTTATATGAAAATACTATACCATTTCATATAAGAGATTGGAGTATTCTTGAATTTTGTTATCTGACAGGGGTCCTTGAACCATGGATAATGAGTGTTGACTGTATTTTCTTTTTCACTGGTGATATTAATCAAGGTGTGGGTCCTGATGTAGCAGAGAATGTTCTGCTTCAGAACATTCAGGACGCTGGGTTACAGGCTCTAGTTATAAATGCTATAATCCATTTTATACTACTCCTCTTTCAATTGCTACTTGTTCAATTCCTCTTCTTTAAAAGAGAGCAATATACCCTGTCTCCTTCTGAAGACTTGTGAGACTACTAAATTAATGAATTCAAGAACACAAAGCACCTTACAAATGTATAAAACTACTTATGTTCATCAACTGCCTCTTGTTGGTGTGGTATGGACACAGTTTATGAAAGTAACTGATATAGGTATGGAAATTCACAATTCTTTCACGTGAGAACTATTAATCCCTGGATAAATATACCATCTTGACAAAAAGGTAATTTTTATGGCTGTGGATGGAGGAGAACATTAAGCGAGGTGGCACAGAGATAAAAATAAATAAATCCAGGAATAATGACCTTGTGTTCAACAGCTGCCTTAGTGGGAGACAACATGAGAAAGACCTACCAGCAGGGTTAAGCAACGCTCAAAAGCCAAAGTGATTCTGGGAAGAATATGAAGGAGGCTACTCCAAAGGAACAGCTCTGCAGGTTGTTTCTGAGGGCACCGTTTTCCTTCTTCCCAACTATTGAGGACCACCTCTCTGCTAATGTTTTCTTCAATTAATTTTACTGGATGCCTCATAAATAATGTCTAAAGCTGTCAAATAAGCAATTACAGCAGACTTTCTTCACTCACTTGAGAAGTTAAACACATTTTTAGACTCTGAACTACATTAGGACTTAGATTTAGGAAATTAAAAGTTGCCAAGAGAGGCAAAATATATTCCTTTTTACAAGACTTTATTGGCCAGGCACAGTGGCTCATGCCTCTAATCCCAGCAACTTTGGGAGGCCCAAGTGGAAAGACAGCTTGAGCTGAGGACTTTGAGACCAGCCTGGAAAACACAGTGAGACCCTGATTCTGCAAACAATTTTTTAAAAATTAGCCTGAGCATGGTGGTGTGTGCCTGTGGTCCTAGACACTCAGAAGGCTGAGGTGGGAGGGTAACTTGAGCTCAGGAGGTTGAGGCTGCAGTGAACCATGATCACACCATGGCACACCAGCCGGGGCAACAAAGACTCTGTCTCAAACAAACAAACAAAAAAACTATTATGTTTTGTGTCAAAATGACATGTATAATCAAATTTTTATTTAAAAATTTCCACCTATATATCTCTATCCATGTATTCTTCCATTTGTGTATGTAATATAGATGGCTGGGACAATAAGCTGATGATCAATCATATTTATCTGCACATAATAGATGATCTACTACTTCTTTTGAATTATATATATATATTTTAAATAAGCATTTATTATTTGAAAAGTTAAATCAGTCATTCAGAAACCACTATTCAAATATCTAAACATAGACATAATTCTTAGTGAAAATTCTCAAGAACCTGCACATGTATGGTACGTTTTATTTGTTTTAGTCACAGTGAAAAAAAATGTGGAAACTCAGACTTTATCACTGACAATAATGTATGGTCTCTGTCACAGTAGTCTACACATTTGTCAGCAAATTTGTTATCTGTGACAGTGCTGGAAACCTTGCATGGATTATGTTTACCAGAAGGAATGTGATGGGGTAGCAAATCCAAGACAACAGAACAAATCCTGTAACTGCTGCTTGGAAGCTATACTTAGTCATACTTATGTTTTATTATTTCCATTGGCATTAACAATAATAATCGGTATCCTTATTATTAAATGATCCAAATGTTAAGACAATGTTTAATGTCTTCCAATTCATGAAAATTGCTTTGCTTGAAGGTAATATTTAAATTACAAAGGTAAACTATAAGGTACTTGAGAGTATGTCTCACATAACTTGATGTTTACCCCCAACAAAGAGCTTAAACTCTGTAAAGCATAGAATAAGATCAGTACATGTTTGAGGAATTAATAAATGAAAGAGGTATAGGTCCTGCTTCCTTGAGTTCCTGGTTGGCTAAGAAAAACAATAATGAACTCTATTCACCTCCTGTGTGATAGGGACAGCACAGGCTTTTAAATTGAACAAATCTGGGCTTGAATCCTAATTTGGTCCGTTAATAATATCCAGTTTATTTTGCTAGTTACTCTTTCTGCCTACAAAGGGCTCAGTAACTGTCTTTGTGTGTAGGATTGTTGGGAAGATAAAATGAAATTGAGATGCAAATCCCAAATAACTCCCGGCACAGAAATTGCCAAATGGAATCTATTTTTTTTTTTTATAAAGCCAGAGGAACAGAGAGTGATTCTATAATTTTTGCTCTGCAAAACTAGATTGATGTGGGCAATATGACCAAATACAGCAATTATAGGAGGGTTCGGGTTTGAAGGTAGAGCTAGAGAAAGTCATGAGTAATGGACAAATAGAGTCTCCACTAGGAGAGTCAAATTTAACACGCCTTTGAGAGTTGCCTATGGTCTAATTCAAGAGAAATGTCTTTATTGAAGATAGAAATTTAAAAATTATTTGCATTTTAGTGATTACTGCACTCTTGCAAGTGGTCAACTAACCCAAGGAAAGACTTCACTTTTCTGCGTTACTGACATCTTTGATAAAATGGGAAAGTCTGAAAACTTCTTGGATAAATCATCTAAATGTGTCATATTAAATATATAGGGTCTGAAAGAAAACCACTTATTAAAATATAATTACCAAAATATTGACAAAACATATTTGAGTTATGATCACACATTTGCATCTTTACTAACGACTTGAATAACAAGCTCTTTGGAAAAATCTATTATAATTTTAAACACTTGCTGGGTGTAAACGGTATAATGAATATCTATAATAACTATCAGGTGACATCAACATACTCTGTCAGTAACAAGATGTAGGTACTGTAATACTATTGTGGCTTCTTGTCTTCATTCAAAATTTAAATTATAAGTTAGTAAAAATATAACATATATATATTTTCTTATCCAAGTTTCTAGATACCTTGAATTCTAGGAACAA
Organism: Sapajus apella; assembly: GCF_009761245.1. Taxonomy (NCBI): domain Eukaryota; kingdom Metazoa; phylum Chordata; class Mammalia; order Primates; family Cebidae; genus Sapajus; species Sapajus apella. The sequence continues at coordinate 22,235,099 of NW_022436959.1, read as the reverse complement.
CTTTGAGCCTATGAACCTTCAAGTTAAGAATGCTTGACTTGGAGTGTCAAAACCCGGAGAGAAAGAATTCTTGAGGGTGATACGCGAGAGGAGGAGCTACCAGTAAAAGAACTTGAGGAGAAATAGTAGAAAAGAAAAATATTTAAGAGAGCATAATATTTCAAAGGAAAGGTAAAATACAGTTATCTATCAGTAGGTGTTGGCCAATGCAGTGTAATGATTGAAAGAGACCACATTGAATAAAGATTGAAGAGCAAATACTAAGTTTATCAGTCAGGAATTCATTAGTGTGTTTCATTTATCCAGTTTTTATTAAATACACAAGAAAAACTCAATGCTTATTCTGAGCCCAAAACAGAATTTAAGAGATATTTAATAAAGCAATTACTCAGGGAATGTTGACCTTATACCTTAGACTTAGTGGATATTTTGAAAGAAATTAAAATTAGAACAATTCAAAAGGCAAAAAAGTGGACATTTTACATTATTGTGGTCCACACTAGGTCATACCACGTCTCTGTGATTATTACGTTTTATTTAAGATTAATAATATTTTGAAGATAAGAAGTAAATTGTTATTTCAGAACTTCTGAAACTAAAATTACAGGCAAATTTGGCATGGTCAGAAAGTGAAACATATAGAATATAGTCCTGGTATTTTTCATGAACTAAAGACAGAATTAGTAAATGATAGTTAATTAATAAACACGTAATAATTGTAAATTTGCAACATACTGAGAAATGTCCTACATATTCCTATGGTTTTAGTGTCTTTAAGCTAAATTTTGATAGCGTATGAACACATAGAGGGGAACAGTAGTCAAAATTTATATTTTTAACAATTAAAAATTAAATATATATTACATGCAAATAAAAAATCCAGCACTGCAAAAGAGGTCCAACATAAACCTCTGTTTACAAGTAATACATTTTCCTCACATGCTTCTTTGTGACTATCAATTTTATATTCAAGAAATTTTCTATGTAAAGAAAAGCATATATACAGAGATAATATACCTCAATACACATAACCTTTTTATATTAAAATAATATATTAAAAACCTTTTCACTTTTTACTTGAGAATATCATTTGGAGATTAATAACATACCTTCTAAAAGTTATTGCATAGTAATCTTTAAATGAATGTACACAGCAGAGATAAATGATTTATTCAACTGATGACCTATGGGCAGTTAGGTTGCTTTTAGACTTTTTACTGCAAAAAAGGAAAAAACCAAAGAGCTACAATGCATATTTTTATGTGTGAACCATATCTACAAATCTACCTTCAGGCTAAATGTCGAGCAGTACAATTTCTGGTTAAAAGCTAGATATCATACCTCCACCCATGGCACCCAGTTACTTTCCCACGTTCATTAGGTGTATGAAAATCTCTGCCTTCCCACATTCTTATTCTGTGTACTATTAAACTTTGTGCTTTTGCCAAACTGATAAAAATATCTCCTTGTTTTAAGCTCAATTATTTAGCCATGAATGGAGCTGAGCATTATTTCAATATTTCACAACTCTACCACATACCCAGATAGCCGAAATAATCCTATGCAACGCAGCTGTTCCAATTCTTTGGTTATTTCCACGAGTACAAACACACAACCCTATTAAAAAGACTTCAGTAGAATGTTCAAGGCATAAAACTCTTTCCGTAGAATGTTCAAGATCAACACAATCAGGGTCTTGATTTCCCTCTTTCTCTCATATCCCACATTCTTTCCATAAACAGATCTTTTACCCAGCGTCTCAACTCTTCTCAACCTATTTTTACGTTTTAGTCCAAGACATTAGCAACTCTTGCTTGGATTTTTGCAATAAATCTGCCTGAAAAAAGTTCACGTACTCACCGTTTCTACCCAGCACTCTTCCCGCAATACCCACACAGAGGACTTCGAGAAAACGTAGAATGCATCAAATCCTCCTAAGCAAACGCAGGAATCCTTAAAACGGCGTCGAAACTCCACGTGAGCAGGAGCTCTACAAGCCGCATCTGCTGCTTTTCTATTAACAAGGCCCAGGCTTACCCGCTGTGCTTCTAATGGGCCCATTCGGCCCAGGAATTTCACATTTAAGTTTCTCTTCTGAGACAACTGAAAAAATAAGGTTTGCAATAGAGAAGACTGAGACACGTGCGGGTTGTTGATGGTGGTGGTGGGTATTAAATTCAGAACTTTCGTTTTGCAACTGAGAGTTTGAAATCTTTATTAGTTCATAGTAATACCATAGCAGTATTCTGGTAAAAGTGAAAACACATGCTGATTTCCAAAAATATAGTCAAAGAATAAATAAATAAATGAAATGTTCTATTATTTTCAGAGGTGGTACGGCTTTTCATTGAGGAGTTTTAGCCATATCATCTGATTCCCAGCTCTGGTGTAAGGAAATCTGATATAAGGACCACGTTCAGAACTAAGAAGGAAGTGTTAACAAAGGACCCTGATAGATCCTGTACAGAGGCAGCCTGTTATGGGTGCACCAAAGTTTGTCAAGAGAATCCACTGTTTTCTTTGCCAGGAGGTAGAACACCCTGACTGGCCTCTTTGCCGGCTGCCAGCTAATGTGAAAGGAAAAAAAATTTTTTTACAAAAGCCATCTGTTGTGTTTTTTCCCTCCTCTCTCTCATATTTTATGTAAATTCTGCTATTCGTTTCTGTCGTTGTCTGAAAAAAATTTATTGGTTGTTATATGCTGTCTACAAGTAAAAGAACTTCCTAAAAATTAACTATGCATTTTAAAATTATTCTTTGTGTTTATAGTAATGGGAAACTTGAGCTTATTTTTAAAAATATATCTTTATATATACTTCCTCATTTAATTTTTTTGGAACATCAACTGCTATTCTGAAAGGCTGACATGGGCCCAGATCTCTGCTGATCATGGTAAGGCATCACATTTTCTCATTTGTTCTTTTACAGGAGCCTCTAGTCCGACGGGAAACAGAAACCCAACAGAAATCTGTACCTAGTTTAGCTGTAGCTCAGTTTCTGGAAGCAGCAGGGAAACCCTTTATTTGTTCCTGTTCCTCTCTTATCCTACTTGTATAGCTTTTGGGTACGGAGAGGAAATGCGTGTGGAAATGGTGATATGGTATACATTCTCAGCCTGTGTTTCCATCAGATAGAAGACCAGAAACTGATAGAACTATTTCTTTATGAAAGACTTCATGAGATTCACACCGATGAGTCATTGGATTGAGGGCACGCATAAGGCACCATTTAGGGGATGTTCAGCTGAAAATGGAAGGTAACGTAAACCAACTCAATAGTGTGCTAGCAAATGTTAACAACTGGCTCTGGGGTTTGTGACGGTTAATATTGAATGTCAACTTGATTCAACTGAAAGATGCAAAATATTGTTTCTGGGTGTGTCTGTGAGAATGTTGCCAAAGATGATTAACATTTGAGTCAGTGGACTGAGAAAGGCAGATCCACCCTCAGTGTGGTAGGCACAATCTAGTCAGCGGCCAGTGAGGCCTGAAGGAAAGCAGGCAGAAGAACCTGGGAATGTTAGACTGGCTGAGCCTACAGCTTTCATCAGTGCCGGATACTTCCTGTCCTGGAATATCAGACTCCAGGTTCTTCAGATTTGGGAATCAGACAGGCTTCCTTGCTCCACAACTTACAGAGGTCTATTGTGGGACCTCACCTTGTGATCATGTGAATTAACACTCCTTAATAAAGTCTCCTCTGTATATACATCATCCTATTAATTCTGTCCCTCTAGAGAACCCTGACTAATACAGGGGTGTTGCTGTATTTTGTTTGTTTTTGTAAACTTTTAATTTGCTTGAAATCCCATGTTGAAGAATTCTGCAACTGAACTTCCAGGAGAACTCTCTCTGATATAGATGACATGGACTGGAAAAAGCACTAGGATAAATTAGCTGACAAAATGAAATCACAAATCTAAAAATCTGGAACATTTTAAAATAAGCCTGGTATCTAGGTGGCAGTAGAAACTAGTACTAGGGCTGGGCACAGTGGCTCACACCTGTAATCCCAGAATTTTTGGAGGCCGAGGTGGGCAATCACAAGGTCAGAAGATCCAGACCATCCTGGCCAACACAGTGAAACCTCATCTTTACTAAAAATACAAAAATTAGCTGTGCGTGGTGGCACATGCCTGTAATTCCAGCTACTCGGGTGGCTGTGGCAGGAGAATCACTTCAACCAGGGAGCCGGAGATTGCAGTGAGCCAAGATTGTACCACTACACTCCAGCCTGGTGACAGAGTGAGACTCCAGCTCAAAAAAAAAAAAAAAAAAGAAAAAAGAAAAAAAAAGAAACTAGTAGTATATGTGAAGAAAATGTGATAAGAAATAAGAAAGAAGGTAAAGAGGGACTAGGGTGGAAGAACATGGGTAATTTGGTAATTGTTTGCAAAAAGTGTTTCACTGGGTAAAATGAAATAAAAAACCATAGAAGAGAAAAAAATGTCATATTCATCACATAATTAAGTTTACTTTAGTATTACACATTTGAAGAATTGGATAATGCTACAATAACGAAGTAGGCTAATGTTCACACTCTGCATTAAAATATATAAAGGCTTGTTAAAAGATAATTGCAATAATTCTAAAAATAATATACTAGGGAAATTGATTAAGTCTCTTTGGACAACTAGTCAAGATTTTTCCATTTTAAATGAAATGACCAAATAACCATTTACTTAGGATAAGAAAATGGTCATAAATGATATATGTATAATCGCAATTTCCTGAATATTCCCTCACTTTTATTTTGATTGCTCTTATGAAAGCTTCAAAAGCTGGCTTAAAGTTGTCTAATTCTCTTGTGGTGATAAAGTGCTTCTGAATTCTAGTATGTGATATAATTTCAAGTATTCCACTGTAACGACTTTACTAATGTTAAAAAAAGTTTACGTTAGTCACATTATAAATGGTTTCTTAGACGTCTTTGTCATTTTTCTAAATATTTAAAGAAGACTGAACCACCTTTCAAAGTGAAGCACTCTCAAATGAGTAAATCAGAGTGAAAAAATCAGTGGAGGGGGCTAAATCTGAGGGGCTGAGAATTGTCTCAGTGATTGTTTCTGGTTGTTCAACATGATTCTCCCCTGTGCACCTTCTGACAAAAAGCCCTGACTCTGGGTACAGCAGTGAGCACAGAATCCATGGAGAGCCGCACTAATGCCCAAGCCTGCGACCCAGTAGGGTAAATCATCAATGCCCTTCTCTGGAATTTGCCTCAAGTGGATGGGGAAGCAAAGAGGAGTATATTTCTGTTCTAAATGTTAATCTGCATAAACAAGGAACTTGGAACAGCCGTGATTACAAACCACAAAGTAGATGAGTGCCAACTGTGGGAAGCAATACAAAAAAATTAAACAGAACTGAGTGACAGAGAAGATCAAGAGGAGGGCAGATTGCAAGGGATCTAGTTTGCAGGGCACTTCATTGTCATCTGGGGTGTCTGGGAGGCCTTCCACTAAGAAGGGAAATTCAGGTCTTCACTCTGGATCTCCCCCTTCCTGCTGCAGTTTCCTACACCTTGCTTACTTAACTGCTATTCACTCACAGGTCAGATAATCATCATTTCTTCCTGAAAAATTTCTTTGTCCTTTAGAGTTAGATGAAATCTTGTTATAACAGGGTTAGGATATGTTTTCATACCACCATGTGCTTTTTTTTCAGAACACTTTCTCGGAATTGCAAGTTTTTGTGTGCAAGAATTTTTTTTTTTTTTTTTTTTTTTTTTTAATCCTTGGACTATAGTATCATTGGGGGCCAGGGCACATGTCTGAAGTTACTTCCCAATATTGCCATAGTTATCTGGCACATTGTACATAGTAAATAGAAGTTTCCTGAATGAATAAGGAATAACATATAAATGTGAAGCTAATCTGGTTGTGAAGTAAAAGACCAAGAATTTTCTAAACAGAGGAAACAGCATACCTGTAAACACGCTGAACAGATTAGAGTCTTATTTCAATGAAGAAGTTGTTTCAAAGAAAAGCACAATGAGTAGAAGAAAGAGAATGAAAAGGGTGGGAACACTGGGCAAACATTGAAGAGTTTTAAGTAGAAAAATGAGATAATTCATTTTTCCCATTACTAGGATGTCTCTGACTCCTGTATGGAAAAAGATTGGAACTGAGTAGGGTGGATGTAAACAGACCAGGTAGGAAGTGATATATGGATCTAGCAAGAAAATAACTGGAGTTGAAGTGGAATAGTGACAGGCAAGATATTAGAGGGTGTTTGGATGAGAATGTATGTATAACAGTTTATATTTAACAACTACGGCAGTCCAGATTTTTATTATAACTGGCTAGTGCTCTCTTTCAGCAAACAATCTCAATTTTCCATTTACGTCAAAACTTCTCAATACGTTCTTCTAAGGTTAGATTATTTAGTGCCAAGGAAACAGAAATGAGGAGTAGTAGTAATAAATGAGTGGAAAGTCAATTATTTGCTATTGAAATCCTTCAGGCATTCAATTTTATAGAGGTTATGCAACTAGCTAAGAATGAAACCAATTCATAAAAATGTATAAATGCACTTCATAATGTTCAGGATATGCTCACTTATATTCGGCTGTATTAATGGTAAATTCCAAAGCTTAAATCAATAGGTACACAAATTAGGCATACTAAACTGAAAGTTTTGTTTTATAAAATATGAGATGCTTAATTCTATTAGCCATGAAAAAATGTCGAGTGGGACACTTATATTAACAGTTCCCAATAACCAGGAAAAGTCGTTAATGTTTTTAAAGAATATAGACAGGTTAGATCTTTCTTTTGTTATTCTATTGCCCTTTAGTCAACAGCTGGGAATCAGAAATTTGCCTATTATTCTAAACTTAATTGGTACAGTAGTCAGATTTTTAGATAACAACTGTATATTAATCAAACACATAGGTCCAGATGGGCGATTGAATACTTGGAATTTTCTCTGATCTTTTTGAGAAAACCTATTGAAACATCAAAAATAAACACGAATAGAGTAATATCTGTGCTCGTGCCAGCAGCTGTGAATCCATACAGGTTTGCAGTAACTTGTTTCTTTTCTCCTCAAAGGAAACAGTTTGTCTGAGGGGCATAAAGCAGAGTGAGAGACAAAGCAAGTTTTCGCGCAGAAGTGAATGTTGATGAAAAAGTTTTAGAGCATGAATAAAATGAAGTTAAGTATGCTTGGAATAGAGCCACGCGGGCAGCTTGACAGATCCAAGTGTGCTGTTTAGCCCTTTAGCTTGAGTGGTATACATTGGCATGGTTATGTGTTATACATGTGTCTTACATTTTATACATGGTTATGTTATACATGTGTCTTATATGTTATACATGTTATACATGTGTCTTATATGTTATACATGTTATACATGGTTACGTGTTATACATGGTTATATGTTATACATGTGTCTTACATGTTATACATAGTTATATGTTATACATATTATACATGTGTCTTGCATATTATACATGGTTATATTATACATGTGTCATATGTTATACATGTTATACATGGTTATATGTTATACACGGTCATATGTTATACGTGTGTCGTATGTTATACATGGTTATGTTATACCTGTGTCTTATATGTTATACATGTTATACATGGTTATATGTTATATGTGTGTCTTTCCTCCCTAGACGTTTCCTTAGGTGAACTGGTCGCACGTGCAGTGATCTGTCAGCATTTGGGAAGGACTTTAAGTATATTAATTTTTTACTGTTAGCATCCGCCTGTATCCCTGAAATAAATTCAACTTGGTTTTGATGTAGTATGTCTTTTTTCTGTTTGGCATTTTGTTGGAAAGGAGTTTAATATTTATGCTCAGATCCACCTGCAACTTTTCTTTCTTTTATTGCCTTTGTCAGTTTTGTATCAGTGTTATGCTGGCTTCATAAAATATGTTTGAGAAGTACTCTTTTTTTCCCTCATATGGAATATCTTGTGTAAATTTGATACATCTTGACTTACCAATGAAATCCTCTAGCTTGCTATTTTCTTTGTAGAGAGGCAGGCATCTGTTTGTTTGTTTAATGTAACAATCTTATTGAGGCATAACTCACACACTGTGCAATTCCCACATTAAAAGTATCAATTCAATGCTTTTAGTATCTTTCTAGAGTGATGTAATCACTATAATCAATTTCAGAACATATTCACCATTCTACATAGAAACCCCATATCTATTAGCAGTCACTCCTCATTTATTCTCAACTCCTCCAAACCTAAACAACCATGAATCTACTTTCCAAATGCGTAGACATCCTTATTCCAGACATTCCATCTAAATGCAATCATACATATGACCTTTTGTGACTGGATTCTTAACCATTATAATAATGTTTTCAAGGTTTATCCATGTCATGGCATATATCATTCATGCTTTTTTCTTTATTACCAAATAATATCACATTCTATGGATACATCAAATTTTATTTAACTATTAATATAGATCAGTTGGTAGATAGCTGGGTTGTTTCCATTTTTTTTGGTTAATATGAATGATGCTGCTATTAACAATCATGTGTAAGTTCTTGTTTGTATATAGTTCCCAATGCTCTTGGGTATGTACCTAGGAGTAGAACGGCTGGATTTTATGCTAACTCTAAGCTTACCCTTTTGAGTAACTGCCGAAGTGTTTTCCAAGGTGGCTGCAACTGTTTGACATCCACATAGCAAACTATGAGCATTCCAATTTCTCCATATATTATCCAAAACTTAGTATTTTGCCTTCTTGATTATAGTCTTCCGAGAATGTGTGAATTGTTACCGCCTTGTGATTGGTTTGCATTTGTGTGATTAATAAAATATTGAACATGTGCTTACTGGCTATTTTTGGAATAATGTCTACTCAAACCCATTGTTCATTTTTAAACTTGATTGTCTTTTTCTTGTTGTTTCTTTATTCATTCTGGATACAAATCCCCCAACAAACATATGATTTTCAAATGTTTATGATAAAGGGATCCATGATTCAACAAGAGGAAGTAGTCATACATGTTAATGTACCTAACAACAGAGTTTCAAAATACATTCAGCAAAAACTGACAAAACACATACATGATCCAAGACCCAAATATGAGACCCAAAAAACTATTCACATGTGTGGTCATGACATTTTGGTAAAATAAAGACTTGCATGGCTTAGCTGCAGGTTCTCCTTTGTGTAAGTCCCCTAGTCAAGGGGACCAGACACAGTTCCTGCTTATCTCTGAATAGTGGGTTACAGTTCCCTGCCAGTCCATGGAACGATTCAAACAGGTCAACCACATCCTCCAGTGGAAACAAGGGGTCATCTCACCTTCTTGATACCACAAAGCCTGCCTCCCACAGCCCCTGTCTGTTCACTCCCTTCCCAAGTGTAGACCCTGCATGGCATGCAGGTCCTTCTCCCACAGGCTGTGAGTATATGTGACTAACAAAGTGCGGTAGATCGCATCTGTCCAGTGTCAGGTGGCATGTATTTAGCCATCTGCTTAACCCTAGGGTGAAATTCATCCCACACCAATGGGAAGAATCTGAGGCAACTAAAACAACTGCATAATAACCTAAGATACCTGGTCAGCTTTAGTTAACTGTCAACTTGCCAACTAACTTGCTCTGTGCTCCAGTGAAGCCTTTAGAGACAGAACTGCCAATTACTGGTCAATTTATGCTTTTGCCTGTGCAGTTTGTTACCTTTTTTGAGTATTGCCATCTCTTCCTACCCTAAAACACTCTTCTCCATAAGACAAGAATTATTATTAATTGACTATACTCCAGCAGAGCTTAATTTCAGACTAAGTGCATATTTGGCCAGTCAGAAGGGCAGTGACAACACAGTGCTTTGACTAACCTGTGCTTGAGTCCCACTAACCAGGGGACAGGGTGGAGCTCTTTGATCACTGCATCTGTCCTGATGACTGTCATTGGTGGCTTGGGGCAGCCATATCAATTGGGATCACAAACAGAATGGGATGGGGGATAGGTAGGGATAGGGCCAGTAGTGGACCTTTGTGAGGCTTGTGGAAATGAAGGCTACCACCACTCCAGAGAGAATTAAGTGTGGCCCTTGATTGCTTAATGTGAGTCACTGATGTTCAGGCAAGGGTAGTGGATTTGCTCATGTTCTGTGCTTCTGCTGCTTTTGCTGTTGTCCTGTGTTGTTCCTGGACCTCCAGGGCATTGAGTTACCCAAACATGGCAGCCTGTGGTTCAGACACTGATGAGACAAGGGGAAGGAGAATGCACAACTCCTAGCCAGTGTGTCTAGGCTTTGCTTAGTACTGTTGCTTACCAGCAGACCAAAGGAATAACCTTGCAATCACAAGCTTGATGGCTGTCACCCCCAGCAGGATAAAATCTATTTATGAATGTGAAGCTCTCACCTGGGAAGATTGACTGACACTCCCTGGAGAAGGAGGGAAGCACTCATGAGGGCGACTGCTGGGATCCTGGGTTTTTCCCTGTAACCACCCACGATGCACTTTGCACCCTGAATCATCAGACATAAATAGAAACTGAAAGTCATGATTTATGTAATTAGAAATTCAAAATACTCAGAAGGAATGTGTACAGAGAGAAAAGAAGGGAAGAAAAGGAAGCCTGCACTGCAGAAAAGTTGAGGGCAGAGCAGAGGATGGTTACAGTGCATCAGTGTCTGGGTTGCGGGCCCAGCACTCTAACTGTGCCACTCGGCTGCCTTTGTCTCTCTTGCAGCAAATATCCTGATTCTCCGGGTGGTAGAGAAAACACCCAAAGCACCACTGAAGTACAATGAAAGAGTAAATTTTAGTCTGACTTAAGCTTGTGGTCCTTAATTCCTATAAAGCATCCATTGCCATAGGGGACGTCTCTAATCACAATGATGCTGATTTGAGGCTCTCTGGAGGAATACATTTGTAAATATGAGTAGAGTAGAGAGGAAACTCCCCCGCACACATGCATATACAGTGACAAACATAAAAAACAAAAAGAGAAATAAAGAAATGAAAGACGAGGGGAAAGGAGGAAAAAACCTTGACAAACGAAAAAAAAAAAAAACTAGAAAAAAAAAAGTACACACAACGGCCTAATTGGAAATCCAAACTTTACTAAAATAATTTGTATAACAAAAATATAAAGGTAGTAGATTAGCTTTTGCACCTCTGCAAGATAGGTTCCAACTTAACTTTACCATCTACTAAAATGGACTAATTGCCTTCTGCACAAAGTTTCACAACTTAATTAATGCTGGAAATCAAATTATAGTTATACTGGAGATTCCACTAAAGTTAAACATGACAACTCCTATAATTTTAGGAAAAAATGCTGAATATAAAATATAGCTTAAATAGGTATGTCATGATGTTCTAACTGCAAATTCTCCTCTGATCTCTCCTCCCAAAGATAAGGTCCATAGCCAAGCCACCCTTCTTTTCAGGGGAACTAGGCACAGGTTCCATTTATTCCTGGCTTCTCTCTGTCTTTCACTCTCAGAGGCTGCATATAAATAATGTATACAGTTACGGGATGTGGACATATGCACACACCTGTGAAACCGTCACCACAAAAGGCAGCAAACCACATTACCATGTATGTAGCTATGCAACAATCCTGCATGTTCTGCACATATACCCGGGAACCTAAAGTGAAATAAAATATATTTTAAAAATAAAAGTTAATAGACATATACATCACCTCCAAATGCTTCTTTTTGCCTTTTTTAAAAATAAGAACACTTCATTGGAGATCTATCCTCTTAATAAATTGAGTGTGCAATAAAGTATTTTTAGACATAGGCACAATGTTGTATAGCAGATCTCTAGAACTTACACATCTAGCATAACAGAAATTGATATTCATTGACTGACTCCCCACTTCCTCCTCCCACTGCCCTTGGCATTCACCATTTGATGCTTCTGAGTTTGACTATTCTAGATACCTCGTATAAATGGTATTGTGTTTCATGCATCTGTCTTATTTCACTTTGCATAATGTTCTCCAGCTTCATCCATGTTGTCACTAATGATAGGATTTGCTTCTCTTTTAAGGCTGAATAATATCTTATTGTTTGAATTCCTCTCTGACTAGCAGGTTTTAGTTCTCTGCTACCCACTCAATTCAAACAAATTAATCACATCTTCTGCCTGGGAGGAGAGGTCACTCTGTTGTCGTGTTTCTGTAGAGCCTGCCTCTCACAGCCTACAGTTGTTCATATCCTTCTGTGGAGTCGATAAAATTTTAAACAAATTTCCAGCAGGATTTTTGTGGACAAGTTAACTTATTATTAAAATTATGTGGAAAGGCAAAGGAACTATAACAGATAAAATAATTTTTAAAATGAAAACTAAGTTGGAGAATTCTTGCTACCATATTTTCAGATTTAACATGAAGCAATAGTACACAATGTCATGTGGTCTTTGAAAAAGGTATATGTATACAGAGAGAGAGAGAGATACATGGAACAGAAAAATGAGTCCAGAAACAGGTTCACATGAATATATGCTCAACTGATTTTTATCATTAAACATCACACACACACACACACACACACACACAAACATACATATGTATATACACATTATATGTTATATATATCTACATTCTATACAGAGAGAGAGAAAGAGAGAGAGAATAATTTGGCTTTATCAAAATAAATAAAATAAACTTTTGCTCTGTGAAAATCACTGCTAAGATATTGAAAATTCAATGCCAAAAATTAGAGAAAATATTTTCAAATCATAGACCTGATAAAGGACTTCTGTGCAGAATATACCAACAACTCGCAAACACTCCTAAGAAACTAATGAAAAAGTGGGCAAGAGAATTAAACACACCTCACCAAAGACAACATCATACAGAAGACAAGAAAATAAAAAACCTCAATCTCTTAGTCACTTGGTAAATTACAACCACATATATGTAACGTATACCTATTAGAACAGCTTCTTAAAAAAGAAAAAGAAAATCAAGTGCCGGCAAGAATGCAAAACTGGAACACTCATACATTGGTGGAAGAAATGTAAAATACCCAGTGTGGAAAACAATTTGGCAGTGTCTAATTAATGTTTGTTTATGTTATGATCCAGCCTACTTGGCACTACACTCGTAAGCATGTATTTATAGTATCTGTATTTGTACTCATCCCAAACTCGAAACAAACCTAATAATCTTTAACTGATGAAGCATTAAATCAACTGTGGTATACCTATAAAATGGACTACTGCTTGTAATAACCTATCACCGACACATGCAACAAAACGGATAAATCCATGTAAAACAGGTTGGACTAGAGTGTCTCCTCCCTCTCCTGATTTCTCTGTCTCTGTATGGGGGAGCCTCTTCCTTCTGCCTTCTCTTTTCTTTCTTGCCTATTAAACACTCTGCTCCTTAAAATCAAAAAAGAAAAAAGAAAAAAAAAAAAAAGAGGAGTCAGGCTCAATTGCTACATGCTGTTTGATTCCATTTGTATGTTGTTCTTGCAGTAGCAATACTGTGTGGATGTGGGGGCCACAAGCTGGAAAAACAATTTTGAAGGAGATGAGTTTATTTTTAGAATATAATCTAAAGGTTCCATATCTTGATTGTGACAGTGGATACACAACTGTACATGTTTCTCAGCGCCCACAGAGCTATACAGAGAAAGCGTGAAAGGTTTTACATGTAAGTTCTATGTTAATATAAGATATATATTTAAAAAATAAAACAACAGCCTTATTAATAATTCATACTAATGAAACAAAATCTCATGTGGTGAAGCTGTCTGGTCCTGAAAGCCATGGAAGGTGGCTCTTGGGAGCATTGCTGATACTTTTTCTGTTGGCCATCGTGTTGTGACAGAGGAGCTCACTTTGTAATTATTGACTTTATTCTCACTGTTCACTTTTATGTTGTGTAATATATTTGACCTTAGATATTTAGAAAAGTAAAAAAAAAAAATCAAACCTGGAAACAACCGGAATCCTAAGTCTTATACTATGAATACATACCAAACTTAGTGCAATATAGACTGAATCAAGGGAAGAATTCAAGAGAAACATATTTCTTTACATTTTGAGCATCCTATGGAATTCTGTAAAAATAGCAGCAACTGATATATGGGCTCATTACCTCTCCCCTGAAATGACAAAATCAAGGGACGTAGTAGCATTTCTCATTCCAAAGGTCTCCACAAATGGCAGGGGGCTGGGGCTAATGAAAAAACAAGCCATATTTGTAAGAAATTAAATTTATCGCATGGATGTGGGTTGAAAGTAAAGAGGGCTTCTAGGGGACATTGTGTGGTTACTAAGGGAGTAACCATGTATTGACAGAGTTCTGCCAGGAAAGAAAGATCTGCTCCTATGAGCTCCTGTGGCACTGTCTTACACAACCAGGATTGTTAGGTCCCTCAACCTGCTGCTGACGAAAGTTTCTAAGTGTCCCAAATAAAGTTGGAAATAGAATGAACACTAGAATAGCCAGCCCCACCTCTCTTTCATCTATCTTCTCAGATTCTAGAGGAGTCTGAATGGGGCATGTACATCTCTTTCTGTGTTTTCGTGAAGCATTAGTTGGAGGGGAGCATTCTAATATCATCATCTTTCTTATCAAGGCACATTCTTTACTCTTCAAATCCTCTCTCCATTCTAGGAATTAAGATTTGCCATATAAAAGGCAAAAATATTCTGTACATTTTGGATTTATCTTTCCATCATACCCACTTCCCCAGGCTTTATACTCAGTGCGTAATAGAATGAGGAAATATGTATTAACATTGCAAAATATTAAACACTTATGATTAGTAATAAGTTTAAAGACTTACAACTCTAAAAATAATGGTGAAGTGCACAGATGAGGAAAACACTAACATATAAATTACAGCATGAGTAAGTATTAAGTATGCTTATCCTTATATAGGAAAGTATTAGACAAATGTCAACTCTCCTAAATTAATCTATACATTTTGTGTTTGGGGAGTGGTGTGAGATATCAACCAGATTTTATTATAGTCATATGAAAGATTAAACAACCAGGAGAAATGTAATAATAATAATAATAATAATAAATGAGGAACTCACGATCCTTTTGAGTTCTTAAAATCTCTTTGTTTAAAAAGCAGTAGTAATAGATCTAAAAACGTGGAAATTTAATACCTGGCCAAAGTGACATGTTAACTAATAAGAGAGCATGAACTATCTCATTAACATTCTCAGAAAGACTGCATAAAGATTTCAGGAAAATGATGTTGGATTTATGATTTCTTTCTTTTGCAGAGCAGGATAAAACATTTAATGTAAAAAATTGTGACCATAAATATACCAGAGAGAAACAGAATTTAAAAAGGAGATTGAGCCCAAATCAATGGGCTATAGGTCCCATGCAAGTCTAGATCCCAACAGAGAAGTCATTGAATCTTAAAATCTTAAGTCAAAAATGAAGCCCAGAAGTCATGCAATCGAATTATCTTTTATTCTTGCTGCATACAATTTAGAAATATTTAAACAGTAAGCAATATTACAAACAGCAAAACAAAGGTTATAAAGAACAAACAAAATAAGAGACAAATGGTTGCCAACTGTGTTAGCCTGTTCTCACACTGCTACAATTAACTATTTGAGACTGGGTAATTTATAAAGAAAAGAGGTTTTACTCACAATTTTGCATGGCTGTGGAAGCCTCAGCAAACTTGCCAATACAGCCAAAGCTGATGGGGAAGCAAAGCATGCCTTACATAGTAGCAGGAGAAAGAAACAGCAAAGGGAAGTGCCATACTTCTAAAACATCAGATCACCTGAGAACTCACTGACTATCACCAGAACAGCATGGCAGAAACCACCCCCATGAAGCAATTATCTCCTACCAGGTCCCTCCCTTCACACATGGGGATTACAATCCAAGATGAATTGGGTGGGACACAGAGCCACACTGTATCACTCCATCCCTTGCCCCTCCCAAATCTCATGTCCTTCTCACATTGCAAAATATAATTATTCCATCTCAACAGTCCCCCAAAGTCTTAACTCATTCCTGCATTAACGCAAAAGTCCAAGTCCAAATTCTCAACTGAGAGAAGGGAAGTCCCTTCTGCTTATGAGCCTGTAAAATCAAAAGCAGCTTAGTTACTTTTGATTGCATGTGTGTGGGTTGAAAGTAAAGAGAGCTTCTGGGGGACATTAGTGTCTGGTGGGGAGGTACAGGCAATGGGTAAATGCTCCCATTCCAAAAGGAAGAAACTGGCCTGAACCAATGGGCAAGGGGTCCCATGCAAGTCTAATTCCCAAAAGGGCAGGCATTGAATCCAAAAAAATCCTTGATTTCATGTTTCATATCTAGGGCATGGTGAATGCAAAAGATGGGCTTCATCCCTGTGGCTCTGCAGGGTACAGCCTCCACAGCTACTTTCATGGGCTGGAGCTGAGTTTCTATGACTTTTTTTTTTTTTGACAGTCTCACTCTATCACCCAGGCTGAAGAGCAATGGCTTGATCTCCACCTCTTGGGTTCAAGTGATTCTCCTGCCTCTGCCTCCCAAGTAGCTGCCATTATAGGCGCCAGCCATCATGCCGGGCTAATTTGTTGTATTTTTATTAGAGACAGTGTTTTGCCATGTTGGCCAGGCTGGTTTCTAACCCCTCACCTCACGTGATCCACCTGCCTCAGCCTCCCAAAGTGCTGGGATTACAGGCGTGAGACACCATGCTCGAATGTTTCTGTGGCTTTTACAGATGCATGGTGCAAGCTCTCAGTGGATATACCATTCTGGGGTCTGGAGGATGGTGGCCCTCGTCTCACACCTCCACTAGTTAGTGACCCAGTGGGGACTCTGTGTGAGGGCCTCAATGCTTTGCATTGACCTAGTAGAGCTTCTCCATGAGGGCTTTTCTAGTGCAGCAAACATCTGCCTGGACATCCAGGCATTTTCATACATCCTCTGAAATCTAGTCAAAGGTTATCAAAGCTCTACTGTTGTCTTCTGGGCACTCACAGGCCAACACCACATGAAAGCTGCCAAGGCTTGTAGCTTACAACCTCTGAAGCAACGGCCTGAGCTCTACCTTGGCCTCTTTTAGCCTTGGCTGGAGCTGGAGAATTTGGGAAACAGGGTGCTATATCCCGAGGCTTCATAGAGCAGCAGGGCCCTGGACCCAGCCCACAAAACCATTTTTTCCCTCCTAAGCCTCCAGGTCTGTGATGGGAGGGATTGCCATGAAGATCTCTGAAATGCCCTGGAGACATTTTCCTCATTGTCTTGGCTATTGACATTTGACTTCTCTTTAATTATGTAAATTTCTACAGCTAATGGCTTGAATTTCTCCCCAGAAATGGGTTTTTCTTTTCTAGCACAAAGTCAGGCTACAAACTCTCCAAATTTTTATGCTCTGCTTTCCTTTTAAACACAGGTTTCAATTTCAGATAATCTTTTTTTAAGTGCATATTACTGTACAATTTTAGAAAAACCCAGGTCACCTCTTGAATGCTTTGCTGCTTAGAAATTTCTTCTGTAAGATACATTAAATTATCTCTCTCAAGCTTAAAGTTCCACAGATCTCTAGGGCAGGGGGAAAATGCCACCAGTCTCTCTGCTGAAGCATAGCAAGAGTGACCTCTGCTCTATTTCCCAATAAGTTTCTCATCTCCATCTGAGACCACCTCAGCCAGGACTTCATTGTCCACATCACTATCAGTATTTTTATCAAAACAATTCAAGAAGTCTCTAAGAAGTCCCAAATTTTCCCTCATCTTCCTATCCTCTTCTTAGACCTCCAAACTGGTCCAACCTCTGCCCATTAGCCAGCTTCAAAGTCAATTCCACATTTTAAGATTATCTTTACAGCAGCATCTCAGTCCTGGTATTAATTATCTGTTTTATTCCATTTTTACACTGCTATAAAGAACTACTTCAGATGCATAATTTAGAAAGAAAACAGGTTTAGTTGGCTCACAGTTTCTCATGGAAGGGGATGCCTCAGGCCCCATGATCCAATTACCTCCCCACCAAGTCTCTCCCCAGACACACCAGGATTACAATTCAAGACAAATTTTGGGTGGGGACAGAAAGCCAAACCATATCAAAACTATCAACTTCTCAAGCTTAATTTATAAAATTGGGAACACATGAACCCAAGTATTTACAAATTAGGCTGGGGAGCTGATTGTGTTTAACTTGGTGTTTTTTTGTTTGTTTTCTTAAAGTGTTTAAGAGCAATCAATATTTATTGAGCTGAATATTATTTTTGTTATTACATCTCACAGCATATGGAGAATATCTTTAATGTTTCAGTTGTTTCCTAATGGGGTTCAACTTCATTTATAGTTTAATTAAAGCACAATAGCTATATGATCTAATTCTAGAAAGTATGATAAAATGAAATAATATGTTCTTAACTATGCTGAAACCATCTATACTCTGAAAACAATATCTTAGTTTATAATTATTAATATATAAAACTTGAACAGAGAAAACTGCAGTATCAATTAAGTAATAATGTAAAAGATTTAAGTCAATCAGAATTAATTTAAATGGAAAAAATACATCGTATATCTAGCTAAGTATGTGGATATTAAGGATTTAGCTGTTACAAACCTCAGTCATACCTGAATATCACTCTGCATCCCTGAACTATCACATCTCACCCCTTCTACTCCTCAGGGAACCTGAGGATTCAGGAGCCAATCTGACACTCTCTGGCCACCACTATGGGCCACACATGGAATAGTAGGTGCAAAGGAGCCAGTTGGGAAAAGCTGGATTTCAAAGTCTAATTCTGACAATTTTTGCATGTTGTGACCCTCTTGTTTTCTTAGGTTGTTCACACTCCTGGTCATAACAACGGCGGACAGCTTTTTTGAGTTCTTTTCTCATGAGAGATGATTCACCTTTGATTACATGAAACAAACTGTCCAAGCCTTCAGACATCTTCCTATAGGAGTGAGGGTTTTGATGTAAAAGGATGATGCTTTCATACACTTCAGGAAGTTTCTCTCTATTTCTATGTGATACATTTCCTCCTACGCTGATTTTCTGCAAAGTTTGATTTCACATTCTTGATTTAGTTCAGGCAGCGTCTGGAGTTTCAAAGGAAGCTTTTAAATCTCAATTTGAAATTGTGCATTTCTCACTTCGCCGCTCTAATTGGGAACTCTTAAAATACTGCTTGTTTTTCTCTTGGAAGTTTTTTTTTTTTAAGGAAATATTTAAGTTAACAGCATTAATGAGTTTCTTCAAATTGATATTTGACTGATAATCTTGGTTTCCGTTTTCTGAAACCCTTCTTGCCTACTGTCAATTCGTCCTCATCTGTATAACCTTCTCTAAAGAAGTTTATCATCTTCAGCATAGAGTCCATTAGAGATTTTGACTCATTCTCTTTATAATTGACCTCCTTTCCCTTTGTGTTTTGATGTTTTCTAACATATTTTTCTGTTCCTTTAGCTCCCATAGTCTTTTCTTCTTTTCTTCCAGCAGCTTCTTGGACAAACAGCTTTCTGAAGCTGAACATTTTTATCGAAACCATTAACAACTTTTCTCTGATACTGTTCTATAGTCTTCTGAAATGGCATTAATATATTTTGGGCAAAGTTACTTGGCACTGTTGGGATTGTGATGCCTCATTTGAATGACTGTTTTCTATCTTTCAAGATGACCCATCATTACTCAGAAATAAAATTTTGTGGAATTGGCTCTTCTGTATTCCCCAGTGACAAGATGAACTTGTTTGTAACTTTATTAGCTAGTGCCAAATGCAGAGTTTGTAACATCAGAGGACTGACCACCAATGCAAGTGACTACAGAGCTCAAAGGCTTTATTAGTGAGTCTAATATTCCCAATGTCTTCACCTTTCTCACTTCACCTCAGTCGGGAAGTCTCTGGGCTAGTTTCTCTCTCTTCATAGTCAATGTTTTCACAATAAAACAAATAATGAACACAATAATACAATCAAAGCAGCACATACCAAAATATTCAAGGGAATCCCAAACAGACTTGAGCTTTATGTCCATAACTCAGCTGACACCATCAGCACACCATGCAGTGGCCATAGGAGTAGATGGAAAGAGATTTTTGTGGCCATTGGTAGACCTCCCATGGATCCAGTGACTACTGCAGCTGACTACAACTTCCTGCCCAGACTCAGAGAGTATCCTACCTTGAAATAAAACAAGTCTCTGGCAACCAAAACAGACCATCAGTGGAGCTGCGTAGGGAGGAGTATTGGCAAGTTTACACACTAGTGCTCTTTAACTTTTCTCTGGTCACCACACAAGCAGAATGTACTACTTGCTCAAAACATTGAATCAATGATTAAGAGCCTTTTAAAACAGAGATTACCAGGCCCAGATGGGGTTGCTGGCGAATTCTAAAAAGCACTTAAGAAAGAAATGATGCAAATTTTCTACAATTTTTCCAGAAAACAGAAGTAGAGGAAACACTTTGTAACCCACTCTTTGAGGTAAGTATTGCTCTAATATCCAAACTAGGCAAAGACATTGCAATGACAAAAAACTACAGGGCAATATCTGTCTTAATATAGACATGAAAATCCTCAAAAAATATTAACAAATCAAATCCAATAATACAAAAAAATAATTATACACCATGATCAAGTGGGATTTATTTATTCCAGGTGTTCAAGTTTGTTTCAACATTTGAAAATATTTATATATTTTGAGTCTATTTTGCTCTGTGGATACATATCTAAAAACGGCCTCAAATTCTATTTTATTCTTATGAAGTATTCCTTTTATGATCCACAATGCCTTGAGGGGAAAATATGGTGTCGCTTAAAATAATGAGAATATGATGTTTTTTCCCTGTGTACATTAGAAATATGTTTGATTCATTTAAACTAATTACTCAATTTCATTCATTATTACACCAGAAGTTTTGATTGTGCATGTTTATTTATACATTTGAAATTTTCAGGTCATCTTATAATTAATGTTTTATCTTCACTTTTCAAAAATGCCCCATATGCTTTCTTCTGTGAGGGATTAGCTAATACACAAGACCAATTTTCTTGTCAAGAACAAGTAGCAAAGCTGATGAAAGACAAATAAAACCATATGTTTGAAGGCATAAGAGAGCTACCAAGACTAAAGCATTAGAAAAGCCAACATTCTGGTAGATGAAAGAGTCAACCGATGAGAAGGACCCTGTCTTTAAGGTATAAATTTTGAAATTTTAACAGCATTAACAAAATTACTCATTAGTGTTATTCTATAGCTTTGATAATTCAAAATTATTTCAATACTATATTTTTTATATTTCTAAAAATAGTTCTCAAAATTTTTATGCTTGTGTCCTTAAATGTGTTGACAGAAGTATTTACAAAGCTAAAATCTGACTATAGCAAATACATTGCAAATATACCTCCAAATAATAGAAATTTAAATTGGACTGAGTGGGTGTGTAATCTTTTCTACATACTGGCCTCATGTGAAAAAAAATCCGATCAGAGATAAAGTTTCTTAGTAAGATAAATTAGAAATTTGGGCCAAGAAGTCATGTCTAAATCCTCACTGAATACAAGCTTGTACCTTTCCTCATTGGCTTCATGCAGAATTGGTCTACTGTGTAGAGAAGATAGGACTAACTTCTGTCAAAGAGGAATGAAAACTCATCCTTGTTGACACCAAGTATCTGCTGTGAATGAAGCTGATGACATTTTCTTCTATGCAACCTATTTTCCAAATGTTCCTTACCAAAATCTCTTATATTCCAAGAAACATAATATGCAGACAACTTTACAGTAATGTTTTCAAAAGTCTGATAAAGACATACTAACATGATACCTCAACTAGTATATGATTCGCTTTTTTTAAATTATGGCATTTTGATTTTTCTATTTGGGGAAAAAATGCAGATAGGAAAAATTTATACAAGATGTTTTGTTCTGAGTCTTGGAAGAGTTCTTTAAAATTGTATACCTTTCTAAGTATGTTTTATTACGTGATATAATTAAATTTTACATGTAACAGTAACAATGTCAGGCTGAGAGTATTTTGAAAATAACCATTCATGTGATTCAATTTAAGAAGTAGAAAATACAAGATTTGTGGGATTTGGACGATTTGTATTCTCAAATTTGCAAGAAAATAATAAAACCCAATATTTGTGATATATCTGATATTAGGAATAAATCATTGCCTTTTTATTGTTGGAAAAACAGTATCCTTACAGAAGGCCAACATTGCTTTTCCACTAATTACACATTTAAGTGTTGTGATTATAATGATTTTTTTTCTCCTAATGAGGTATTCCATCTAAACTGAAGGTTAGTCATTTTATTAGGTACACACTAGACATGTGTCTGTATAGTGAAGCATATAAAGAGTTAGCTGCAATGGACCATAATTAGAAACTCCTTCCTAACAAATAGACATCTTTTTGCTACCAAGTTCAGTCTTGTAGTAGAGTAAAAACCAGCTTGTAGAACAGAGTAACTGGGCTGGATTCAACTTGAGAAAATATTTAATTTAATGATTCTTCATTTTACAGAATAGCATGACCTGAGAAACTTTTAATGTGTGTAAGAAAAAATGAAATCTGTATTTTGGACACCCGCAAATCTATGTGCTGTATACTACACATATTGAAGCAGGTCAGTGACATTTCTACTGAAGCAGAAAGATGCCAGTGAGAGTGAAAAAGAAAATTAGTCCCAGGCATTGAGGCAACAGTTTCATTTTCAGGATAAATAATGTATTCCTGAAAAATGAGCTAAAGTTATAAGGACCTGAGCTTATAGTAAAAAATCTAAAAGGCATATTCATATGCAGCTGTTACTCCATTTTTTACTCCAAACAAGTCACTTTGTGAACCCGAATCTGTTTATTTTTCTGCCTAATTTCTTTTATAAAGTTACAAGACTTAAATAGGATCATGCATTTGGAAGTTCCTTGAAATCTGTTGAGTGCTGAAAAATGTAAGACATTGTAAATGATATTCAGCATTCCTAAAGTTATATATATCTGATTTGGCAAACGTGAACCCAAAATATTTATACATTAAAAATTACATTGATGAAATTGTATTTAACATATTTTATGTGTTTTTAACATTTTATTTTCTTTTTCAATCCCCTTAAAAACTCTAACAGTGACTACACATAGTAGGCTAATTAAATAGTTTTGTTAAATTGGATAACATTAATTGCATATTCATATATTTAAATAAAATTAAGCACTTTTATATTTGTAGAATTAACTTGGGGAAGAAAAACAAACTCTATGTCATGAAAAAACAAGTAAAAAATCTGGAAAGTTCATTTCAGACTCCCAAAGGGATTAATGGTTGATACTAGACAGATGTAAACTGTTGTGTCTTGGTATTTATTCATATCTATACAATGTAATATCATCTAAAACCCAATGTATCTATATTGTAACATTTTGTCTTTGGAAAACTGCTCATCTTTGAAACTTAAACATATACAAACATATTAATAATAATAAAACATTGAAATTATAAAAGAGAATATGGAAAGTAGTAGCATTACTAAAGTTTAGAAAAGTAATATGAAGCTTCATTTAAAAATATACAACTCAAATAAAAATAAATGATTTTATTTTAACGTATTTTTCAGTGGAAAATTGTTTAGTTAATCTGCTTCTGGAGTCAATGAGTATACTGATATTCATCAAATATTTAGCAATCAGCTCTAGGCTCCCAGACATCCATAATGGGGTCAATTTTTGTGAAATGTGTCAAGACATAAATTTCCAATACATTGTGCGGAGGTTGATTTTTTCCCAAGAAATAATATGGAAAGTTTTATACATCTCTATTTTTACTTACAAAATGTTAAACAACAATATATCAGAATATATGTAAAGTTAATAGTATTAAAATTTGCAAAAGCTTGAATTATATGGTATCATATGTACAGGTAACAAAGTGCTCACTCTTGGTGAGGGTAAGAAAGAATAAACCTGACAGATGAACTTAAACGTATCGAATAGTAATGTGCATTCATTTACATGGCAACCTCTGGGGAATTCCTTGGGGAAAATTATTTTTAACCAAATGCGTAACTGACATTAGGACGTATACAGATATATTTGACAGATTTGGAGGACCAAATGGAAATCAAGTTGTAGAAAATTAATTAGGTGTTTGATAGAATTCATCATAATAAGAAACGTCTGGCACAGAAGTCAAACTTAGCATCAGAACATACGTTTTAGATGGGATTGGTGGTTTTAAGAACTGGAATCAGCCGAACCCAGTAACTCAGTGGGCATAAAGATATCTGGAGAAAAGAGTATGAAGCATCTGAATGGAAGAGACTTTTCTGGTGAGCTTTGCAACATGAAAAAAAAAAAGTGTGCATAATTTAGGGGAAGAAGCTACAAAAATCTCAGTGATTTAATAGCCTTCAAATGGGGGAATATTGGGAAATAAACATTTATATATATAAATTTTGAGTAATTGTGGCAATTAAAAATTTGGACAATATTTGAAAATATAAATACAGTTTTATTTGTAAAAATGTTTTTCTTTGTAAATTAAAAAGATACATAAAGAATAATTATTTTCAATATGATTTTTTTCAATATTGAAATTATTTATGGAACTAAAAAAGCCAGATAACTCTACCATGTACTTATAGTATGCTTATGAAATATGTATGATGTAATACATGGGGTTTTCTTCTTCATGACTTTTTACATTTTGAAGTATCTTTTGTATTTCTTTTATTCTTTTTCTCTTTCCATTCTTTTTCCACTCCTGTATCCCACATCTTTTTCTGACATTCAAAACATCCTCATTCATCTCAAGAAATGCAAGCTATCAAAACATTACTGGTAGTCTTCAGGAATATGCAGCCTGAGGAAAACTAGATAGAATATGCAGAGTCCTTATAGAGAATAATATAATATCACTAGATATTGCCTCTGTTGCTTGGTAGAGGAATAAATGTAAAGAGAAGGTAAGCAGATAAACATTACTGAAAAACCAATGGGACACAAACATTTGTTGATTTTAAACAAAATATGAATAAAATGAACTTGGTTCAAAGTCTAACATATTAAGAAATTATTTCCTCATTGACCACGAGGACCTAAAAATAGCACAAAATCTCCCAACATTTTACTGCTAATAAATTTAGAAATTTGTTCTGAAGGTTGTTTTTTCTTTAGTATAAGATTACAATACCAAGAATTTACAATTTACCAAGTAATTTTTTTTTTTTTTTTTTTTTTTTTTTTTTTTTTTTTTTTTTTTTTTTTTGAGACAGAGTTTCGCTCTTGTTACCCAGGCTGGAGTGCAATGGCGCGATCTCGGCTCACCGCAACCTCCGTCTCCTGGGTTCAGGCAATTCTCCTGCCTCAGCCTCCTGAGTAGCTGGGATTACAGGCACACGCCACCATGCCCAGCTGATTTTTTTGTATTTTTAGTAGAGACGGGGTTTCACCATGTTGACCAGGATGGTCTCGATCTCTTGACCTCGTGATCCACCCGCCTTGGCCTCCCAAAGTGCTGGGATTACAGTCTTGAGCCACCGCGCCCGGCCTACCAAGTAATTTAATATAATCGTTTAATATAATGAATGAAGGCATACATTAGGATAAAAGGGGAAGAATATATCACTGGGCCATTTTATTTACTTAGGAGATCTAAAATGAATTAAACATCTTATACTCCACCATGAAAAAATATGAAGCTAGTAAATTTCCTACTGTAAAAGTCCATATTAGGTTCCCAGTATAACTGTATACATAGAAAAAGAATCTGTGCAGAAAAAAAGTTCTCTCTGAATATTGAAATTACAGAGTTTAAGAAAAAGAATACAAACTTGCAAGTGGAAAAAAAAGCCAGCAGAATAAAATGCATGCTCTTTTAATGATATTATTAAATGATCCATTTCTAATAAGCATCATTTAATTATCTGTGGATCCTAGGGGAATGTGTCTGTTTTTTACTTTCCTACTTACTAAGTAATTGTAGCCCATTGTAATGTTACATATTAATCTGTAGATTTGTATCTGGTAGGTAAGACTAGCCCCAAAGGTTATGGTTTTATTGCCATATAGGACCTTAACCAGGATTGTAACTAATTAATAATCTAATCTTTATATCATTTTTCTGTTCTTCGTCCTCCTTCTCATTGTATATCCAGCTAATTTTTGCATTTTTGTAGAGACAGGGTTTCGCCACATTGGCCAGGCTGGTCTTGAACTCCTGACCTCATGATCCACCAGCCTCAGCCTCCCAAAGTGCTGGGATTACAGGTGTGAGCCACCACACCCAGCCAATAATGTATTTTAAAATGAGATTAGAAATTTTTTACTAATGCATATTATATTAATGCATAACTACATTTTATTATCCATTAAAGTAACAATTGATGTATATTATCTAGTCTTTTCCTAACAAGAAGTATTAAAATGGCGACCAGACAAGTGCCTCATCAGCCTAACTGAATCATTCTCAGTGCTTTGTTTTGCCTTTATCATGTTCTTGAGATTTAAACAATGATGAAATGTTGCTCATATCTGAAGGAGCTGAGGTTCCTAAATATTGAGTTTTCTTCTCCTATGTTTTCTTAAGATACATTATCACAGTGAGTAATTGTTCTTAGGCATCAATAATCATAGTTTTGTTTTTGTTTTTGTTTTTGTGTTTTTTTGAGACAGAGCCTTGCTCTGTTGCCCAGGATGGAGTGCAGTGGCGCAATCTTGGCTCACTGCAACCTCTGCTTCATGGGTTCAAGCAGCTCTCCTGCCTCAGCCTTCCAAGTAGCTGGGACTACAGGAGCATGCCGCCGTGTCAGGCTAATTTTTGTATTTTTAATAGGCATGGGATTTTACCATCCTGGCCAGGATAGACTCCATCTCTTGACCTTGTGATCTGCCCACCTGGACTTCCCAAAGTGCTGAAATTACAGGGGTAAGTCACCTTGCCCAGCAAATAAGCCTATTTTAATCAAGTGACCAAATCTCAGCTAATCTTTTAAATTTTGTCTTCTACCAAATCAGATTCCAAATTTAGTGAGGAAAAGTGTATGTCTTTTACGCCTACAACTGAGAACTTTCAGTTTCTCAGAGGGTTTCTGGGGAGTCACAAAGGTCTTTCACCTTACCCAAAGAAAAATATGGGGAAAAAAACACAAAACATTCATTTGGTATGCTGCCCATTTACTGATTTGCTTCACACTATTAAAAAAAAGGTGCTGCATGGAGAGAGATTACAAACCAAATGATGAATTTATGTAAGTGAATTGTGAATTGTGAGTAATACAAATATTTCAGGTATTCTGTAATTTATAAATTGGATTTGAAGGCCCTCAAGGTTGTCAGTTCTCTTTCTATCTGTATTCTGAGGCAACACTGACACAATTTTTATGAAAGGGTTATTTACTGTACTCCATTAAACAACTTTGTTCCTTTCCAAACTGCTATCATTGGTTTCTATAAGAAACTAACTGCAACTATTGACTCTCATCTACAGATGTTTGCTGTTTTCATCTTATGCTTGCCTGAAGGCTCCAGTGTAAATTATAGAGTGAATTTTTGTCTTCAATAAAGAAAACTGAGCTCACAGTCTCATGCAAAGCAATATACTGAGACTTTTAACTATTGATGCTTCAAGGCATAGACTCATGGTTATAGGCTTTGGAGCTTAAAGCTGACATCATTTAGGGAAGTGTCAGATCATATGAGAAGACTGAGTCAGGACAGCTAGGCCTTTTTTAAGACGAGAAGCAGAAAACTTAATTAAAAACAAAGCTGACTCATGACTCAGTAAAAGAATTAATTCCATTGGACTGAATGAACTAATGAGGGAAATTTAATTGTTAAATTACCTGGTTAATCAATAATTATCTGGTTATTATTGATTAATAATAACTAGGGAGGGAAATTATCTGGTTAATCAATACCTTTTGCTGAAACAATATAAATAAGCAGTACAAACTTTGTGTTCAAGAATAACCTTTGGAAAATGTATATCGAAATGGGGAAACTGGTGAGAAAAACCATTAAAAGATGGAAGAAAGACAAAAGAAAGTGCCTGATGTTTTTTCAATGGTATATTCAAGCTGTTTCCACAGGTCCAGATAAGGGATATTAAATCCTCCAGGACAATGTACTTGGGTTTGATATTGTTATTTACTGTTTGATTAGAGCTCAAAAAACAAAAAAGTGATATAGTAACTCTTAGATTTCTATCTGACAGAAAAAATAAATCCAAAGGATTTGATTTTATTGCTATATAAGACATTAAAGATTTTTATATCTAAACTAGAAAACTTATCAAACATTTCCTTTTAAAAATACCTTTGACTTTACATGAAGCTGTGCGGTTCTGGGTTAGTTTTTGAATTCTGAGTTCTAACTTGATTGCACTGTGGTCTGAGAGACTGTTTGTTACGATTTCTGTTCTTTTGCATTTGCTGAGGAGTGATTTACTCCCAATTATGTGGTCAATGTAGGTGTGATGTGGTGCTGAGAAGAATGTATATTTTGTGGATTTGGGGTGGAGAGTTCTGTAAATGTCTATTAGGTTTGCTTGGTCCAGGTCTGAGTTCAAGTCCTGGATATCCTTGTTAATTTTCTGTCTGGTTGATCTGTCTAATGTTGACAATGGGGTGTTAAATAGACCAATGGAACAGAACAGAGGTCTCGGAGGCAACACAACATATCTACAACCATCTGATCTTTGACAAACCAGACAAAAACAAGCAATGGGGAAAGGATTCCCTGTTCAATAAATGGTGTTGGGAAAGCTGGCTAGCCATGTGCAGAAAGCAGAAACTGGACCCCTTCCTGACACCTTACACTAAAATTAACTCCAGATGGATTAAAGACTTAAACATAAGACCTAACACCATAAAAACCCTAGAAGAAAATCTAGGCAAAACCATTCAGGTCGTAGGTGTAGGCAAGGACTTCATGACCAAAACACCAAAAGCATTGACAACAAAAGCCAAAATAGACAAATGGGACCTAATCAAACTCCACAGCTTCTGCAAAGCAAAAGAAACAGTCATTAGAGTGAATCGGCAACCAACAGATTGGGAAAAAATTTTTGCAGTTTACCCATCTGACAAAGGGCTGATATCCAGAATTTACAAAGAACTAAAACAGATTTACAAGAAAAAAACTAACAAGCCCATTCAAAAGTGGGCAAAGGATATGAACAGACACTTTACAAAAGAAGACATACGTGAGGCCAACAAACATATGAAAAAATGCTCATCATCACTGGTCATCAGAGAAATGCAAATCAAAACTACATTGAGATACCATCTCACGCCAGTTAGAATGGCGATCATTAAAAAATCTGGAGACAACAGATGCTGGAGAGGATGTGGAGAAATAGGAACACTTTTACACTGTTGGTGGGAGTGTAAATTAGTTCAACCATTGTGGAAGACAGTGTGGCGATTCCTCAAGGACCTAGAAATAGAAATTCCATTTGACCCAGCAATCTCATTACTGGGTATATATCCAAAGGATTACAAATCGTTCTACTATAAGGACACGTGCACACGAATGTTCATTGCAGCACTGTTTACAATAGCAAAGACCTGGAACCAACCCAAATGCCCATCGACGATAGACTGGATAGGGAAAATGTGGCACATATACACCATGGAATATTATGCAGCCATCAAAAACGATGAGTTAGGGTCCTTTGTAGGGACATAGATGAACCTGGAAACCATCGTTCTCAGCAAACTGACAGAAGAGCAGAAGATCAAACACCGCATGTTCTCACTCATAGGCAGGTGTTGAACAATGAGAACACATGGACACAGGGAGGGGAGCACTACACACTGGGGTCAGTTGGGGGGAAATAGGGGAGGGACGGTGGGGGGTGGGAAGCTGGGGAGAGATAGCAAGGGGAGAAATGCCATATGTAGGCGATGGGGAGGAAGACAGCAAATCACACTGCCACGTGTGTTCCTATGCAACAATTTTGCATGTTCTTCACGTGTACCCCAAAACCTAAAATGCAATAAAATAAATAAATAGGAAAAAAAATACCTTTGAATACTCAGTGTGCTGACAACTACTTTTAACATCTTCCTAGTACCTTCATTAATGAATTAAAATCTTTGATACAGATTCATTCTTTTTTCTTTCTTTTTTTTTGAGATGGAGTTTCACTCTTGTTGCCCAGGCTAGAGTGCAATGGTGCAATCTCAGCTCACCACAACATTTACCTCCCAAGTTCAAGGGATTCGCCTGTGTCAGCCTCCCAAGTAGCTGGGATTACAGGCATGCAACACCACACCGGGCTATTTTTGTATATTTAGTAAAGACGGGGTTTCTCCATGTTGGTCAGTCTGGTCTCGAATTCCCGACCTCAGTTGATCCATCCACCTTGGCCTCAAAAAGTGCTGGAATTATAGGCATGAGCCACCATGCCAGGCAAATTTGACCTTCTAATTTCTATATTGCTTAACATGTCTACATTGATTTTATATTACCTTATCAAAAAAAATGGGACAAATAACTAAAATAGATTATTTTGTGTCTGATCAAGCAAAGCTACTTTGTGGGAATATATTAAACTATCTCATGTCATAATATTTTAAGACAAGTAAATTCTTTTTTTATGCTTTCATATTCCAAAATGCCAATAGCCACAAGGCAGTAAACACCAAGTCCACCTGAAATATATATGAAATATATAAGGTACAAAGCTAAGATACAGCTGTGGTATGCACTCCCTCCAATATACGCTCCAGGGCACCACTGTTGACTTGCATTGAACAGAAGGATTTTTACCTTTACCTTCCCTAACATTGTTGGCCCTTTTACTAAGGTATACGAACTGAGTCTGTCAGATAATGATGCTCTGCAAGCCACTGATGAAAAAGTACAGACAGGTCAAAGCTATATACTAAACTCTCTGAAAATAGAAGCTCAGCACCACTCTCCCACCCTTTTCTAGTCACATCCTGAAAATTCCCTTGGAGGAAAGGGCTACATACCCAGCCTAGTCCTACCATAATGCTATATCAACATGGAGGCTCAAGTACATAAAAGCAAGCACAATTTGCCCAGAAAATCAAATTGTTTCTGCTTATTTAGATGCTATTTTGAGTGAAGTATACAAGAAAAACTCTGAAGAAAAAAAGGATGTATTAGGGTTTTACATCAAGTAGTGATTTACTAAATGGAAAAAGAAACATCACCTTTTGCTACGTTTGCACTGAATTTGTGAATGGAAGACTACTGAAAACTTTTTAATTTCAATTCCCTGTGGCAATAAATTTGTCAGTTAAAATCAAATTAAAGAAAATTCAGTTTTTAGACTGAGACTTGTCAAATTCAAAGAAAATGTGTAGAGACAAATCTCTAAATTTAATATTTTATTTGCAAAGAAAGAATTGTAGTTCAGAGCATGCACACAGGCCACACATATTGGGTGGTCTTCTCTATGTGTGAGGCGCAAAGAGGAGGTTAGAGGTTTTATAAAAAGGAGAAGGTTAGTATGGCTGTTTGAGAAAATTCACCAGCACTAGTAAGTTCTGAGAAACTGGCAAGTTCTAACTGGTGAACAACAGTGGCGGGTAATACTAGTCTCAGAATTGCAGCAGGCTGTTTTATAAGACATCAGGTAAAACTTGTTTTGGGTTACAGCAGGCAGTTTCAACAGCTAGTCTTGCAAAGAATTACATTCTTGGAACAATGTTGTGTGTGTGCCCTGAGTTCTTTTTCCCCTCAATTCAGTTTTGGATAGGTAGAAAAGAATGACCCATTTTGTATAATTAACTGTTACAGACTGTTTTCCAGGTTGCTTTTTGGTTTTGATGATTTTTGCCAGCAATCTTTTTCCTAGCTGATACATGCTATATTAGTACAACTTGTAGCAAACATTAGAGAAATGTTAAAAATCTACCCCAAAAGGACTTTTAGACCCAATGAACTTCTATGAAAGGATCTTCATATAGCATTTAAAAATTTTAAGAGAAACACAAGATAGGTGTGTATCCTACTTTCAAAGTATTGACTTAGGAAGGGAAAGTGGGCCGTGTTGAACAATGAGATCATAATATATTGATGATCCTGTGGAAGCATAAACTTGCTCTTATACTTCAAAGACATTGATGTCATCAATAAACTTAACCTTTTTCTAAAGGCTATATATTTCTTAAATACATCTTCATATTTAGGGGTCCTTTTTTAGAACTTTATAGAAGGAAGCTATTAAACTATGAGAAGATGGGGTCTTCTAAATATACAATCGAGTCATCTGCAAATAGAGACAATTTGACTTCCTCTTTTCCTAATTGAATATCCTTTATTTCTTTTTCTTGCCTGATTGCCCTGGCCAGAATTTCCAACACTATGTTGAATAGGAGTGGTGAGACAGGGCATCCTTGTCTTGTGCCCATTTTCAAAGGGAATGTTTCCAGTTTCTGCCCATTCAGTATGATACTGGCTATGGGTTTGTCATAAATAGCTCTTATTATTTGGAGATACATTCCATCGATATCTAGTTTGTTGAGAGTTTTTAGCATAATGGGCTGTTGAATTTTTTCAAAGGCCTTCTCTGCATCTAGTGAGATGATCATGTGGCTTTTGTCTTTGGTTCTGTATATATGATGGATTATGTTTATAGATTTGCATATGTTGAACCAGCCTTGCATCCCAGCTTGATCGTGATGGATAAGCTTTTGGATGAGCTGTTGGATTTGATTTGCCAGTATTTTATTGAGGATTTTTGCATCAATTATCATCATGAATATTGGCCTGAAATTTTCTTTTTTAGTTGTTTCTCTGCCAGATTCCATCTCAGACCAAAATATCCTTAAGCTGATAAGCAACTTCAACAAAGTCACAGGATACAAAATCATTGTGCAAAAATCACAAACATTCCTATACACCAGTAATAGACAGAGAATCAAATCATGAGTGAACTCCCATTCACAACTGTTACAAAGAGAATAAAATACCTAGGAATACAACTAACAAGGGATGTGAAAGACCTCTTTAAGGAGAACTAAAACCACTGCTCAAGGAAATAAGAGAGGACACAAACAGATGGAAAACATTCCATGCTCATGGTTAGGAAGAATCAATATTGTGAAAATGGCCATACTGCCCAAAGTAATTTACAGATTCA
Source organism: Sapajus apella (assembly GCF_009761245.1). Lineage (NCBI taxonomy): Eukaryota > Metazoa > Chordata > Mammalia > Primates > Cebidae > Sapajus > Sapajus apella. The sequence goes on along the minus strand of NW_022436959.1, from coordinate 22,202,084 downwards.
GTGCTATCCTCATCAAGCTACCATTGACTTTCTCCACAGAATTAAAAAAAAAAAAAAACACCTTAAATTTCATATGGAACCAAAAAAGAACCCACATAGCCAAGACAATCCTAAGCAAAAAGAACAAAGCTGGAGGCATCATGCTACCTGACTTCAAACTATACTACAAGCATACAGTAAAAAAAAACAGCATGGTACTGATACCAAAACAGAGATACAGACAAGTGGAACAGAACAGAGGCCTCAGAAATCATGCCACACATCTACAACCATCTTATCTTTGACAAACCTGACAAAAACAAGCAATGGGGAAAGGATTCCCTATTGAATAAATGGTGTTGGGAAAACTGGCTAGCCATCTGCAGAACGCTGAAACTGGATCCCTTCCTTACACTTTATGAAAAAATTAACTCCAGACGGATTAATATTTAAACATAAGACATAAAACCATAAAAACCCTAAAAGAAAACCTAGGCAATACTATTCAGGTCATAGACATAGGCAAGGACTTCATGGCTAAAACACCAAAAGCAATGGCAACAAAAGTTAAAATTGACAAATGGGATCTAATTAAACTAAAGAGCTTCTGCACAGCAAAAGAGACTAAAATTAGAATGAACCAGCAACCAATAGAATGGGAAAAACTTTTGCAATCTACCCATCTGACAAAGGGCTAATATCCAGAATCTACAAAAAACTGAAACAAATTTACAAGAAAAAAAGCAAACAATCCCATCAAAAAGTGGGTTAAGGATATGAACAGGCACTTCTCAAAAGATGACATTTATGTAGCCAAAAAACATATGAAAAAAATCTCATCATCATTGGTCATTAGAGAAATGCAAATCAAAACCACATTGAGACATCATCTCACACCAGTTAGAACGGTGATCATTAAAAAATCAAGAGACAATAGATGCTGGAGATGATGTTTATTGCAGCACTGTTTACAATAGCAAAGACTTGAAACCAACCCAAATGCCCATCAATGATAAACTGGATAAAGAAAATGTGGCACATCTATGCCATGGAATACTATGGAATACTATGTAGCCATGAGTTGAGAATGAGTTGATGTCCTTTGCAGGGATATGGATAAAGATGAAAACCATCATTTTCAGGAAACTGACACAAGAACAGAAAACCAAATACTGCATGTTCTCACTCCTACATGGGTGTTGAACAATGAGAACACATGGACACAGGGAAGGGAACATCACTCAGCAGTGCCTTTCAGGCGTTGAGGAGCTAGGGGAAGGATAGAAGGGGGTAGTGAGAAGGGGGTACTGGGGGAGGGACAGTATTAGGAGATACACCTAACGTAGATGACGGGGTGACTGATGCAGCAAACCACCATGGGATGTGTATACCTATGTAACAAACCTGCACGTTCTGTCCTTGTACCTCAGAACTTAAAGTATAATAATTTTTAAAAAGTGGAAAAAAATAAATATAAAACAAACTATGAGAAGATTAACTTAAATATGATTATCCATTAGGTATCGGGATAAAAACACCTGTATTCATTCTGACAGACTCATCAGAATGACATATTGAAAAATAGTTTTGTATGAAAATATAAAAATTGATTTGTCACTGGACATTTAGACTTTTGCTCCCAGCAGGACACTATCAAGGACATATATAGCCAAGATTAGGAAATCTCCCACCTCTAAGGGTAACAAGAACAAAGGAGCTGCTTGGAAGCCCAGTTGTATTCTTCTATAAAATAGAGGGACAAGTACCCTTGCTTAATTCCAAAGGGAGTCCTCCAGCAGAATGCGTTCACTTCTCTTTCATATTTCTCTGTTGATTACAAAATGAGCTGTAAATATTTCTGTTTCTTTACTTCCCTGTCTTCCTCTTGATGAGTGCTGGCTTCATTTAGCCATTTGGCTTGAATGAGTTTGACATAAAATAAGCTATGTATTTTCTGCAATCTACTTATTGCTAGCCAGATTTTTTAATTTTTTGAAAGAAAATTTCAAGAAAAAAATCTGCCTTGTATGGCTTATTTAACTGATTTATATTCATGAGTATGTGTAGATGTGTAGAGAATTCTATTTGGAAGGACGGCTTCAATGTAAAGTAGCTATAGCTTAAATGCAATGTTACTTCATATTAACAGTAAGTGTTATGTTAGACAATGCTAAAAAAAACTTATGTCTCCATTTTCACTTTATCTTATCCCTTGAGGCAAATTCAAAAACAAAAGGGAAAAGTTTCTAATGCATCAGATAGCATATTTCGGCTTAGATTAATTTTTTTTTCCAATTCAAGTAACAGAAAAGAGAAAAAAGATGTCTTCTAAGGAATCAATTGAAACTGATAATTAGTTCAAAGAAACATTTCTCTTTTTGTTCTTTAATCACTAGTCCTAAAAAACAAGTCAAAGAAGAAGAAAATACATTGTGCAGATTACTTCAATGCAATCTGCAGAAAACCTTAGGCTAGTTTGAACTATGGCAGGAATTTTAAAATTGCAAAATTATAATTCCATAATAATGGTGTTATTATTTCTCTGTTATCTTTTGTTCTCACTCCTGCTTATAGGCAAATGATTTTGTTTAATAATGATTATTCTCAAAGCATACTTTACAATAAATTAGTTCTTTAAAGTATTTAATAACAAATAACCCCAGCTTGCCCTTCCAACATTTTCCCAACCTATGTTTTCGAGGAGATAATAGTTATAGATATACATATATAAGAAGTTAAAAGTTGTAATTTTAGTGACTTTTCTTAGAAGAAATCTAGCATCCTTATACTTTAAGTTAATCCTACATACTTGTTGCAAATCACAGTAACAAGTGTAGTCAAACTCATACCTGCAACCTAAATATTCTTCAGGCCTAAAGCATAATTTCCATCTTTTCCTTTAGTAAATGACTATTTTAAATTATATATACAGTGTTACAATACATGTCTTTACATGACATAAATATATGCATGCACACATTCATAGATGAAAGAATTATCAATTCATCTACTGAAAATAAGTGACAGGAAACAAAATATCTCTGAAAAAATGAATTTAACATTTAAATATTTTGTTTAAAATGTTGACATTTAGAAATAAGTTGATGCAATTACTGATTACAATATTAACCATATGGCACTTTACTAAATCTGGATGTATCTGAGCTTTTTATCTATTTAGTGCAAAACAGTTTAGTATGGCAGCTGCCTTCCTTGGGCAAATCAATCTGATAATTCAGGTAGTTGAAAGCCAGTGATTAAAAACAAAAAAACAAAAAAAAACCCTTTTTATTTAAAAACTGAGAAAAATGTTTATTCTTTACTGCATCAAAGGATAAGTTGTTAAAGAGGTGGACAGGGTAAGATGGAATACACATAAATGTAGTATTTTAAGAAATCCTCTTTTGACCAAGCTTTTATTACAATCTTAATATTTATCAAGACACCAGTAAAAGGGAGTGCAAAAGCAGCCCACAGAATGAAGACAATATTTGCAGTATATACATCTAACAAAAACTGATTTTTTAAACTAAATTTATTTATTAAAGAAACCCTAAAAAACTGATTTTTTTAAACTAAATTTATTTATTAGAGAAAGAAACCCTAAAGAAGAATGTACAAAAGACTTAACAGACAGTCCACACGGGATACTATTTAACAAGCCAATAAATATTTGAAAAAGTACTGACCCTCTTTAATATTACTCATCAAATCACTAGAATGACTAAAATGTAATATTCTTACAATAGTAATTACTCAGTGATAAAAATAATCATAGGCAACTACACGCATCAGCATAGATGAGCATCCCAAATAAAATATTGAGAAAAAGAAGGCAAACATAGAATTGTACAAAATGTATAATTTCATTTATAGTAAGGACAAAAAAGGCAGAACTAACTTAGGTTTTCAGAAGTCAAGACAATGTCTACCCTTATGGGGGTGCTAAGTGAAATGGGGTACTCAGGGTAGTTTTCTGATGTTCCAGTAATGCTCTGCCTCTTGAATGGATGCCAGTTATGTGGTTGTGTCCAATTGTTTGAATAGTTATTGAGTTTGACACTTTGCTGACAACTATTACGCTTAATAAAGGGTTGAAACATGAAAGCTTATCTTTGGAAAGTTTCCATTAGGATGAATAAAGATAATATATTTTGGAAAGAACTGTATCTTCTAAAAATTATTTAAAATAATTTATGTTTAATTCTTACTATTTCAAAGGTATCTAGATAATAAACTTTTTGAACCATAGGGTTATTTTCAAATAATTGCCATTCATATCAGAGTTATATTGTACCTCTATTTGGTTTTACTTATAAAAATATCAATATGTAATATAGATATTAGCAGCATACACACATAAAAAGATTTGAAGGATTCAGAGTGCTAGGTTCCATTATTTACCCTTCATTTCACCTGCATGGCCTCTGATAAAACCTATATAGATTATGGTGTATAATGGTGACATATTGTAAATTATTATAGCAGTATTATCAATTGAAACTGCTGTGTCTACCATGGAATAGGTTGAATCAGATCAACACAGCATCTGGTATTTAGTATGCAGAAATTCATTTGGACAAAAATATCTTCTTGGGATCTCCAAGGTGGGAGGTAAAAAACAGCTTGCCTTGATATGTTAAGACCAGCAATACAACTGAAACATAGAATTGTGATTAATTCTACTCTTTTCTGTCATAAAGTATTTATAGAGACTTTGATTTTTCTTGATATGCCACAAAACAACAAATATGATTCATACATGACCTAGAGACTATCAGACATGCTCTACTATCAATTACATCATATTGCTCCCGATGAGCAGAATGCTCCAAGTATCCTAGGTATTCCAGAAATTCACAAGTGCCAGCGTGAACAATATTTTTGGGAGCTGGTTTACAGCATTTTGTGAGACCTGGGGGTACATATCTCTTCCCAAGGACACATTAGGGGTGCCCAATTAACACTTTGAAATCAGCCATAGTGGAAATATTTGTATTTAAAAAGTAACAAAGCTAAAGATCAGGACCTTTTCTTTTTACCTGGAGAGCTGGCTGTTAAATATTAATTTACCAGAACAGCACTGGAGAAATCCTACAAATACTGAGGAGCTTACAGCAGCAATTCGATTTAGAGGTAGAAAGGATCACCGGTCTAAGATGAGGAGCAAGTTTTGAACATTATTCCTTTTCAGAAATAAGCACAACAGTTTCAGGCCTTTTGGGATTTTTAAAAGCAGCAAATAGTACACTTGGGAGTACTTTTCTGCTTCATTTATCACAAGTTGTGAAAGGCTGTTAGTTATAAGTAGGTCCCAGGGGAAGAGAGAGTTCTGAATTAAGTTCAAACTATGGTTTAAGTTTTCATGCCAATTGAGCTATATTATACAATATTATCCAAAACTTTTGACAGGACTGGCATTTTCCTTGGCAAATGGAGATGCTGAATGAGGTCTCTGATAAGACCCAATAGATGAGTTGCAATACAGATACCTTAGAATCTGGAACAAATCTCTCATGACTGAGAAAAAATTCTACTTTGAGAAACATCTCTCCATCTGCTACTGGTCTTTTGCGGAGAAAGTAATGACCATGGGACAATAAGTAAATATGAGTTTGAACTGCCATTTATGAGCTGCATATTACTGCGTTACCTAAGTCATGAGTTAATGGATGTTTCAGAAATTCATCATTCAGTGGAAATTTTACATTTAGGACAGGACTCAAGAAAGTTCTTACAGCATGAGTAAAGCACATGAACTGCCACTGTTCCGCCAAGAGACATGGGTATTAATTCTGCCGGAAAATGACTCTTCTAAAGAAGTTAATTCAAATACTTTCTTTCAGAAAAGTGAACTGAGAAGCACAGAGAGGGAAGTTGGTCTTCTCTGCACTTCCCTCAATGGTCAAAATTCATTCTATGGAATGTTACTATCCCTGAATTTTAGGCTGTATTATCTGACCCTTTGACAGCCATTGACAGCCAGTTCCATGCCATGTGGTGCAGTACTTCATCTGGCAGTAGTAGGAGGATCACAAGACTCTAAGCATCAGTCCTAGGTAGAAGAACATCATTGCAAATTGAATTGATGGACATGTTAGAAGCCAGTATAGCAAGCAGCTAAAAGTTAAAGAGTCAGATAATATTCAAGCAATCTAAGGATGTGCACGAGAGAGCCAGTTTGCATCCATAAGAAAATTCATCTCATACAAAATTTTTACAATCTGAGCATATTTACTGGAAACAAACAAACAAAAACACTATATGCTTATTATGTTTTGGGTATTTTTTAAGTGATTTATATATATTAGATCATTTAATTCCTGTGAAACTTTATGAGGCAGGTGGTATAACCTAGAAAATTTAAAAATAAAGGAGATTAAAAGATATATAAGAAAATTATGAGAAATGAGAGACAGTGAACTCTAAATATAGGACAATGTAGCATCCAATGGAAAAAATCACTAAATGGGAAAATAGGTCACACAATAATTCAAACAAGTATGTATTTTACAAAAGCATAAGGGCTAAAAGCATGTAGCAACAATGGAATAACAGCATGGTATACCTAGTGAACAAGAGTGCAGACTCAATCTAGGAAACTCCATTCAGTAATAACCAACTAACAACTCAACAAGAATGGAAAATTACCTTCTACATAACTGTATGCCTTCAGCATAATCAGATAATAGAGAATGCTGAGATGTTAAAATAACTTAAAAGAATTCATCAAAGGGCAGCATGTGACCACTCACACTGACACACTACTCTCCCCGTCAAGAGTGAACAAAAGCAGATGATTAAAAACTGCAAGGAACTCAGAAGAAGGGGCTAAGGTATTGATTTTATACTCCCAGTCTTAAGGGAATTTGACCACTTTGCCCATTTTCATTGCTTTGCGATGATTTTTAGAGCATTAATTTGGTTTTTGAAAATTTGGTAGAATTTCTCTGTGAAACCATTTGAGATTGATGTTTCTAGGGCAGTTCCTTAACAATTATTAGAAAATTGGTCTGTTGAAGCCTCCTAACTCTGAGGGGTTAATTTTGGTAATCTTATTTTATTAAGAAATTAACAAGTTCATCTAAGTTTTCAAATTAGTTTTCATACAAGTCTGCAAAGTAGTCGTGCTAAACGTCTTATGTTTAAATATTTATTTGTCCTTATTTCTTCTTTTGAATATTTATGCCTTCCTCTGTTTTCATTTGATTAGCTTAGCTAGTGGTTGGCTTGTTTTGCAATGCGAAAGATATAAAAATACAGGAAAACTAATCCTTTGGTGAAAGGAATAGACCATATGTCTATTGTAAATACATTTCTTTTCATGATTGCCTTCTAGTGATTTCTATGTTCTTCGTTCTAGAAACTCAAGAGCATCTATTAGGAATCTATGAAGATGACTCATTACTTGCATTTTTTTTTGTTATTACCTTCTAATGATTTCTGTGTTCTTTATTCTAGAAACTCAGAAATATCTATTAGGAGTCTATTAAGATGACTCATTACTTAACATTTCTTTTTGTGATTACCTTCTAATGATTACTGTGTTCTTTATTCTAGAAACTCAAAAACATCTATTAGGAATCTATGAAGATGATTTATTACTTATATAGCTCAAAATAGAAAAAATAATTAAATGTCAAATATTTAAAATAGAAATAACCACCATTCATTCCTAATTACAAATAAACAAAATTCTTAGTAAAATATCAGCAGCACAATATTCCCTAATATAATATAATTTATCATTAAATGACAAAATACTATTGACTGGTGAGAAGAGAGATAATTCTATTAATTTGAATACAATACAATAACTACCGTTAGGAATATATTTGTTGCCTGAAAGTGTTAGCTAGTACAGATTAGAGAACAAAATAAGTGCTAATGTCTTTTAAAAGGCATTAGCACTTATTTTGTTCAACGTAAAACTTATTAGTCTCACAAAGTGAATCATTAATTCTGAGACTTTTCATGCATCAGTATCTTTTTGAGAATCTGATAATTATTCATCCCTGGGGAAAAATGTCACCTAAGTTTTCAAAGTCACAAATTTTAGCATGAAATATAGTTGATCCTTTTGAAATTTAGTTATTATTGTCATATAATATAGAAACAGTACTACAGGCTGGGTGCGGTGGCTCAAGCCTGTAATCCCATCACTTTGGGAGGCCGAGGGAGGTGGATCACGAGGTCAAGAGATCGAGACCATCCTGGTCAACATGGTGAAACCCCGTCTCTACTGAAAATACAAAAAAAAATTAGCTGGGCATGGTGGCACGTGCCTGTAATCCCAGCGACTCAGGAGGCTAAGGCAGGAGAATTGCCTGAACCCAGGAGGCGGAGGTTGCGGTGAGCCGAGATCACGCCATTGCACTCCAGCCTGGGTAACAAGAGTGAAACTCCGTCTCAAAAAAAAAAAAGAAACAGTACTACAAAGACATAGGCCTCATATACCTTCTTTGATTACCATTTCAGGAAAAAGGGGGAAATTAATAAAAGTTGTATAATAAAACAAAGGTATTCTTTATTCTCAAAAGTGATTTTCAAAATACTTGATATTAAATGAAGTTTAAACACGTATTTGGAAATGTGGAAGGATTTCAGAAATGACAATGTACATGCAGTTGTTTCTACATAACCACTTCTACTTTTTTATAGCTATATGTGCTGAAATTTCAAACTCATAGATACATGAGGGAATAAAATAAAAATCAAGGCTTTCTTAGCTGACTTCAACAAATATATCTAAACTGTGTTTCTTAAGGAACAAGAATTTTTTAACAATTCTCAAGGTGAATTTATGCTATAGTTCCCTTTGTATTTATGCCAATTAGATAATATTGATTTAGGTTTGTGTCAAAATTGCTATCGTTTTTTGTTTTATTTTATATGTATGTGTGTATATATATATATATATATATATATATATATATTTAATTGTACTTTAGGTTCTGGGGTACGTGAGCAGGTCATCCAGGATTGTTGCATAGGTACATACATGGCAATGTGGTTTGCTGCCTCTATCCCCCCTGTTATCTGTATCTGGCATTTCTCTCCATGTTATCCCTCCCCAACCTCCCTACCCCCAGCTGTCCCTCCCCTAGACCCCCCGAACAGACACCAGTGTGTGATGCTCCCCTCCCTGTGTTCATGTGTTCTATTGTTAGCTACATAAAAACAATTGAGAAATTACCTTCCAGTTTGAAGTAATCTGAGCAGGTAACCTGCTAAAATGTTTTGTGATGTTAGCAGGTAACTGAATATTTTATCTTTCACAGCAAATAAAACTATTGTCATTCTTGATTCCTATCTCCTATAGCACTTCTTCAGCTTTAAGCCATAAGTATATGGCTTAATACTTCCAATATATGTAAAGGAGATTTAAAATCTTTTAAAGGAAAACTATTTCAATTTATCAGTTAATTAACTAAAAATCATAATAAGTTAACATTTTTCTAAATATATATACACAGGAAATTGACTTAAGAAAGGAAAAATATGAATACACAGATAACTGCAGAAAATGTAATAAAAATTCAAGAACTACATAAAAGAGTAAAGCTCTCAGATAATATAACTTGCCAGTGGGTTCCTTTAAGCTTTCAAAGAATGGATAATTCAATGCTATATAATCTTTCAATGTTTCCCTTAGGTTGCCAAGATATCTAAAGCTTAATTCCAGACATGGAATTTCAGTATTTGGATATCTGAGGAGGCTAAAAGAAGTTGAAACAGCTGAACAATCAAACCTCATGAAAGAATAAGATCTGAAAGAATATACAGCACAAAACTATTAATATTAGCTCAATTGGCCAATTAATTTTATTCCATCACTGGCAGACGTATATTGATACCTGATCTAGGTCTTCTTCTCTACAGGGATTCAACCACTTTAGGTTTTCTTAAAATCTACTTTTGTCTTATTCTTCACTCTTTGAAAGTTATAAATTCAAATGTCTCATGGAGGGAGAAGACAAAAAAAAAAGAGAGAAAATAATTTGCTAAGTCGGCATCCATTATTGGTCTAGATTGAATAATGTTAATGTTTTCTCATATAGGTTCATATGCACAGGGCACAGATTAAATCAGTAGTAAAAGTTTAGCCATATACATATAGGTATAAACAACTCAGAAACATTGTATAGGAACAAAAAAGATAAAGATAGGTGTTAAAATCATAAATAAATGCCCAGGCAACTGAACTCAAACACCACGATGAACTTAGATTTATCCCTTAAATTAAACAATAATGTATATTATAAAATCACTTCACATGTCCTGGGCCACTTGGAAATAAAATGTTCACAGTTACATTAATGGCTGTCTCTAGAGAATTCAATTAAACTGTTCTTCAGTTAAAATTACTTGTAAAATAAAAACAAAATTTTTAAACTGAGGACTGATTGGAAACTGGATTCATTCACATTCATATTAGAAGGCTACTGTCAATATTATTATTTAGTTTTTCATTGTGAACATCTACTCCCTCCTCCAAAAAAGAGTGTTATACAGATGAAAAGAAAGCATCTAAATTTTTGTCTTCTTTATGCAAATAATCCATCTGAATTACTTTGCCTAAAATGTCCAAAGAAAAAGCTGGTAAAATAAATCCAGCCTACTACAATTCAACATACTCATGTGAAGTAAAGTCATGCTCAGGCGTATAGGTCTTTAAACTCTTAACTCTTGATCTCTTAGAGAATATACTCCACCAAAACTGGACAGTAAATACCAGAAAGGAAGATACGAGATCTAGATAAATGGGATTCAACAGAGAGGAGAGGGACAGCAAATTCCCAAGATAACGAAAAATGGTAATTTTCCAATGCCAGACATGTAATGACTTTGTGAATAAAAAGGTTCAATGAGAACAGAGAAACACAGAGGTACTGAGGATAATTTTACAAATCTGTAAGTCAGTTTGTGTGCTGAGTTAATGAGGTACATAGGAAGGAAAAGCAACTGAAGAGAATGAATAACTCCAGGATAAACAAACCAAATAATGTATCCAATAAAGTATAAGTGCCTTCGATAAAAAAAAATGTGAGAAAGTTTGATCAGAGTCACAATTAACAGTGGTATTTGCAAAACCATAAAATGTGAATCCTAAAATTTGACCTAACTAAGAAATGGGATGTTATTATTTCAGGAGGATGACAGCAGAAGTGCCGAATGAGAGAACACTGTGAGCAATACTTTTCTTCTGTATTCTAAGTCAGTAAGCAATGTCTAACTGAAAAATAAACAATTTAGTTAGAAATTTGGGAATATGTATTTTTAAAAAGAGGATGATGGAAGGTATAAGAGAAGTAATAATTAATGAAATTAATTACATTCAGAATAGAAAGAGCATTTTATTAACAGCTTTGTAGTATTATTAGATATTTTCAAACAAAATGGAGTACTGCTATTAAGCAATGCTTTGTATTTAAAAGACTTATGGTTAGCCCCAATTTGGCCACTTACTGTGTGACTCTGGATAACTAAAGAAGCCTCTATGTTTTAATCTTTTCTTCCTCATGAAAATAGGGAAAATGAAGGTAACTACCTAAGAAAGGCATAAAAGTATAAATGAACTAATACATCCATGGCATTTATTTTAAATATATATATTACTTTTATAAAAAGTGGCAATTATGTTTTTTATAAGCAATATGAAATATTAAATGAGAAAAATCTCTTGATGACAATAATACATTTACAAAGGAAAAATTCATATGAATGATGTATAAAACCTGTACAAAGTATTAGCAAGTTGAAAGAGGTAAAAGTTATGAAAAATTCTGAATATGAAATTATTCCATTTAAAATTGCTCTTAATTCTAATAAAGATATATTTTCATGATGCTTAGTTTTATTTAGAGATAAATACATACAATGGGAATAAAATAAACATCATAACATTTTATAGACAGTTAGAAAAACAACTGGCCATCCCTTATGAAAAAAGTTTTAAACCTGTTATAAAAATGGAAGAGGTGCTGTGAAGATCAGGATTTTTTGTGATTTTTAAATTGACCCTAAGGTGTGCCTTTTTCAATTCAGCCTCTTACACAGACTTCAAAATTTCTTTCTTTTTCATATCACTGTCTTTACCATTGCCTTTTTGCAGCTTTTATTTAAGCAATCGGATATGAATCTCATTTTACCATCAATGTTTGTAATTAGTTATTTGTAATTCAAATATAAATATCCTTTGGATGCAATGGGGAAGGTTCATGAAGAAATGACTTAAAAATCTACACACACTTAAAATCTTAAAGATAAGCACTTAAAAGAGTGAAAATAATCCTGAACTTTAAGGAAAGCAAAGTACTTCGCAGACTCCCATTTATCCCCCTAAATGGAATACTTATTATAAACAGAGGCTGATCTCATAGAAGCTATTAACTTTCCTTATAAATTGAGGAATTTAACCACCCAATGTGTGACATCAATGGAATTTACAGTCTCAAAGTAATTTGTCTGATTATACCCGAAAAACCATTTGCACTTATGAATATATCCTGGCAGAGTGGATAAAGAGTCTGGATGAAGATGTATTTTACTTTGCTGGTTCAATCTCTTCCTAATCACTGCTGTGTGCACACCAGTTTGTTATGAGACCCTCCCTGGCTTAACTGCACAAGCAGCCCACTAAGTGACCTGGTAACTTTTAAGATCTTCTGAAAAAAAAAAAAAAAAAAAAAGATCTAAAATTTCACCACATTTTCCTGCAGAGGTGGTCCTGTAAAAGAAACACTGTGTGTATTTACTTCAATGATATTTTAAAAGAACTTTTAAAGGTTTCTTTCTTTCAAAATACTTCAATGATCAAATGCAGACCCAATGTAGGGATAGTTTAGTAGTTTCCTACCAGAAAAAGACAATGGGTGATTGGACATAAAACAAGTTTTTTTTTTTTGAAAGACTTGGTGGAAATGTATAACCCAGGTAATTGCTGGTGTGGACAAGCTAAGGTAGGGTGCTTGTGATTAGCAAGGCAAAAATGAGGCAGCAGAGGCACCTCAGGGAAGAAGTTGCAAGCCCAGCCTGGAGCTCCAATGCATAGATTTGAATTCCAGCTCAGACACTTACTAGCTGTGTGCTGTAAGATCATTTTCACCACCTTGTGCCTCAGTTCCTCATTTGTGTAATAGAGATAATGATACTACTCACTACCATACTACGAGATTGTGGTGAAGATTACATTGACTCCTGTACATAAGTGTTTAGAAAAGTTCCTGATATATAGCAAACCATAACCATCCTTTCATTATGAGAAGCATTCAAAAAAAACATCCAACTGGGCAACCCAAACTATAAATTTCCTACTCTCCAATTTTGTCCAGGTCTGTCTCTGATTATTTTTATTACCCCAGATTTGTTGCACTGTGGCCTTTAGAGATCATTTCACATCTGTGTGAAATACTTCATGTGAAAATTCAAGCAGAGGACTGACCTCCCTCAAAGGAGAATTAACTTGTAAATGACTGCCAAGCACTCAGAACACTTGAAGAGTTCCAAAAATGCTGCTTGTTAATTCTCCTCATCCTGTGAAGGGCCAGCTGATGACAATCCTAGCCTGAAGTGTGTCATCTCATATAAATATTCAGCCCAAAGTTGTTGTGAAATTTCCAATTTGTGAGTGGCCAGAGGGCACACCAAGAAGACATTCATTGAAGAGCGTCACAGTCTGCACCTGGCATAAGATTAGTGGCTGCTTAAGGAAAACGTTATTTCCGGCATTCAGCTTTCGGTTTAGTTTATTTTTTTTACATTTTCACATCTGACTAGTTAAGTGGGATTCACATAGCCATCTTTCTGTCATATATACAAACATCATATGGTGAAAGGCAATATTACCCACGAAAAATCTGCTAGATTGAGATTACAGAAATAAAGAGGTTTTCGGTGTATTTAGTAAGGTCATCAGATGACATCATAGTCACAGTTTTTGTCATAGTAAAAACCTCTAGGAAAAATCTTTAATGGTCCCAAAGGCATCTTTAGTAAAAGTACAGGATGAAATGTAAAAGGAAACAGTTTTTGTGGAATAGTGAATTGCACGGAAGTACAATCTAGAGATAAATATTCATAAGTCATTAACAAATTCCAGATCAGTTCATGATTATTCATCATTAGAGCACATGTACTCCATTTTATATGAATTATTCATTGGCTTTGTTTATGAACATCTTTAACTGATTAATGGCAAATCCTGATGAATATTCCCAAACTGTTCAGACTAAAGCATAGTTCATAATGAATGAAGTCATGTATTGCTTCTTAGGAGTGTGAGATGAATAGCTGATAACGGAAAGAAAAATAAAAAGTTGCAATGGTTTTTGCAAATATGTCTGGTTTAAAAATCTGAGGGCTTAACTTTTTATTAGTAACACATTGACAATCAACATCCAACTCTTGAAGCTATTGAGCCTTGACTAAGAAGTCAGAAAAGGTGATGCAAGACACAGCCAGGAAACACGCCTCAAGCATTTCAGAGAGTTTCTCTGGCCCAACTTTCTGAAACCAGGGCTCAAACCCTTGAAGAAGTACACCATGCATTTAAATTGCTTCCTTCAATAAGGTATTAAATGCTAATTTTTAACTCAATAATATTCTTGATCATCAAACATAACTATTTTTTCATAAGAGTGAAGATTTTTTGATGAGGAATTATTTTAAAAGTCAGCCAAAGAAAAACATAAAAAAATAGACAAAACAAAAGAACAAGATTTTCCGTATTTTTGTCTGAAACTTAGTAAGTCGAGTCCTGGAATGTATTTGTGTCTAGTCATGAGTCAATTTTCACTTACATTTTTCTTATTTCTATACTTTAGCCAGATTTATAGTGTATCAAGATATTTATCGTAAAACCACGTATTCTAAAAAGAAAGTGGGAAATAAGCCTCTAATATTATTAATTGTTATGACATGAAAAGAGTGAAGGCTAAAATGATTTTTGACACAGGCTTCAGTCAGAGTTTATTACTAAGATATTATTAGAATAGCCCATTGAATCAGAGCAAGCCACCAGAGGAAGATATATTCTTTGGGATATATAGATAAAGTGGAAAATCTTGACTAAAAAATGAAGTGGGTAGTAAGACCAAGTGAAAACATAAGGCAGGGAATTTAAGAAGAGTTTTTTACTGAAGCTAGACATATGACCATGCTCAATGTCTATATTCTGAAAAGCATGAACAATGGGGCAAATCGTAACACCTCAGGAAGACAGTTTCCTTTGTATTTATAGCTTCCTTTTTTTTATAGACTTGTGGATGGCCTGAAGCTGGTAAATTGACAATTCTTAAAATAGAAGAATACTCTGCTTAAGACAATCAAATTGCCATGCCATAGCGTCTGGTATTACTTCAGGCTAATCATTCTCAATCAGGTTATACACTTCAATCATTTCTTTTTAGTCCAGAGCTTCTACAAAATGTGGAGCTCTGAGTCTAGTAATCCAGAGAAAGCAGGTTACTAGTCTCTGACTTTTTTTTAATACATAAGCACCTTGAATGAGAATATTTGAGTGGGGTTGGCAATGCATGTGTAGATTAAAATGTTCCACAGATGATTATGATCCCTTATGGTAATATTCAATGTGTTTATAGCATATGTGGTACATTGATTTCTTTTTTGTCCCTAATCTATTCCTCTTCATGTATTCATGCTCTTTGACCTAAAACCTTGTAGTATTCTCCCACTCTAACACTGGAGCTGGCTCTGTCACTTGCTTTGGTCAATGGAGTATCTGTTCAGAAACAGAAACTTGAAAAAGATTTTCAAGCATTCATTTGCGCCCTTGTAACTGCCACTGGTATGAAAATAGACTAAGGCTAGACAAAGACAAGTGGAGCAGAGACAATTAAAGACACGTGGGAAGAACTAGTTGCCTCAGCCTTTCCACAGCCAGTCATCATCAGCCTACAGCTGCCTGGTAGATTCTCAATTCTGTGACTGAGCCTGGCCAAAACGATCTAGCCCAGTTTAAGTCACTGAACTGAGGGCTTATGTGTTAATAAATGGTTATTGTTTAAAGCCATTGAGCTATCAGGTGTTTTGTTCTGCAGCATTACAGTGTCAAAAGAAAATTGATACACTACTTTCAGCAATAAGTTATTTAGGCTGATTCCGATTTATGATTCCAATTACAATTCTTTAAAAAATTCCTTAGAAAGTCTAACTACAATTCTTTAGAAAATCCACTACTTTCAGCAATAAGTTATTTAAGCTGATTCCGATTTATGGTTCCATTTACAATTCTTTAGAAAATCCAATGCATCAGAGTAATGCCAAGCTGGTAATTTTGGTCATTTGAACCACCAAATGCGATTAGCACATGATACATATAGTAAAAAACTTTAATTCATTGTTATTTCATCATAAATGTCATAGTAACATCCATTGAACCTAGTGAATTCTGTATCTAAAAACAAGCTAAATAATAATGGAGCAAATGATGTATACACATTTTAAGAATTATTTTATGGATTGACACTATTACATTAAAAACAAGCAAACATTGTTTAGGCAGGCAAGGTGGTCCACACCTGTAATCCTAGTACTATGGGAGGCCGAGGTGGGTGCATTTCTTGAGCTCAGGAGTTTGAGACCAGCCTAGGAAACATGGCAAAATCCCATCTCTAAAAAAAAATACAGAAATTAGCTGGGTGTGGTGGTGGGCGTCGGTAGTCGTAGCTACTCAGGAGGCTGAGGTGGGAGGATCACTTTAGCCCAGGAAGTCCAGGCTGCAGTGAGCCATGATTATACCACAGCACTCCAGCCTAGGTGACAGAGTGAGATCCTGTCTCAAAACACTAACGCAAAATATTGCTTCCTTGTTATACATAAATATATATATGTCACATATATGTACTACGTACATAGTAATTAAATAAAGAGTATATATAAGAAAAAGTTATCGTATCTCTCAATTGTAAACAAAAATTAATATTACAGTGCATATCTCCTTTGTACATCATGCTAACTGATCCCAAATTACTGTCCATGTTTTTGTAATGAATATGCCATGAATCTGTTTGGATATTCATTTCTCAACATTATTTTAAAAACTGATACATTACTATATAGGGAGAAGATATACAGAAAGATGCATCATATAGCGAGATGATATACTTAGAACATATATAGAACGAAGATATATCATCTACATAGATACAGTATGACATGTATAAAAAGAGAAAGATGTAAAGTACAGCCAAACACATTCCACGTTTAGATTAGAAGGTAGAATCAGAAACAGGAATCAGCAAAAAGAAAACTGAGAAGGATTCAGAGAAATAAGAAACCAAGAAATGTTGTATCTTGTAAATTAGAGAAGTCAGTGTTCCAAAAGAGAGACAGTGATCAACTATTAATATGTCAGCTGCTGCTGAAAGCCATTAACCTTCACGTGAGCCACTTCCTGGAAGAGGTGGTATCTATGTCACTACCTTGGGAAACAGAACATGGAAGTCATGTGAGGAGCTGAGGTTCCCCATGAGAGCAAAACACTAAGCTTAGTGAACTTAGTGGAAACAGACACAAACTTGTCATGAATAACTGAGTGATTAGCAGTCATATGTAGATTCAAAATATGAAAGTCCAGAATCTAGGAGGACCAGAGACAGCAGAATGCATAGGCAATGTAGAAGTAAGGGAAGAAAAGACACCGATAATATATTCAAAACCAACACACTCTTTTCCAGTTTAAAGATTCTATGTGAGCCGGTTACAGTGGCTCACACCTGTAATCCCAGCACTTTGGGAGGCCAAGGTGGGGTGAATCACAAAGTCAGGAGTTTGACCAACCTGGCCAATATGGTGAAACCCCATCTGTACTAAAAATAGAAAAATTAGCTGGGCGTGGTGATGGGTGCCTGTAGTCCCAGCTACTTCGGAGGTTGAGGCAGGAGAATCTCTTGAACCTGGGAGGCAGAGGTTGCAGTGAGCTGAGATCACACCACTGCACTCCAGCGGATGACAGAGACTCTGTCTCAAAAAAAAAAAAAAAGAAAGATTATATGTGTTCATTACATAATGTGCCGTGTTATACTAGTGGGAAGTAGGGGAGAAATTTAGGGGTGATTAAGATCTTGAAAACTTGCACAGAAGTTTTGTTTTTGCATAAAATTTTGAAATAAAATTTACTCTACCTCCATATTTTTTTTCTTGAACAACAAAAGCTAATATAAAATGTGAATTTAGTGAGCTAACCATGTTAATACGAAAGGTACAGTTCTGAGTCTAGTAACCCAGGGATGCAGGAGAATATTTTATGGAGAATATATGTGGCAGCATGGGAAGATAGATGATGGAAGTGATGAAAACATGCTTTACCAAGAAGGGAGAAGTCAAATACAGCCACCTAGAATGCGCTTGACTATAGAAATTATGAACCCCATGATAGAAATTTGGTTTCCTGAGTTTTCTATTTCATTCCTTTCCAATCCACGATTCAGTAGTATAACTTTTCGTGACAATAGTGATATCTAAATACTCTTGTATTTAAGGGTCTAAGTGATTTCAGCTTTCTCTTACAGCAATGCAAAAATAAAACTAAAATAAAGAAAAAAGTAAAAGGAGAAGAAAAGGAAAAGAATGCAATAAGATGTTTTATAAATAGGTCTGAGTGCTACTAAAGTGTTTACTAAAATGTAATGTAGATTTTCATTTAAAAGTTTTCCTATACTAATGAACACTGCTGTAGCAACGCTGGGAGATTCTGGAAATACCATCAATGTTAGCAGATGTCAGAAGAAATAATTGAAACCTTAGGTTGAGGCACAAATTCTCCTAGATCAAAGAGGTCATTTTGCTATGGCACAAATAGAGAGACTGTGTCTGAGGAGATATTTTTGGAGCAGTACCTCAGAATTCTATCAGAATAATGAAGCCATTTTTCTTTTTTGGTAAGGTTAATGAAGGGTTTGTTTGTTTGTCTGTTTAGCATTTTTTTAGACCAACTGCTATTTTTATTACACTTAGACTCAAGTAGCTCAGATACTAGGAATTTGATTTACTTGCAGGCATCCTGTGTCTCATGTTTTATTTTATTTCAGGATTGTCTTTTCAGGGCTAGATATTTTAGTCATCAGCCACCTTAGCAAATAGAGGCAGGAAGGTTAAAAGGCAGCAGCAAAAGGATAACATAGAATGAAGCGTAAAAACAAATTGTGGCAGAAAAATTATACCCAAGTTAGCAGGCTCATGGTCAGAAGACTATTTGTTTTGCACATAACTGGCTTGTGCAAAAAATGATGTGTAACAATGGGCAGACATGGGGTAAAAAAAAACCAATGTTAACTCTCTCCCACAGCAAGTGATGATGGAATTTAGGAAAATAATAATTGTTTTCACTTATGCATATGCTTCTCAGTAATTCATTTCTATAAAAGTCTCCTCCACCATCACCTCTCTTATTTAGAAAAATGTGTGATACTTGCCCCAGTATCCTGATAACAGATTTTCTCTAAATATTAAAATTCTCTTTCCTTCTCCCTTCTCAATTTTGATTTCTTTTTCTTTATCCTTTTAAATGTTCATTTCGGGATTAGTAAATTACAGTGTTTCAAATAACTATATCTGTAGGCAAACAGAGTATGCAATCATGGGCTAATGTAAGTAATTTTAATACACAGGTTGAATTATCATAGTGCAAACTTGTCATATTTTAATAATATCCACTGATTCAAGGTAGGTTGAATTATCATAGTGCAAACTTGTCATATTTTAATAATATCCACTGATTCAAGGTATTTGGAGTTCCAGATTTGCTGGGCTGCTGTCACTTTGTCCATGATATACAGAAATCCTCCAAACTTCCCATGTAACCATGAATATTTTTGTAGACCCACTGGGGTCAGGGCCAGACATGATTTTCATGGTTTACTTAATTTCTCTTCCAAGATTATTAGAGATTCTTTTAGTCTAGTCTCTTTTATATCATTGTTTTGCTCAAACCCTAAAGGAAAAGAGCCATAGGGAAACTAATTTAGGTTCCAGGATCAGAGTAAAAATCAAAAAGTCTTCTGGACTTGAGAATGTTGTCTTAAATTCTGCAGATATTTATAGATCTGGATAAGAAAAATTCTACTTTTTAGTGGAAATTAATGATTTTGCATATGGTTGGATAAAGATTCTCCTACTTTAAAAATAATTTAAGAGGAAGAAAATAATGTAAACTACCTTTGAAAAGCTATAGAAAGCTCTTAAAGAAAAAGCAAAAAGTAAAGGAATGCTCAACTATTACTTTTATAAATGTTCTTAAATTAATATTATGGTTTGTAGATGTTTGAACAGAATATGTATTTTTCTATCTTTATTACTCTCAAGTCAGTTGGTCTTAGAAAATTTATCTGGTCTTTTTTTATCTTGAATGTGAGAAAAATGTCATTAGTCCTTGTATTAAGCTGTTTAAATAAAAAACTATACTAAAATTTAATGCCTCTGTTACATATATAATTACAAAGAGAGCTATTCTGTGCTATTGGGGTTATAAAAGCTTCTTATCCAGATATTATAAAAATATGAAAATGTTAAGGAGGCTATGAGTATGGTTCCTTGAGCCATTTATTGTATAATGAACTAATATCATGCTGTCAGTATTTTAGCCAATTTGCTCTTTTTTGCCATCCATTCAAAGAAAGTGCCATTTACACCTGTATTTACCTGGAGGGAGGTAAGTCCAGTGGATGTATGGGAGAAAGAGCTTTTTAGGGAGGTGAAACAATTAGAGCTGAAATTGCAAATGGGAGCACGTTGTGTCTCTTTCAGGAACATCAAGGAAGCAACTGCTGTAACAAGTGAAATAGGAGATAAGCAGGAGAGGACACAGGCTAGGGAGGGCCAGATCACATAGTGCCTCATAGGCTTTTGTAAGAACATTGCTATGTAAGAATGAGATGATATCCCCTAGTAGGGGTGGAGGAGAGGAGTGACATGGTGTACATTTTATAGGTATCACATTGGCTGTGGTGTTGAAAATAGATGGTGGAGGACAAAAATAACATCAGGAAGACCTGTTAAGAGTTTATCGCAACACGTCAAGTAAGCGATGGATGCTTGCAGGAGGGTGGCCACTGGGGATAGGGTTGGTATCAACCGACATACTGAAGGGTTGGAGGAGAAGATCAGTACTTCATCTGAAGACATGTTATGTATATGATGATTATTAGTCATCCAAGTTAAATAGGCGATATAATATATATAAATCAAACAGATATAAAAATCTGTAGTTCAGGAGAGAAGTACAGACTAGAAATACATATTTAAAGTTTCAAAAAGTGTAAATCCGAAGCCATAGGAATGACTGAGGTCATAAAGTTAGTGTCTACAGGTAAAAAATAAGAATATCCAATTCCTTAGCCTAGGAATACTGCAACATGAAGCGGTCATGGAAAATAGAAAGAACCATAAAGCTGATTGGGAAAAAGTGGATGGTTAGGTAGCAGATAAAAAGAAAGATAGCTATACTAGAAGCTGAGGGGAGAAAGAAAGAGTGCATTATTAAATATTATTAAATTGTGAAATATATACCTTTTAAATGCAGAACTTTTTACCTGGCTTTTTTCATTTTTGGCTAATGTTTTAAGCAGTGCTCACACACGTAAGTATTTAATAAGTATTTGTTCAATGAAAATGATATTAATAGGTAGAAGAAAATGCATACTGAGAGCCAGCACCTGGATTTTGCAATGTGTGTGTCTTTGGTAGACTGATCAGAATGCATTAGAAAGAGAATGACAGGAAAGAAATTGAAAACGGTAAGTGTAGAAAATGCTTTTGACTTTTACTGAAGAAGGTAGAGAGGAAGATGTTATCAGGAGAAGATTTTATTTAAAAAGAAAAACGATAAAAGTATGTCTGTATATTCACGAGAACAACACAACGATAAGAGAAATCAGGAAATCGATGATTCAAGAGAGAGGAGTGAATTGTTAAATTGATGTCCTTCAGTAGATGAGAAGTTATAAGACCTAATGCTCAAGTGAAGAATCTAATGCATTTATGTAATAATGTCTACAGTATCAAGGAAGAAGGCAAATTTTTTCAGCTTAGGTTTACTTATGTAGGTTAAGTAGCACACATACTACCTACCTACATATATGATGTGAGCATGTAGGACCTATCTATATACTGTTCCCGGTTTCTTGAAGTAGGAAGCAATCTCACCCTTTGAACTGAGAACGGGGAAGAATATGTTAGATTTAAGAGGATGGATGAGAAAGGAATGGCATAGTCATCTAAATCAACAATTAGAAAACTGATTTTATAAAGGACCAGAGAGTAAGTGTGTTAAACTTTGGGAGTCATGTGGTCTCTGTGTGACTACCCACCTCTGTCATTATAACATGAATGTAGCAATAGACAATATGCAAATTAATGAACACAATTGTGTTCTAATAAAACTTCATTTTGAAAGCAGGCAGCAGGCTAAATTTGGCCGATGGGACATAGTTTGTTAACCCCTGATCTAAAGATGAGAAAGTTAATGAAAAAAATAAAATACAGTATGATCATTTGGCAGCTTTATATATCTAATTTTAGCTTCAATGGTGCACATGTAAGTAAGGGGAACCAAGGTTGTGATTGTCTGAAGTAAAGAGGACAGAGTGTGAGTAGGCAAAACGAGTTCAAGTTACTGCAAGGAGGAACATCATGATTAGCTAAGTAATTTGAAATAGAGAAAAATGTGAACATGAAGGGGTGTGAGGAACAGTCAAAAAGTGATAGAACCCGTGAATTGTAGATTTCAGCATGTTTGAAAGATCATCAGTGGTAAAAAACTGCCAGTAGGCTACAAAGATAAGACATGGCACTTGGATTGCTGGTTGCATGCGATTTCAATCTTGGAGGTGGTGGAGTTAGTGTTAAGGGCAAAATATAGGAAGTGCCCATCAGGACATGGCAAGGTGGAGGACAAGATCACTGGAGAGTAAGATATTAGAGACAAGAGAGGCCAAATTTTAAGGGATTACTAGGGAACAGTAAAAATGTTACCCAGGAGTCAAAATGGTCAAGACATGAAGGGAAATGATGTAAGTAAATGTGTGGTAAGTAAATGACAGCACAAGGAGGAGTAAGGAGTATTACGGTATACACATATGAGGAGTATTATACTATGTATACATGAGATCCACAGTTTGGGTTTCTAAGTCAGAAAAAGGGAGAATATTTTGGATGTGGTAATGAAGATCAAGGACGACAACTACCTCACTTGAATGCCCAGGGCTATGATGAATGTATAAGACAGGATAAATGCCTCTGGGATGGCTGCAGGGGAAGCTGTGGAAGAGAGCCACATACCAGTTAAAACAGGAAGTTAAAATGAAATCTCAAAAAGAAGTGTAAGATAGGGAGGATTTTGCTGATATCCAACACAAGGAAACTGTTGAAGCTTATTAGAAGTTAGTGATGAATGAGAGATAAAGGAATGAACAGATTTCTGCTTTGGAGCAAGGAAATGATGGACTGGAACACTGAGGTTCTGAAATTGATTAACAAAACCAAGAAATAATAATATGATGAGAAAAGAAATGATGACCTGAAAGCAGATTAAGGTGATAAGTGAGAAGTGTTGAGGAAATGAAAGGAAAAGAGAAGAAACATTTGTCATGAACATGCAAAGTTACAAGGTGACCACTTGACTCTAGGGCAAGAAAGTCAAAAGAGAGGTACTCTTAGTCCAAATACACAATGCTCTTTGCATTACAGCTGATTGAGATGGGAAAGACAGGAGATGGGTGGTTTTATTGTGAGTGCTCAAACCATGCCTTGACCTATTCTTCTAAAAACACTGAGGCCTATAACAGTTTTTATTCACACAAGTGAGTGAGAGTCCCACATGATCAAATTTCATAGAAGCGGGTGAAAATATAAACCAGTCAATATTTTTATAGGTGAAATCTCTGTTGCCTGATTGCAGACCCTTTAGATAAAGCACTTGTATAGAATTTATTGTTCTCTTTGATGACCAACTTATCAGCCAACAATGCCAAGATTCTCCATCTTCAGAGAAAAATATGTCTCTTCATTATAACTTATTCTGGATAACATTATGATATGGTACCATGAGATGCCAATATTTATCTGAAAACAAGAAAAAACTATGACTTTGCTAGTTCTAAATCAGTGCTGAAATATTCTAAGAAAAATCAATTGCTTCATTGCTATACTATTCTGTTATATCTTAAAACTCTTACTGCAGATGGTGTAGAATGAAATATATTAAGAACATATTTATTCAGGAGACTGAGGTGGGAGAATCACTTGAACCTGGGAGGCAGACATTGTAGTGAGCCGAGATTGCATCACTGGACTCCAGTCTGGGTGACAGAGTGAGACCCTTCCTCAAGAAAAAAAAAAAAAAGAAAAAAAGAGCATACTCATCTCAACTAATGCCAGAATAATGAGAACATAAGGGTAATTTCAGAATCTTAATTTCCAACAGTAAATTTGTTATTTTTTAAATGGTCAATAATCTGCATATAAGTTTTACATTTGGATGGTATCATGCAGCTATGACTACTATCAAAAAGTAAGGGTCAAACAGTAATTGGAAAGTGTTCCCCACCCCCACTATTACAGCACCATGGACAGTGACTCACCACCCCCAAGAGTTAAACCCAATTCATCAGTTAACCCAGAAAGTTCATAAATACCACAGGTTTTATAAAGATAGGTCAACTACATAACAAGACTTTTAAAGTGATAATTAGAATCAGATATTGACTTAGTTTCTAGGCTTTAGGAAAAGCATAGTATAATGGGAAGAAAATTGGACTAGGAATAAAAACGAGTGTTTTAAATAAAGCCCTAAATAAAGTTCTTGTAAATTTAGAGGTCTAGGCTACCTTTAGTAAGCTAACTAATACTTCTAGAGTTCAGCATATTCTTTGTAAAATGGTAAGGTGGAAATAAATGTGGGTAAAATTATCCAAGGTGCTTCCACAAATTAAATAACAAATAACATCTCTTATGCAAGTAAGAGAAGACCCAAACAAAATAACTAGACAATATATAAATTTAATATTCCATATAAAATAATCAGAGGCAGAATGATCAGTTAATTTAGTGTATAAATTACATCACAATGGCTCATGTTCTATGATTTTCTCTGCCTACATATGTGTTGACTAATTATCCTATGGTCGCTCTACTCATGTTCCCAAAATGACTGCCAAAATTTCAAGTGTAAAAAAAAAAATCCAACAAAGAGAAGACTTTTTATTTTTCCTCAACTTTTACTTGTTATCAGTCAGAATAATACAGTCTTTTCCAAAATCGCCCTGTAGATATTTCCTTATCTTTTAGTCAGTGGCATAATGACTGAAATTGTCATCATAGGTTTCGCTGAGCAAAATTATGTCCCTGGGATATACATTTTCAAATATAAGATCATTTCTATAGTATATGTATATCCAGTGCCTATGTAGGACTAATGTTCTGGTAAAAGAAAAAAAAAAAAGAAAAATAGCTGTCGGTTCTACCTTACCTAACTTGAAATGTAGGTTCTATTCCAGTCTTCTCTCTAAGTTGACATAGACAGACATACAAAATTGTTGGCAATGAGATATCACTTAGAATATTGACATTGTCCAATTGGAATCCTTCTCCTCCTCTCCATCTATGGCTTTTCTAGTGAGTTTTATCAGAAAAGTTATAAGCATATTTACATGATTCTAAATGAAGAAGTACAAATTAAGAACATTAGTGCAGTGCTTATAACTCAATTCAACTGGTTGTTGGCCATAAGTATCATCACCCAGACTATTTTATACATTAAAATTGAGTTGCCTGCACAATATTAAAGACTGATACATTGAAACTACAAATCTATAGCTTAAAGTGTTCAGTATGCCTCTAGAAATATTTTTTTTCTTTTCACTCATTACCATTTTTATAGAAATATTTTAAGGTTCAAAATAGTCACATAGCTTTTTCTCTATCATATCAGCAATATATCTCAAACGCTGTAAAATTATATATATTTTAAGTTCTTCAGTATGTCAAATTTCTCCCAAAGGCTCCTAGTAAACTTCAACATTTAAAATCACTATCATTTTCAATTAGAAGCTAATTTATATCCAAAAATATATACTGAAATATCTTTTACCAGGGATGAAGTAACATTATCTTACCTAAAGCCAGATCCTTCCATTAAAATGTCATACTATTATTTTTCCCCAATCATATCCTTAATTCCTGCATTTTAAATTTTAATGTGAATAATCCTAATTCAGATGATGTAAAAATGAGACGCAATTTACTTTAGATATTAACGTAATTATACACTTAAAATCCTCTTGAAATTATAACAGAGTATGTCTCAGTTTTCTTCAGCAGAGAAAGCCATTAGCACCTGAATAGTACACGATTTTTCAAGTAACACAAGAAAATGTGAAATCACTTTCTAAAGCTCTGAGCCAACAAGGAAGTATTATGCATTATTATCCTTGTTTTACCAATAACCCAATGTGCAGACAGCTGAATATATTTGCCACACCAAAATTGGAGACTGAGAACGAGGTCATCATGAGTCTAATAACCAGCTCAATTCTGATTTCTCTTAGTCACAAAAATATGATTAATGCAGCAAATGGAGGGTTGATATCTGATTATTTTCCCCTCTGGGTATGACATAATTCTGTCTGTCTCTTCACAAATATATTCCATGTGTGATGTTGATTCCATGCTATGCACAACACACCAGGAAAGCATTAGTTTCTCTGCTCAAAGGGGAAAAGCATCAGATTTATTCAAGCACTGAAAATAGAGATTTTTGTTTTTAAATGCCACATGTCATTTTAGAGAGGACAGTTCTTCCCAGTGCAGCATCATAACTGTCCTTCAAGGGAGACAGAGATTAGGAAAAGTAGCCATTAGTTGATCCTTCAAAGAGAAATGGCTCTTCGATATGAAAATAGATTTTCTCATGGTAACATTTTGGGTTTATTTAGTTGAACATAAATGATATGAGAGATTTTATCTATTTCCACAAATATTGAACTGAGCTTTATCTCTGGTGTCAAGATTTAAAGTAAATGAGTAATGGTTATGAGAATGCTACTCACAGTCTCTCCGTCAGAGAATGCATTTAATATGTTCAGTTATGGAAAGTGGGAGAAAAGACAAAGATGGAGGTAATGAAAAAGTCTGAAGGCTCTGTAAATCAGTAGGCATGCATTCTCTTTTCATATTCACCAATTAATGTATAGTAATCGGATTTTCGAGAAGCTTACCTGTGCCAGAAAATCTAAACAGGCCGAAATCACGGTGGCATCCTTAGTAGAGCTTAGTGTTTGAAGGCAATGATAAGCATCAGTAAAATATTTGTACATTGAAATGTGATCAGTAGAATAGCTTCTCAGAGGTTCAAGGACAGATTGCCTTATTATGTGAAATTTGTACTTATGGAAAAATACTCATAAAAGTTTTATATATATATATATATATTTGCAAATCATTTATCAGAATCCTGGAAATAATTTCCTCAGTAAAATTCTGAAATAAAAATAATACTTGATAATGAAGAAAGCCTTTATGATTGCATAATTATATAAAAATAATTTTCTGAAAAATTGAGAAAACTGTAAATATAGACATAGAGTGATTTTTATGTTCCAATAATGCATTAAGGGTCTACACCTCCACAATCATACTGAAAAGGCCAGTCAGGTTCAAAAAATTTATAAAAATTTCACTGCCGTTGTCTTTCTAAATTTAATTTAGCTGATCACAAGGATGATACTAAAAGAGTATAAAAGAGATTTGTTGGTGTATAGTGGTTATTTTTAAAAACTGTAGTTTAAATGAACAAATTGGACAAGACATAATTGCTATGAATATTGAAACAATAAAATAGTTGAGATTTAATTATGGAACTTTTTTCCCTGAGGCCCAATAATTTTGTATAGATATTTCTCCAATTTTTAAATGCTTTCCCTATAAGAAAAAATTGATTTTGCCTTGATTTAAACTGATTTTGCTTTTAAATTGGTTTTGCTCTTGATTTTAAAAGGCTTTATCTAAATTTTTAAACTGTAGAAGTTAAAAATAAATATAAGGAAGAAAACGTGATGCACACATAATCAACATATGCTTTTTCTCTGAGTATGCTGCTGGTAGGAAACTAACAAATGCACTAAAAAGAAATGAAGTGTCATTAAACGCTAGCTGTTTACACACAAAACTGGCCTATCAAAATATGTTTCTTCTCAAAATTTTCTTTGATAGATGTCAATCAGTTTTAAAGAGCACAATAGTCAATAGGGCTTCATTAATTTAATTTGCATTAACCAATTCATGTACTCCACCCCTTTATTTATTAAATAGCAATCTTAGATTTCTCTTCCCAAAAGGGTTATGAAAGAGTTGATTACCAAAGCAGAAAAGATGGCAAACCTATGACTCCAGAAGACATATTTTATTAGTGTTTTAGCTTTCTGAATTAAAATGGATATAAATTTGTTATGTGATTTTAAACTGAAGTTATTGTTCCGAATGAAATAGAAACATAATAAACTAGAATCCAAGGGAAAAAAACTTTAAAAATAACTGCAAATTAAAGAATTGTTGACTCTCTAATATAAAAATGAGATTAACCTGATCTCAGACCTATTATATCTCAGATATACAAAAAAAGCATACAAAAAAAAAAAGCTTCAAAAAATGTGTTTTGTTTTGAGGAATTTTGTTCTAAAATAATTTGGAAATTTAGAAAATAATTCTTTGTATCTTACTGTGGTAAGACGTAGCTACATTTGTATACATTTATCTGTTTTTATGTTTATGACAAAGCCACAATGTAGTTGTCACTTTGTTTCCATTAAAATTGAATAAAACACTAAAACATCAACTAATGATAATAAATCCTATTTATTGATCATTCTGCATGCCAGACTATAGCAGGCACTTACCCTACAGCTGCATTCACGACAACCCAAAGATAAAGATAATATAAGAGGAAACTAGAAGGGAGAGAGGTCAAGTGACATGCACAGAATCACTCAATTAGTAACAAAACCAGGGCTGGGTTCAAACCCATATATTTGACTCAGTTTGGACCCTCAACTGTAACTATATAATACCTTGCCAGCTAAATTCTCTTCTCTTTCAGATCAGGCAGTGAAACTGATTATAAAAGGAAAAAAATGAAGCTAGAAATATATTCAAATGTCATTCAAAATCTTTTCTTTGACATAACGGAAGCCATATTTTCCTGCTATTCATACAGGTTTACAGGGGCACCAACTATTTAGAGCTAATACTTCTGTCATTTATTGTTTATATTTGACTTCCTTCCAAACTGATTTGAAGCATTCCTAGAATTGAGAAAGCTAAAACATTTATAATAGTTTCTAATATTCTGAATAAAACAGCAGAATAATGACTGGAAGACCACGAAATCTCCTGTCTCTAAAATTAATAAAATTAACAAAAGATAGGTAAAGCCAGAAAGCATCCCCCTACCCCCACTGATATACAGACCTAAAAGGAAGAAAATACTGTGCTACAATTTAAAATATTAATTATAGTCAGAGAGAGATAGAAGATTCTCATAACTTGCACTACTGCAAAAACAGTGGTATAGTTCATATTCCAGTATGCACCCAAAATTCTGAAGTTTCTTTTAACTTGAAATAAAGGGCGCATGCTGTCTTAAGAATCAGCACAGAAATATCCTTTATGCCTCAGTCTGAAAGGAAGCACCAATACAGGTTAGCATTTCAGTTTTTCTTATGGGAGAAAAATGATACAGGAAAGGCACAATGATCCTATAAACCTAGAGATAGGATCATTTGATTATTCTAGGAAAAGACACACGAAGGAAAGTCTACGGAAAATGCTTCCCCATGCTCGGACAAATAAATAAACAGTATGGCTAAAGTATATTCATTTTTTTTTCTATTATTTAAATGGTTATAAGAAGAGTAGAAACAGGCAGCTCTGTAGATATGGATAAAGTAGGGAAAGAGGACACCTGAATTGTCATGTTTTCACCAAATGAAAGTATTCCGATACAGCCAGGGGAAAAATTCACAGCTCAAGATTATTCCAAAAAAGTGATCATACATATTCCAACCAGATGGTGTATGTCCTATCCCCAAACTACTGGAAAAAAAGCTAGTTTTCATATTGAATAAGCAGCTCTAACTTAGCACTTTTGACTCTTACTCTCTGACCTTTCCCCCACACCTACACATACACACAATGCACCTCCTCAGCCTCTTAGAAAACCAGTAATAGGAGACAATTTACACCTCTGAAATAAAATCTTAGTTCTGGAGATAAACAAGACTTAAATTAGGGAGTGAAAGAATTATGAAGAATTTAACCAAATGAAGCAAGCAATGCTATTTAAAAAAGTAATGTGTTTGAAATAAGAAAGATAATAAAAATGGCTGAAATAAATGAACTTCATAGAGACAGTACTTAAAATAATTACTGTGAATACTAAACATTAGAAAAAACACTGATAAAGGTAACTTGACATGAAGTTAAGCAAAATTAGCCAGGCAACGAAGACAAATGTTGCCCATTCTCACTCATGTGGGAGATAAAACATTGACCTCATGGAGGTAGTTAATAGAATTCTGGTTATCAGAGGCTAGATATGGGAGTAGGGAAGGAAAATAAAGAGGGGCTCATTAGTGGGCACAAAAGTAGAGTTATATAAAAGGAATAAGATCTAGTGTTCAGTAGCAAATAGGGCAAACACAGCCAACAATAACTTATTGTATATTTCAAAATAAATGGAAGAAGAGATTTGGAATGTTTCCAAGACAAAGGAATGATAAATGTTTGAGGTGATGAGTATCCCTAGGTTTGATCATTACATCTTGTTTGCTTATATCAAAATATTACAGGTACCCCATATATCTGTACAACTATTATGTATCCATAAACATTGAGATGGAAAAATAAAATGTGGAAAAAATACAACTTGAAGCAATAGAATAGGTGAGGAGGAAATAATAATGCAACATCAGGATAAATGATGTTTCTTAGGTGGACTAACCAATGTATGGAGCATTGTTGTGTATTTAACTGTGTTTGTAAATAAAAGAGCTTTCCTGTTGATTGTGGTATATGTATTTTTCTGATTTGGAGTTGCTTATACTCCATAAACTATATCATATATAAAAAATATATCATATATACATATAAAATGTTTCTCCAGGATATATGTGTGTGTGTGTGTGTGTGTGTGTGTATATATATACACACACACATGTATATAATGTTTCTCTAGGATACACACACACACACATACATATATACACACACATATATATACACATACACACAAACACACACACATATATATATACACACACACACACATATATATACACACACACACACACACACACACACACACACACATATATATATATATAATATGCTGGAGATTTACCAGATTCATATCCTGGAAAAATAAAGATGAGAGATGTTTAGCCAAGCATAAATTGTTTATATATTTACATTGTTTATATATTGTTGTTTATATTGTTTATATATTTACATTGTTTATATATATATTAATTGTTTATATATTTACATTTATATACATATATACATATATAATGTATATGTACAAATTATAATGTAACATATGTATACTGTTATAATTATAGAATGTATAATTATAGAATTATACATTATACATTATACAATTATAGAATGTATAATGTACATATAATATATATTATATACATATATTTATATACATACATATCTAGGTAGTTACATATAGATTCTATGTATCTCTGTGCGTGTGTGTATCTATCTATCTACCTATATATCCCTATCTATCTATATCTATCTAGCTATTCATCCATCCATCCAAGTATGTTTGTGTGTCCAGGTGTGTGTGTGTGTGTGTGTGTGTGTGTGTGTGTGTGTGTGTGTGTGAAGGATACTTTTCTGGAACCCTTATGTTTGGCTAAACATCTCTCATCTTTGTTTTTCTATAATATGATTCTGGTAAATCTCCATTTTAGCAGTACTTATGCTTGAAATTATGTTGATGCTACCTATTTAAGTGTCAGTTGTTCTCTTTGAAAACCAGGGAGTGACGCTTCCATATTTACACCCTCTAGTTTTTGTCACATTCCCACTCAAAAGACATTCTGAACTGGGCTCATTCCCCTCTAGGAATGTTGCAATCGCTCCCTACTCTATACTATCTTATTCAGATATCTTCTTAAACACATATGTTGTATAAACATATGCTTCAGTTTTAGTTTGTCTTTTTACTCTTCGGAAATGAAAGTAGAGAATCAATGCTATTATTGAGAAAAGTTGAGAAAAATACTGTGATCTAGTCTGGCTAATTTGAAAATAAATTCCTTCCTCAATTGCCTAATTCTTCATTTTCTTTCTTTGTTTAGACACAGCTAAATTATTTATAAATGAGATGGACAGTAATGACAATATTAAGCACATGTGGTTTTTGTTTGTTTTTTCAGAGGAAATTACTGACCATCAGAATTGGATGCAATGCAAACGGCATTAGAGAACAGAAGAAGTGACTAAATTAAATTAGTGGATTTTAATCAAGCAGAAGACCCTCAAATATTATTAATGGAGGCTGCTAATTTTGATACTCCCTCTGGGGACTCTCACCAAATAAATGTTCATTATGCCTTCAGAGTATATGAGACTAGAGTAGTGAAAGACATAAGAGATCTCTATAAACAAATCAATGAACTGGAAGCCTCAAACAAATCTGTACAGACCTTGTTCCAGTAACACATTTCCCTGGCTGTGCTTTTAGGTATCTCATTAGCTGTCCATTTAGGATAAGACATTCTCTTTTTCCCCCCAGGGGGTTTATCTCATGTGCTCTATGGTGACAGAATACCATTAACGAGCTTGCAGGGATACACACATTTTTATCCACACTTGCAGAGAGGAACAACTCCTTACAATGAAAGAAACCATTAAAGTGAAGCATTAAAATTATATTTTTTCCTGTGGAAGTTTTTAATCTTTATTAGTCTCCCTAAGTTTTATATATTTTTGTGGAAGTTTTCAATCTTATAATTAGCAATCTTCCTAACTTTTTAATCTTATAATTGTCAGTCTCCCTAAGTTTTTAAACTTTTATCAGTCTCCATAAGTTTTAAATATAATGGAGAAATTACCTGAGAAAGCATTGATACTTTTCTTTTGTAGCCTAATCACTATAAATATTAACAATAAAAATAATGAAAATGTATAGATTAGTTTTATCATAAGAAATGTAACTATTTATAGATAAGATTTATTACAAGGAATGCAACTTTTCAAGGGGCATTCTCAGTATTTTCTGTTGTAGTTAATGTGAAAAGCAATGTCCATGAAAAAAGCAATAATTTTTTTTTAATTACCAGACTAGCTGACTTCACACAAAAGCTAATAATGATGTAAAATTAGAGATGGCATAATTATCACAGTGTGTCAATGCAAGAGCAGAGGCTACTATCCAAATTAGATTAGAAGGGACAGGGATCTATTTTCTTCGGGTGGAGTTATACTGTGAATAGACATTATCGTCATACTGTGAATAATTTTCTTCAGAATATGTGTTCTTTGAAGATACATATTTCTGTGATGCTGATAACATTTTGTTTTTAACTCTGCAGCTACTCATAAATCAATGTTGAGTTAAATGTATTCAGGTTTTTAAAAATGTATGAAATGAGCAATAGAATAAGGAAAAAAATGTGAGGCATTGACAAAAAGAACCCCAAAATACATTGTCAATAAAACAATGGTCAATTCCTGGTCCAGCTGTGTGCATCTGCAGAATATTTTCCTTTGCCCTGCAGTATTTCTTCAGAAAATTTCCTGGTTTGGTTGTCTTTGTAGGTAGATACATTCAAATATATTTTTAGCCACGATCTCACTATACTGTTTCTATTTCAACAACTTATAATGTTAGTGCTGGTACCCCCACTAGCATGCTCAGTCTCAATAAATGGGGATACAATTGTCCAAATTACGTAAGTTAGAATGTTGAGAGAAATCCTCGATTTTTCTCTAATTCAGATTCATTCCCTACCTTCCACTTGACCATTTTCATTCCTAATATTTGCTGAGATGGAAAATCATAAAGTGGCCCTAAAGGAGAGGCTTTAGATAGCCTGGTTTAAAACCCACGTACAATTTTTAGTATCTCTATGATCTTGAACAAAATACTCAAATTTTAAAGGATGTACTTCCTCTGCTTTTAAATGAAGATAAAAATAAGTTTAATCTTCGAAGACTTCCATAAGGATTATTTGATATAATCTATGTAATAAACTTTCCACACTATGTGTAAATTAGTAAGTGCTCAAAGATATCACCTGTAATCAGCAGCAGCAGCCACTGAAACAGCATCAATATCCTCATCAACAGCAGTATAACTATCATTTGCACCATCGTAAATATCATAATCGTAATTTCAAATCTGTTCCTATATCTCGATTTACTCTTCTGCCTTAATTCAGATCTCCAGGACACGACCCTTGACTGATATGATACATTCCTAATTGGCCTTCATCTTTCCAAATGCATCACTCTTTGAAAGTACTCCTTATTGTCATTTTAATTGACACAATAATTGTCCATATTTGTAGGGTACCATACTATGTTTCAACACACACACACACACACACACACACACACACACACACACATATATAATGTAATGATAAATTCAGAACATTTAGCATATTATCTCAAATTTTAAAATTTCTTTGTAGTAATAACATTTAAAATCCTCTCTTCTAGCCATTTTGAAATATTCAATACATTATTAACTACAGTCACCCTTATGTGCAATAGGACACTAGAACTAATTCCTCCTGTCTAATTTTAACTTTGTACCCATTGACCAATCTCTCTCCTTTTACCCCTCTCCTCCACTTTCCCTAGTTTCTGGTAACCACTGCTCTATTCCCTACTTCTATGAGATTAACTTTTTTAATTCCACATGAATAAGGCCATGTGGTATTTCTCTTTCTATATCTGCCTTATTTCACTTAATATCATGCCTTCCAGATTCATCCATGTTGCCACAAATGACAGAACTGCATTATTTTTTATGGCTGAACAATATTCCACTGTGTATATATACCACACTTTTTATTCATTCATCTGGTGATAGAAACTTACATTGAGTCTATATCTTGGCTATTGTGAATAGTGCTGAAATAAACATGAGAGTGCAGATAGCTCTTAGACACACTGATTTTACTTTCTTTGGATATATATGCAGTAGTGAAATCGCTGCATCATATGGTAGTTCTATTTTTAGTTTTTTGAGGGACCTCCATAGAGTAGCCTTTCAAAATAAAGAACTCATGATGTTCCTCTCCTGCTTAAAACACATATAGTAAAACCCATATAATTAGTTAATATACAAGTTTTGATGTTTGATTATTATTTGTCTTACCTTACTCATCTCACAGAATCCATCTGTTAAGAAATAACATGGACACAGGGAGGGGAGCATCACACACACTGGGGTCTGGGGGGAGGAACTAGGGGAGGGACAGCTGGGCGTGAGCAGTTGGGGAGGGATAACATGGGAGAAATGCCAGAAATAGGTGATGGGGAGAAAGGCAGCAAACCACATTGCCATGTATGTACCTATGCAACAATCCTGCGTGTTCTTCACATGTACCCCAAAACCTAAAATGCAATAAAATATATATTTAAAAAGAAAAAAGAAATAATAGTTTCGGCTGTTCCAGAAGTACAACTGCTTGATGTAATTGCTTGATGTTACTGGCCACAGATGCACACAACTGCTTGATAAAATTGTATGAATTGCTTGACACAAAATTCCATCTGGTCACAAGCTCATCTTTAGCTGCAGAATAACTACTGTCACTTCCTCTGGGAAGCCCTCCCTGCTCCCTAGTCTAACTAGATGTGTGCCTGTGCTCTTCCAAAGCTTTCTGTTCATACCATCCTCACAGGCCTTGCTGTCTTGTACTTATTTCTCCATCTTCTTAAATAGATGTTATGCTTTATAAGAGCAAAGACCATACATTATACATATTTCTGTATCTCCAATGCCTGCATGGTGTCTTCCATAAATAAAAATATGTGTATATGAAAAAACGAATGCTATAATTTTTCAATATTCCTTTTGTAAAGCCTTCTTGTCCTTGATCTCCAACAACCTACCTCAAATTGTTATAAAAACATATAGATTTAACGTTCTCAGTGACTCAAATATCCTATATAAATTTCTTCTAACTGGCATCAGTTAATATGCTTTAATTTTCAGTGTATTCATTCCTCTTTTTCATGTAGTACACCTACATATTACTTTGAAATTTGAATTGATGTTCCTAAGGTACAGGGGGAAACTCATTTACACTTTCAAATTCATACTCACCTATGGGTATTTATCCCTTGTTTTCCTACAATTTGCTTAAATGCATAATTCTTTTTAAATTTCCATTGCTCATGTGCATGCAAATACACACACACACATATGCTATCTTCTGAACAAACTTATCCCTCACTTTTATTAATATAGTTTTTAATCTATAACATTTTGACTCCGTTTCTTTAGCTTACAATACTCTCATCCTATCAACTTCAGCGATCAAAATATAACGAATCAGGTGCCCAACTCACATGGCACTCCTAAACAAACAAACACATTTTATAATCCTATAAGCGGAGTCAGACAGCAGATAGTCTTGCAACTGACACTCCTTTAGCTTTCTCAACTCCTGGGCCAAGTGTATGTTTAACTCTGCAACAAATGGCACTAACTTTTCCAAGGGACACTGACATAATTGATGTTGGAGGAAGTGAAAAGTGACATAGATTCTGTTCTGTGCTTATGGACTCTAGTTTGTACACATGGCTTTCCTTGTATATGCTCTCTAAACTTTATATCCATCTTTACTTCCTGACTGCCTGCCCAGGCATACCTGCAAACCCCTGTAAAAATGTCCTTATAAAAATGTGTGTGTGTGTGTGTGTGTGTGTGTGTGTGTGTGTGTGAATTGCATTAATTGACACAAAATTCCATCGGGCCACAAACTCGTCTTTACCTAGAGAATAACTTATTCTTTCAAAAGATAAAAACAGTTGATAAATGTTGGCCACACTGATCAAGGTAGAAAAAAAAGAGAGAAAACACAAAAATTACTAATAACAAGAGTGAAAGAGAGGATGTCACTACAGATTAGACAGGCACTAAAGGATAAAAAAAAAAAAGACTGGAAATAACTTCATTGTAATAATTTGAAAATGTAGATTAAATAAACAAATTCCTTAACATACATAAACTACTGAAACTCACCCAACGACAAATAGATAACTTTAAAAGTTTTAAGCTATTAAATGTATTGATTTTTTAATGTAAAACTTTCCAGAATGGAATATTGACATCCAGAAAGCTTTACTGACAAATTCCACCAAAATGCTAAGGTATAAATAACACTAATTCCACCCAAACTCTTTGAGAAAATGGAGGAGGCGTGAACATTTTCCATCTCATGTGATAGTCAATATTTCCCTGAGACCAAAGCCAGGCTAAGATATTACAAAAAAGAAAAGAAAAGAAAAGAAAGCTATGCAACAATATACCTCATATGCATAGACAGATGAATACTAAACAAATTAATAGAAAACAAAGATAGCAACATATCAAATATCACACATCATGAGCAAGTTATTTTATCCCAGGAATGCAAAGTTGATTCAATTTTTGAAAGTCAACTGATGTTATTTAGAAATGTTATTTTCTAAAGACAAAAAACCCACATACTTATTTTAATAGATAAAGGCATTCAACAAAATCCAAGATCCACTTATGAGAAGAACTCTAAAAATACTAATATAAGACCTCATAAAACACCTATGAAAAACCTACAGCTAATATAATACATAACGGTAAAAGACTAATGTTTTTCCCTCTGATATTCTAGATAAGTTAAGGATGTCTTCTCTCACCACTCTTACTAAACATCATATTGAAGATTATAACCAGTAATAAAGAAAAGAAAAAAATCATGCAACTTGGAAAACAAGAAACGGAAATGCCTTGTTCACAGATGACATGATAGTCTACGTAGCAAATCACCAAAAAAAAGTAGGAGAAAAAGTTACTAGAATTACTGTGTGAAGAAAGTGAATTTAGCAACTTTCCATAGTTCAAGGTCAGTATAAATAATCAACTTTTTTTTTACACACTAACAGTAGAATAATTGGAAATTAAAATAGAAAATAGGGTCACTTACAACGTCATCAAAAGCAGGACGTGTAAAGATAAATTTAGTAAAACCTGAACAATTCATGTGTAAAATGTATATGCTATGAACTATAAAATTTAATGAGGTAAATCAGAGAAGATATAAATAAACAGAGGTATATGCCATGTCAATTGACTAAAAGGAAATATTATTAAGATAGCAATGCTCTCCAAATTAAACAATAGAGTCAATGCAATTTCTACCAAATCTCAGCCCCTGCTGAGATTTTAAAAAGTAGAGGAACGACCGGGCGCAGTGGCTCATGCCTGTAAGTCCAGCACTTTGGGGGGGCCAAGGCATGCGGATCATGAGGTCAAGAGATCGAGACTATCCTGGCCAACATGGTGAAGCCCTGTCTCTACTAAAAATACAAACGTTAACTGGACATGGTGGCTCACACCTGTAGTCCCAGCTATTTGGGAAGCTGAGGCAGTAGAATCATTTGAACCCAGCAGGCAGACGTTGCAGTGAGCCTAGATTGCACCATTGCACTCCAGCCTGGCAACAGAGCAAGACTCCATC